>NW_022196903.1:129579519-129625262 GCF_008632895.1 Mastomys coucha
ACTCTACAGGGTCTCAGACAACAGTGGTCACAAATAATTCATCTTACTTTCTCTCTGTTGGTTGACAACATTGGCCAGGGCATGGGTGGGAGGGGAGGGAAGGGGAAAGGGGAGGGGAGGGGAGGAGAGGGGAGGGGAGAGGATGGGAAGGTTTTGCTGTAGTCAGAAAGAGGCCCTTTCTGTCACACTTTAGTTGAGGCTCTGTCAATCTTTGTGGGCCACTGAAATGTTACTTCTTGGTAAGCTGTGAGAACAGAGAACCTGATGTGTACAGGTCAAGGTGGTGCCTGCTGGCAATAGTTCCAACATCCTGTCATCCTACCAACACTTTGCAGCTACCCCTCAGAACCAGGAGGCACAGGAGAGATGGCTCAGGCAATTAATGGCCAAAAGATTCAACATGCAACCCAAGGATTCTGAAAATAAACAGAATTCTTTCCTAACCAGTTGTCTGCATTACTCTTCCTTCTCCCGCTACAGTCCCTGCTGCCTGACATGGAGAAGTTCATAATGATGGTGGAAAATTGCCAAGCTCAGCACATTTCTTCAAACAAATAAAGAAATTCCGGTAAAGACTACTCGAGTTTGCGGGAACAATAATGAAGACAATAATATTTTGTATACCTAAAGTGCTCCTTCTTCCCATTTATTATTTAATATGTGAACTTTACACTTTTGCATATGCCTATAGGGGAATAGGCACCATGCATATTAGGGATATAAAATAACTCCATGAATCATTGGTGGCTGTTTAATCTTCAAATATTCTTCCCCTATCTAAAACTTTAATTTCAGATATCACAGTTGCTTCCAATCAATCTTATCAATTTCTCCCATTAGTTTTTACCAGAAAAAAATTCATCTATTAATACCTTGCATGCAGCTAAGGAGCCATGAGCCTCATCCTCTAGGGTACAATTTCCCACCCAGAAAGCTAAAACATGAAAGAACTAGGGCCTTAAAGGGGGAATAAAAAAATACTTTATCATTAAGGATTGGGCCTGATTTCTCTACTCAATTTCTCTGAGGTCAGGAGCTCATGAACTAAGGTTCAAATAAACCTTGGCATGCTAGCCAGGGTTTATTTGAAATAGTAGAAATAGAAAAATTCTGTGGCACAAAGATTCCTGCAGCCAGAGTGACTCAGGAACATAGCAAAGGAGATAACATTTGATTTGGGCTCTGATCTTGAGTCCGTCTTAATCTTTTTCAGCATCTTTGACACCAAGTGCTCTCCACCTAAGCTATCACAGCCTCAGTCAGCCATTTCCCTGAGGATTAAGATTGCTCATATGCAGAGTATAGCCCCTGCCTTTATTAAGGATGCATAAGAAAATGAAACCAGGTTCCTATGGTGACTGAGAGATGTCACTTGACTGGTCACATCTCTGTCACAATGGGCTCATTGGAAGGGTTTGATTTTCTCTTTGAAAGTCAAGAGGGCTGTGGTTATAGGGGCAGCAAGAGTGAAGGAAGAAGGGCTTTCATGGAGGAGATTCACTTCAGTAAGCGTTCACTGAGGCAGGTGCTAGTGTGGAAACTCAGAGGCGACCTGCTGCGTGAAGTCAGGAAACAGACAATGTCAACACAATGTGCTCACAAGTGATGCTGAGCTGTGGGAGTAGACGTACTTGGGGAGCGCATCATGGGGCTCCTATCACCATGGAGATTGCAACAGAGAGTTCCTGGTGATGGGGGTCCAACTCTTCCTTAGTGTGTCCAAAGCTTTGGATTTGTTTCTTAGCATTGCAAGAAAGAAAGAAAGAGGGGGGGGGGAAGGAAGGAAGGAAGGAAGGAAGGAAGGAAGGAAGGAAGAAAGAAAGAAAGAAAGAAAGAAAGAAAGAAAGGAAGGAAGGAAGAAAGAAAGAAAAAAGAAAAAAAGAAAGAATGGTTTTTCAAATTAATTAAATTCTAAAAGATATATGGGGAGAAAAAGAAGTCTAGAAAACACGAGCACAACTGTGAACGAGTGCAGGGAGAGGTATGTAAGCATCTCAGAGGTAGGACTTAAGAGACCTTTTGGCGTATACCAGGATGTACATGGTTCTTATTACAGATCGGTTTTACACTGTTGTCCACAGAGGCTGTGCCAGTTTATACCCCAGCAGCAGAGTATAATGGCTCCTCTTTCCCCACATGCTTAACAGCACCTATCACTTCTTTTCTTGATGGTATCACGTCTGACTGGGTAAGATGTACTCTTCAGTTCAGTTTGTTTCCCTGATGGCTGAGGATGCTGGAGACAGGGGTAGACTGAGGAAGTGTATAGTAGAACTCATGTTACATGAAAGCAGAAAAGGTCGCTCCGGGAGAGGAAGGGGTCCGACAGGGGTTGTGTTGAAGGATGGGGACAGGAGTAGGGTATGGAGAGAGGATTAACATGAGCTATGTATAAAAATGTCATCACGAAATGCCATGCTGTATTTTTAACCAATGAAAAATAAAAGAAAAAGAAAGCATTTAAGAGAAGAAACTACAGGTGTGTGGGGGGTATGCTGGCTCCTCATTGTCATAAGAAATGTTGAGAAAGGAGATTAGAGGAGTAGAGAGTGAACGCTTGCCTCTTCGTGTTGAAGTAGGCATTGCCTAGTATGCTAAAGTATCTAAGTTTTGTTCACTGATAGTGTTAGAGCCACTGCTGGGTTTTAGTCAAGAGCAAAGGGGGTCTGCCTTGCATTTCAGGCAGGTGATGTCACTAGCAGTGAACAGGAGTGGGACAGGAGAGTGGAAGGGAAAGAACTATGGTGGTGCTGGTGGGAAGACAACCAAGCATTCCAGAAACATATGTCAGTGGGGTTTGCTTCGTTAGCTGCTGCACTGGAGGCTGGGCCTCTGTAAGTGATGCCTGGCCTTCGATGATGATAGCCACCATGTTGGAAATCATCTTGGATCTGAAATAAAGGGAGTCATCCAGACCTCCTACGTCAGAGACCCTAGGCAGAAATCCACCAATCAGCTAGCAAGCTTTGTAAGTGATTCCAGTGGGCCTTCAACCTGGAAAACCACAGGCATAGAACATATTGCAGGGGGTTGCCTGAGAGCCCTGGTAAGTCACAGATAATGGCTTTACCCTTTGCGAAGTTAGGGAACTCTCCAAAAGGATATTGGTGTTGGTGGATGCCAAGAATTTAAGAAAGAGAAAACCAAGATCATACAGCAAGAAAACAAAAAGGGAATACAAGGGATGAAGAGAGGCTCACTGAGTTGGCTGAGGGAAAGTTTCAAAATCTGACTTGCTTTTCCTGGGGTAATGGCAGGAGAGAGGTTCCAGTCTAGATTGTGATTTAGCCATTTGTTTCTGAATCACTAAAACTTCAGGGTTTTCCCAACTAGCCCCCTGTGTCATTTCCTGCACTTGATATCAACATTGAGCAGAGACAATCTGCAAAGATCTGAATCCTTCCCACTCTGGCTTGGCCGGGAAGAATAGTGGAAACACAGGAGCCCAGATTCACACATTCCAGGACCCAGGTCCTTTTTTTGTTGTAAGGTTAGTATTTTCCTCAAGCAGGAATGAGGAGGTATTTTGAAGCTCACACCAAGACACAACCAAGAGACCAGAAAAGTTGCTTTCACAAGGATAAGACTCCCAGTTGTTCACCCCCAGGATTGTCATGGTGCCAGGCACATAGCCCAGTGTTACCCTATTGAGTTCTTAGGTTGGTGTAGATAGACCTTAGGGAATAATGAAGACCAAGGGACAAGGTCAAAGGGTATGTTTTGTGGTGGTTGGAATAGGAGTAATCCCTACAGGCTCATTTGGTTGAATGCTTTGTCTACAGTTGGTGGAACTGTTTGGGAAGGACTGGGAAGTGTGAGTTCCCACTCTTGTTGAAAGATATGTGCCCCTGGGGCCAGGACTGAGGTTTCAAGTGCTGTTAATTCCCAATATGCTCTCTGCCTCCTACTGGGGTTTCAGAGTGTGACCTCTCAGCTGCAGCTCCACATATCTACCATTGCTACCTCTACTCCTTAATCACGGACTCTAATCCATAACGCTATAGGCCTTAAACAGTTTCTTCTACAAGTTGCCCTGGTCATGGTGTCTTATCACAGCAACAGAAAAGTAACAGACAGGTTACTTCCACTATTTGCTATGGTATCATGGGCAAAATGATCAAGGAGAGTGCAGGCAGTAGGGATGGGGGTAGGGATGTGGGGACAGTGGTTAAAGGATTCTATTATAAAAAAACCCTGCCTGGGTCCACTGCTACATGCTGGCAAAAGAGGTAAAACAGCCCTGCCATTCCTATGCAATGGAGTTGCTTGCCCAGGATGTTCACATCTAAATCAGAAGAGTTAGTGCACCAAGAAGGACAGAAACTTGCTTGGGAATGACAGATGTAGGGAATATGGTGTCTTTTTCTTAATATGGTGTCTGAAGACAAAATTAGCTCAGGGTAGACATGTCTTTTAAGTGCTGTCCCCTAATGCAAAATCCATCATCTCTTAGATGTGCTCCTTGACCAGCCTTTCAGCAGTGAGAATGGGGTATGTTGATGAAGCCACATGTTCTGTGCCAGCACTCCCAAGCCCTTGGCTTCACAGCACTGTATACCAACCAACTGTTCCTCGCTCAGTTCCAAGTCATTCTATACATCACTGCCAGATTGATTTTCTAAGTAGGTCCCATGGCAGTCTTCTGCTCTGAATCCACAATGCCTCCCCATTGCCTCTACAACTGAAAACCAACTTTTCAACTTGGCCCAGGTATCTGGGATCCTCGACATTTATGCCTCTCTCTCCCTCAAAGTTATAATGGGGGCATTGTGACACCTGGGAAGAAGAGCACATTCTCTCATTAGCATCCATTGAAAATTTAGCAGTGGGTACATTTGACAGATGGATGGAAAAGAGGCTCCTGTGGACAGGGGAGGAACATTTTTAAATTAAGCCTTCATTCATCTGAGCTTTTTTATGATCGGAAATTCAGTCTGGCTCATATTAATGGACAGGAGGGTGTGGGCAGGGACCCTGATGAGGCTAATGAGTAGCCATTCTTTAATACAAGGACTCTATACTTAGAGAAACACAAGGTGGGCTCTGGAAAGGTCCCAGTAGCCCCTGAAGCAAATCAGATGCAGCATAGCAGCTCCTTGTAAGAAGATGAGCTAGAAAGTCTCTGTTAGGGAAATGTCTCTGTGAAGGGGTGAGGGAGATACAACCCTTCTCAATTTCAACTATACTCTTTCTTAATTGGCTTTTTTCTTCTGGGGGCTCCCATTGCAAACAGGCTTCAAGTTCTCTCTCTTTTTTTTCTTAAATAATAAATTGATAATGCCAAGAAGTTGTCAACTGTTTTCTTGGGACTCATCAAACATGAACGCATAGCCTCCTGTTCCCTGGGGGAAGAACAACTGAAGCCAGAACTCTGAGTAGTAGAGTGTGTTCTGGTTTTCCATTCCTGGCAGGGTGCTTTGTGATCTTGGCAGAGTCACTTTGGCTGCCCGAGCTTCAGTGTCATCACATATAAACTGGGGATGAATCACAGTAGTCCCTGTCTAATAAGAGTTCTATAAAAATTGAGATAATATGTGAAAGATACTTGGCATGGTGCCATGCACCTTGCAGAGGGTCTATGTCAGGGCTGTTGCTCCTATGAGTGGTATGGGAAGCTTGCTTCTGAAACCAGACACTCTGGGATCACTTTATGGCCTTGGTCAAGGCATTGGCTTTCTTTCTATGCTTCTGATCCTTCAAGTGGAAAGGGGAAAGAGGCAGCAAATCTTTTCCCTGAAGACTAAAGTGGAGGGAGTGTGTCCACTACATTAGCACCATAGCACACGGACTATTAATCATTAGCTATTATTTACTTACTTTGGTCCTTTACCCATCTCTGCCTCTACCCTACTCCAATCCAAGTGAGTCTTTAAATGTTAATAGCATTTTTAAAAAGTTTAGGAATCCTCAAGTCTTCCTTCCTGAAAGCTAATTCTGTTTCATAACTTGCCAGTGGATTGTAGGCTTATAAACCCCAGTTACTTATTTCCCATTGGTGGTACTCTGACTCAGTTCCATGGCTCTGGGTCTCCAGGACTGGTATGTATTTTTAAAATCTCTGTGATGGTTAACCTTGATCACCTATTTGGTGGGATTTAGGATTACTGTGGAGGCACACTCCGTGGAGGGCAGCCCAATTCAGAGTTTTGGCTACAGTTTTGACATAAAGGAGAACGTGGTATGAACATCAGGATCTCTCTCTTCACAGCTTCCCAACTATGGATAAAAGGACCAGACACCTGGTACAGGTGAACCCCATAGCCCTGCTGCAGTGCCTTCCCTGACCAATCGGCTCATTGGTCTTTTGAACTGTGAGTCAAAATAAGTCACTTTTGTCAGACATTTTACCAGCACAGCAAAAAAAGGGACAGAGGAACTGAGCCTCCCATTCTCATCTTATGATGAGTATTTTAATTAGAGAACCAATGGACCAGACTAATGTGAATCAAAAGGCAAGGACTCTAGGAAGTGAGGACTGCTGAGAACTGGAGGAATAAGCGGGGAAGACCATCCCCACTGGCCATCCAATACCACATGGTCAGCCTTGAAAACATGATTCAAGTTACATCGTTCAGGGCTGGAGAGATGGCCCAACGGTTAAGAGCACCGACTGCTCTTCCAGAGGTCCTGAGTTCAAATCCTAGCAACCACATGGTGGTTCACAACCATCGATAATGAGATCTGATGCCCTCTTCTGGTGTGTCTGAAGACAGCTACAGTGTACTTAGATATAATAATAAATAAATCTTTAAAAAAAAGTTACATTGTTCAGATGGGCAGGTTGTTATTAGGAATATAGATGCATATACATGCAACAACAATGAACAAAGGTTATGAATTTGAAAGAGTATGCATGGGAGTTGCAGGGAGAACAGAGGAATGATATAATTATACTATAGTCTCAAAACTTTTTAAAAAATGAAAAGAAACAAAGAACGAATTGGAGGCGAGAAAATTGCTCAGTGGTTAAAAGTACCAGACGCTCTTGCAGCAGACCTGAGTTCATTTGTGAGAACCCAGTTGTTACTCCAGCTCTCTGAGATCCAACGCTCTTCTGGTTTCTACAGGCACCCTAGGTATGTGGGGCACATATAGACGGAGCTGAAATACTCACACGCACAAAATAAAAATAAACAATTTTTAAAGTGTTAGAAAATCCAGTGAGGACAGAGCAGACATGCTAGGCTGCACATCAAAATCCCCTAAAGTCTTATTTCTGTGGAGGAAGTGATCCGGGAGCCTTGGTAAACATTCCAGACTGGTTCTGGAAGAAGCTTGTATTTATGGAACTCTCAAAAATCCTTCTGAAGTGTGCTTAGCTTCACCTCAGTTGCCTGCTGTGATGTTCGCTGTGGAGCCCTGCTCAGGTGTTCTTAGGTTGGGGAACAGAGAGTACCACTTGGGAGACACGAGGCGCCAAGTCTTCAGCTATGATCTTTAAGAACTGCTTGGGTTACAGAGAACAGGGAGAAATGGCTGGATGAAGAGGGTTCCGGCTGCTAGAGCAGAGATATTCGCCTTTTTTTTTTTTCTTAAATCTAAAGGCAGATTTCAGAGTTACAGTGCCTCAGGCTAAGGGCTATGAACGTTATTCTTCGCGATGTGGGAAATATATGGAGATCTGGTGCAGGGGAGCAATAGCAAAGGCAGAATTTCAAGAGGAAAGATGATGGTATGTAGGATGGATTCAATGAGGGAGAGGAAGAAGGCAGGGGCTGCCACTAGAAGGCAGCAGACACGGGCTGGGGAGATGGCTCTCTCAGTAAAGTGCTTGCTGCCCAAACCTGAAGACCTGAGTTCTATCCCTGGAGTCCACATACAAAGGCCAGGTGTGGTGGTGTGTGCTCTCTAATCCACAAACTGGGGATGCAGAGACGGGCAGTTCCCTGAGGCTCAATGGCCAGCCTGCCCTGCCTAGTTGTCAAGACCCATGTGATAGTGGAAAAATCTTGCCTCAAAAACCCAAAGTAAAGGAAAGCCAAGGTAGATGGCTCCTGAGGAATGACACGTCGTGTTAACTTCTGTCCTCCACACTGGGTACACACACGTGTCCCCTACCTCACATACAGACTGAGAGTCCCACTGGACCACTCTGGGTAAGGAGACTCAGAGCTGAAGGGAGGCTATGTGATAGGATAGAGAGCCAGGTGTGGTATAAAGGAACAAAGATCAGAGTTGGAGAGATATTACCCAATGCCCTCAGATATGTAGCCCTAAGCCCATCAGTTTATCTTTCCTTCAGCCAAACTTATACAAGCCACAGAATATGTCAGTTTTGGGCACCAGTTACCATGAACAGTAGATGATCAGGAAGGATTATATAGTGTTCGGTCACTCCTGAGGAAAAACATGAAACATAAATGCATTAGGCCTAAAGTCCTATACAGAGGATCAAAATGGAATGGTAGCCGTCAACTGCCTCACAGACCACACAGCAATTAAGCTGAGAGCTGAAGAAAAGTTTGAACCAACTTGTGCTGATTGCTGGAAAATCACCCCGTGCAGAGGAGCAGCAAGAGCAAAGGTGGCCCTGGGCTTAAAAAACTGCAGAAAGAGATGGGAAGCAGGTACAACCAGAGCATGCAAAATGGGTAGAGAGTAGCCCTGGGTGAGACTCTGGGGAGATATAGGGCCAGATCAACAAGGAACTTGAGAGTCAGGCTAAGGATAGAATATATATGTTACTTCAAATGGTAGAGGGGTGGGGTCCATTTGGAAATATAGACTGCTTTGTTACTGTCCACCAGCAACATTAAAACAGTGGGTAACCTGGAAATATGGAGTTAGAAAGAAGAGCAGCAGCAAGAGAGATAGGATAGAGTGGCCACCGATATACCTACCCACGTGGAAAGGTAAAAATTAGATGGGAGACATGACTGCTCAGCCATCTTGATCTTTAATCAATCTCCTTTGTTTCCCCAACAGGTATATTATCTGGGGCAAAAACCACTCCCCGCAAATATGTCAGCATGACAGTCCAGTCAGTGACTTCCTTGTTTCTCTGTGGAGGTGGAGCTTTCGAATGTAACTGGAACCAGGTTGGAGGCGTGGCAAATAGCAGGAGATGGGCAGTGAGGTGTGGCTATCAGAGGCAAGTCTCAAACCAGGAGGGTTACACTGCTTTGTGGAGAACAATTGTAGGCAAGACAAAAGAGGGAAGGCTAACCTGGCTGAAGGTATGGAATATATAGTTTTGACACTGGAGTGTGTGTTGACCACCTGGTATACATTTGATGATAGAAATGGCAGGACCGGATACCTTAACGGTGAACAGTAAAGAGAGATAAGCAACCCTATTCCTTCTTAGCTTGAGGATCTAGACACGATATAGATAGAGACATTTCCAAACTAGCAAAGTCATTGGAGCAAGTCACTGAAGTTCGCTTCCTATCATGCTTAATTTGCATCATTATTAAACTTTCTAATAGAGAAGTATGGGCTAGACAGAGGGCTCCACAGTTAGGAATACATACTCCTCTTGCAAAAGACCTAAGATTGTTTCCCAGCATCCATGTCAGATGGTGTCCAACCTCCTAATATTTCACATCTAAAGAATCTGGTGCCCTCTTCTGGCTTTTGTAGACATTGCACTCATGTGCATGTGTATACAAGTGCATGCACACACATGCTCTCACACACAATAAATAAATATATGTATAATATGTGTATTTATATATTCAAATTTTAAAATAAAACAATCTTTAAAAAGCAAGAATTGTATGCGGGAGGAGACGTTTAGGAGAGAGATTTCCATGGGAGAGCATCTGAGGGCTTATAAGGTAAGAAGAGATGAGTCCCCTAGCACAAAGGAAGGTTTGTTCTGGATGCAGCTGGCAGCAGAGGCAGTGTGTGAACAGAACACTAATTTCACAAGGAGAGGAGACAGTGCAGGGAAACTGGGGTTGTTGTCTGAGTGCTTTATTACTCATTTTTATTGTGGTATAATATATTTAATGTAAAATTTGCCATCTTAACCATTTTAAAGTACATTTCAGTGACAAAGCATGCACTCATAATATTATGCCAACCATTCCCACAGTTACATTCATCTTGCAACACTGAAGCTGTGCATCAAAAACAACTCCCTAGCTTCCCACCTCCCCACACCACACAGGCCTGCCACTAACACTCGTGCCTTTATACTTTCTGTCCTTTGACCTTTGGGCTACTCTAAGAGTCTCTAATAAGCAGTGTCAACAGTGTTCATCTTTCTGACTGACTTGTTTCTCTTAGCACAATGCCTTCCGGGGCCACTTATATTCTAACATATTGTGAAATTTTCTTCCTTTAAAAATTGAATAATTTTGCACTGTGTGCACATGCGCCTGTCAAGCAGGTTAAGTTTTCTTTACCTCAGCTGTCATGAATAGTGATGCTATAGCTAATACAAACAATATAAACAGCGCTTTTAGACTATGCTATCAGCTCTCATGGCTATACACACTCACCAACTCTCTCTTTACTACTTTAATGCAGTGTAGCAATATTTCACACAGTGGCAACGGTATGTTCCATTTCCAATGATAGTGTACAAAGATTCCAACATCTGTTTTTATCAACACTTCTTATTCTCTAACAGTCATCTTTATGGATTTGAGGCTCTGTTTCCCCAATGACTAGTAATGCTGAACGTTTTTTCATGTCCTCTTTGGTCACTTTTAAATTTTCTTTAAAAAAATGTCTATTCAAGGCTTTTAGCCAATTTGTTTTTTTTTTTCTGCTGTTGTTGCTGTTGTATTTAAGAATTCCCTGTATAGTCTGAGTATTGGTCTTATATCTTATATTTTGGATATGTGATTTTCAAATGTTTCCTCCCATTCTTTGCTTTTTTACTCACCAATACAACTATCTTATGTTTTCTGTGATGATTTTTATTCAATGAATTTATATTTTTAATTTAATTTTTAGTAAAAGTAGTTATTTTTATATAATGTATTCTGATCACAGTTTTATTTCCCCATTTCCTTCCAGATCTTCCTCACCTCCCCACACTTCTAACTCCATACTCTTTTTTTCTTTCTCATAACAATACAAACAGGAATTTTAAACAAACAAAGAAATTTTAATCCATCAACATGGCTGCTTTGGCTAGAATACAGACACACCCTTACTATATACCTTTAATCACAAACAATGTTGGTAAGGCTAGTTTATAGAAGGAAGCAGCCATGTTTGGAAGTAACATCTAATTGAAGACTGACAAAGTGACAACTCAGAGAAAGATTTGACAGAATGAGTCAGAGATAGGATACGCCCAAACTCTCACAAGAACAGACAGGAGAAAGAGAGCAGCAGCAGAGAGAGAGAGAGAGAGAGAGAGAGAGAGAGAGAGAGAGAGAGAGAGAGAGAGAGAGAGACAGACAGACACAGACACAGACACAGAGACACAGAGAGACAGACAGAGAGACAGAGACAGAGAGAGACAGACAGAGAGACAGAGACAAACACAGAGAGAGACAGAGAGAGACAGAAAGGGAGACAGAGAGAGAGACAGACACAGAGAGACACAGAGAGTGGGGAGGCAGTTTTACTGAGAAAGTTTTAAAGAGACACATTGAAGAAAGCACAAGCTAGACACAGGTGAACACTGAATGAGCCAGAGAATGAAAAGGAGCCAGAAGATTAGAACATATTGTCTGAGTTAGTTTGAGGCCAAGCAGAACAATTCAGTTAGAAGCTAAGAGAATCCAGTTTGAATCAGCCAGTTTGGAGAGGAGTTTTCAGCCAGAACAGCTGATTTGAACCAGTCAGTCAGAGTTCAGAAAGAGCTAGAAAGTATGAGCATATTCAGCAGTAAGCTCCAAGATGACAATTATATCAGGTGAACAAAAATTACTTTTACATAAAACAAAATAACAATTAAAAAGAAAGAAAAAACAAGAAAGAGCACAAGAAATGCAAAGACTGATACACACACATGCGCGCGCACACACACACACACACAAATATAACTTGTAAAAACTTAAAATTGGAAATCATAATATACAAGCAAACAGTGAGTAAGGTTTGAAAAAGACCCACATAAAACAACATAGACAAAAAATATTCAAAATATTCATTTTGACATTTGTCAAAATCTTCAGAAATACTTTGTGTTCATTTTGTGTTGGTCATTGACTGCTGCTTGTGGAGCTTGCCCTTAAGTGTGGCTTGTATACACAGTGAGACTCCATTGAAGAAACCAATGTTTTATTTTTAAACAGTTATTAACTGGCCATAGTTTCTTGCTTAGGGATGAGAGCTCATGTCTACTTCCCCTCTAAGTACTGAGCTCTGTCCAGTTTGAACCTTTGTAGGCTCAGTGCATGTTGCCACAGACTCTGTGAGTTCTGTTGTGTCTGGATATTTTCTTGGTGTCCTCCATCTCCTCTAGCTCTTACAAACTTTCCAAATTCTCTTCTGCAGGGTTCCCTCAGATCCAAGGGAAGGGATTTGGTGCAGACATCCCATTTAGGACTGAGTGTTATGAGTCTCAGTGCATTTTTAAAAGAACAATTTCAGGTTCACAGCAAAAGTCAGTTACAAAGATTTCCTTGTACATCCTCTGTTCTCACAAACACACTTCTTCAAGCATTTTCATGACGCATTTCAAAATCATTTTCATGAAGCTCAGTTTGTCTATTTTTCATTTTGATACCTGTGTCTTTATCTTCCACAAACCACTGGTAAATTCAATGTTATGAGCTTTACACACACACACACACACACACACACACACACACACACACACACACACACACATCAGCCCATCACCTTCTGGTCTCCAAAGTTTCTGATGATAATCTGGTGATTAATTTATTAAGAATCACTGTATGGGACACATTGCTTCCCTGATGTTGATCTTAATGCTTTCTGTTTGGTTTTTGGCTTTGAGCAGTATGTTTCACTGTGACTTTCTCAAAGTTCACTGTATCTGGAGTTCATTAAGCTTCTTAGATGTTCATGCATTTTATCCAGTGTGGGGTGCAGACACATTTTTTCTTCAGATATTCTCTCTATCCCTGTTGCCCTCATTCGTTTGGAATGTGCATGTAATGTGTGCACACAAACTTGTCCATTTTAGTGTTGCCCCTGTGGAATTCTGATTTCTTTAAAGATTTCTTTCTGCTCCCCTCAAAACAACAAACAAGCAATGTATACCTTCTCATCCTCAGTCTTACTGATTTCTTTTTCACGGACACTAAACCCCATTTTCAGACTCCTCTAATGTTCTATGAGTTTTCTTGGGGTGTCCTTGACCCTTCTGCTTCCTATAATCCTTACTCCTCTTATTCCTCAAGCCTCAAGTAATTCTGCCTACTGTTTGACTGTGCATTTCCGTGTCTTTTTCCATCAGTTGCTGGATACAGCGTCTCTGAGTCTCTGATGGTGATTATGACAGGCTCCACTCTACAACTATGGCAGAATTCAATTTACTTCTTTTTCCTGGGTGTGTTTGGTTCTATCTTAGGTCTCTGGGTCATCTGGGCTCTGGTTTCTGGTCTCCAGGCAGTGTCATGGATGGGCTCCCTCTCATGTCATGGGCCACTCCCACAATTTCTATATCACTCTTATCCCAGCACATGTTATAAGCAGCACAAATTGTAGGCCGAAGGTCTTGTGGCTGGACCGGTGTACCAGTCTCTCCACTGGAAGTCTTGCCTGGCTTATAGGAGATGATTGGTTCATATCTCCCAATGCTGGGGACCCCATTGCTAGATTCACCTTCACTGATTCCTAGAAGTTTCCATTGCACTTCTACATTGTACTCAAGTTGTTCCCCTTCCCCCAATTTCAGGAGTCTGTCCCAATATTCTCTCCCTCTATCTTCCCCCTACATAATCCCTCCACTTCCCATCCCCACCTACCCCCAGTTCATCAGCAATATCTATTTTATTTTCCATTCCCAGGTAGATTCATGTATCCCCTGCTTAAGCCCTCTTTGTTATGTAGCCTCTCTGGGTCTGTGGACATAGAGTGAATATCTTAACTTTACAGCTGCTATCTACCAACAAGTCAGCATGTACCACGTTTGTCTTTCTGGGTCTGAGTTACCTCACTCAAGATGATTTTTCTAGTTCCATCCATTTACCTGAAAATTTATATTTTTTTAACACCTGAATAACACTCCATTGTGTAAATGTACCACATTTTCTTTATCTTTATCTGTTGAAGGTAGGTTGTTTCCAGTTTCTAGATATTAGGAATCAGGGGCTCACAGAGACTGAACTGACAATCAGGGAGCCTGCATGGGTCTAACCCAGGCCTTCTGCATACATGTTATAGCTGTGTAGCTGGGTGTTTTGTGAGATTCCTAACAGAGGAAGCATGGTTGTTTCTGATGCTTTTGCCTGCTTTGGGGACATTTTCCCCCTTGGGTTGCCTTATGCAGGCTTAATATGAGGGGAGGTGCCTAGTCTTATTGCAATCTGATGTGCCATGTTTGGTTGATATCTCTGGGCCCCTTGCCCTTTTCTGAAGGGAAACAGGAGGAATGGATCTGGGGGAGGGGTGGGAGGGGTTGGGAGGAGAAGAGGGAGGAGAAACTGAAGTCAGGATGTAATATGTGAGAGAATGAATTAATAAAAAAATCTAAAAACTAATAAATATTGGAATATTAATACCAATCTAACATAAACTGATGTGTAAATACGTGATGGAAAATTTCCTCTAGTGGATGTATTTGTTATTGTCTCTTTAAGTTGAATAATTTATTTATCTGTCTCATTGTTGGTATTTTCATCCTATTGTGAATCATTTTCTTTGCTGCCTCTGCTTTCTTTTTGTTCTCTGAACATATTTTATACAGCTGTTCCGATGTTATCTAATACATCTGCAATCAGAGTTTTGGGTTTGGGGGATGGTATTTTTGCATTTTTCCCCCTTTGGGCCATATTTTCCAGTGTATTTGTGTGCCTTTGTGAGTTTGTTTCTAGTTGTTAAAATCCATCATTTGAATCTAATAATGCATGAGCTCCAGGAATCAGTTCTGTCGCTCCCAGCGGTTTCTGGGTTTTATTTTCTTGTCCTCATAGGCTGCCTCTACAAGGACCAGTGAGAAGTGAACCACCTAAAGTCATGGAGTCTGAGCCTGTGCTTTTCCTTGGTCCTGAGTGCTCACATTCTACACCTTCCTCTCTGCACTCTATACTTGAATGTCTTAGTCTTTAATGGCTGAGCCTGGGTGTAAAATGGGAGAAAGAATCCAATGATAGTTCCTTAAATCTCCAGGAAGCTACCTTGACCAGATGGGGAGAGACTTGCAACAATGAGAGTGATTCCAGCAAACTAGTCAACGATCACTGTGAAGGACAAGGTCAATTAAAAAAAAAACTGGTACCCAGCAAGGTCAGAAGGAATCAGACCCCTTGGTACTGGAGTTAAACGTGGTTGTAAGCTGTTCTGTGTGCTAAGATCAGCCCCAGGTGCTAGGAAAGAAAATCAGGGGTTCTTAACCTCTGAGGCACCTCTCCAAGATGGAGCAGGAGTGAATTTTCCTTACCCTTGTTCCTTCAACCCATGTCTGGGCACTTCTGGGAATGTATGTAGCTGCTTATCTTGGGGTGAAAACAAGTGGGTGGTAGTTTCTACTTCATTCATTTTTTTTAAATGTAATTAAAACTGAGGAATGTCAACAGCAAGGAACCATCTAAGTCTTCCCTTGGATGTTGTGTTCAAGGATGACACATTGCACAGCAGTTTTATTGGAAAAATATGCAAATACAATTGTTGTCTAGGTCATCAGCAGTTTCTTCATGGGATGGTTCTCAGTCATTTTCCACTAACTGGTTTTATTTCCAAATCAGGTATGATACAAGATCATTAATTAAAGGAAAGAAGAAATAGCCATAGAAAATGAAGTTGTGGGAAAGAAGTAGCTCTCATTGGTGGCAAAGCCAAGGGCATAAAACACTGTCCCCATCCATCCCTGTTAGAGTCATCACGGAAGACTGTGCTTCTGTGACAACCTCTGTGGACTTCCATGGCTGCACCTTTGACTGCATCCTCTCATTACCCACAATCCTCATGTCTTCTCTCACGTATGCAATGCTTTCCTAAAGCTGTTCTTTCTCCTCTTCCCACATTCTGATGTCTTTACTAAGAAGTTATTTTCTGAACCCCTTTCATGACCATATTTATATCTTACATATAAAATATATTACAGTTTGGCCTTTAATGAGACATTTCTTCTCGTGTCTTAGCCACTTAGCTAAATCTTAGGTGCTCAAGGGCAAGAACTCTAATCAGACAACTATCTAGGGATAGTCTTCCTGACAACAAAGGCAGGAAAAATAAAGACTCTAACCTCTTAAATACAGGAACTGTGTAGTAAAAGCTCAATAAACGTCTATTGGATATGTATGACTAAATATATTAGAATATCAATCTAGAGCTAGCATTGTACTCATGCTCATAAGTCTATGGCCCAGTATTCAAGTATTCCAGAAAATCTGTTCTTTCCTTATTATGAGGTTAAAGTTCAATAACAATGCTGATCTTCTTTAGATAGTTATCTGATAGTGAAACATATAGTAGGTATTATACATCCTTATTAATACAGAAATATAACATTAAAGTATAAGAATAATATAAACCCCACATAATGCTTGCTCTATGAAGACACTGTTGTAGGTTCTTGTCATGTTTTAATGCATTAAATCACAAAGACACTTAAAGCCTTTTGTGTTTCTTATAAGAGTTATTAATGGCATGGGCAGATAGACAGATAGATAATTACATGGCAGAGACTCTTAGGAGTTAAGTCCCAAGGCCACAAACAAGTATGGTGGGGAAGAAGATGGGCAGGGGTCTCTGAAGGGAACTGAAGTCCCAGCCACCAGACAAGATAGGAATTGCTTCTCACAGGGTCTCACAAAAACCTGCAGCCAAGCTGTCTGTCACTGGGTCACCAGCAGGCCTCAGGGAAGGAGCTATAGGGGGATGTAGTCACTGGTAACTTACCTGGGATCTCTTCGTCAGGGTTGACAGGAGCTGTAGTTCTAGGGAAAGGGCATGCTTGCTAAGGGCATCATTGCTGAGGCAGCTGTCTGGGTAGCCTCCTAGCAGATGCTCAGTAAGTGTTCATATCATTTCCACTTTGGAGAATAGAAAACTAAATAGAGAAGTTAGACAATGGCCCCAAATCACATAGTCAATTCACAGTCAGCAATTTCAAACTGTAATAAATTCTCTTAAATCAGTATCCCTAAAATTTCCCATGACCTATAATAAGAAATACTCCACAGACAAACATGTGCTTAAGCATCTGAATTGAAATGTTCACAAGCACTTAACCCATGGTATTTCCTACTTGATGTGACTTTGATTTCAGCACAAATGCCCATTGGATTCCCCAACACTGATTTCACAGCTCACCAGTGAGAGTCACGGGTTGCTAAGTGCTGCCCTGGCCAAGGAAATGCATGATCTACGTTTCTCCTGCTCTCCCAAGCCACCAGTTTAGGTAACAGTCATTTAAAAAAAGAAGTCTCCTAATAATAGGCCTTGGTGCTGGTGTTTAATTACACAGTGTTGAACTTAAGTTAAATGACGTATTCCCTCATGAGTTACAAGTAACCTAACTACAGAATCGCTGAAGGATTAGTTAAGACAGTTATAATTGAAAAAGAAATATAATTAAGTTCAGAAAAGTCAACCGTCTCTGGGGCAAATCCCTCTTCTAGCAAAAGATTTCCTCTCGTGTGTGCCCCACTGGCTAAGCATCTTTCTGACAGGTGGAAACTGAAGTTAGTGTATGCCATTCAAGCGCCCGCAAGGTTACTAACTTCCCAGCATAGTTATTTAGACAAAATTGGTTGGATGTGAAAACCAAGCAGCATTCTTAGTTTCCATGATGGGCCCTGTCTTCAGTGTGAAATCAGGGTCATTTTTGTCCAAAAGAAAAATTCTCCCAGCTATACAGGGGTGCAAAGAGCAAAGCTGTTCCCAGTGGCTAAGGGAAATGGGTCAGGAGAAGGAGGGCAGATGTGTGACAAGGGCAGGTGTGGGAAGAAGGGAGAAAGACCTAGTAAAAGAAAGCAAAGGGGATGTGCTCAGGGTGAGGTAGGGCTTGTGATGACGATGTAGGGACAAAGGCACAGGAGCAGAGAAATGGGACCCAGGCTGATGATGCTCTCTGTGCTTAGGTGGCAAGGAACCACGAAGCATTGTGCCCATTGAATGGCACAAGAAGTGTTTCAGAAGGCATGCCCTTCTGCTTAGGAGGCATGGTGAAATGTAGCAGTAAGGAGTCCAATAGGAGATGAGAGGTGTGTGGGCAGTAGAAAGAACAGGAGCTAATGATGGCCATGTGGAGAGTAGTACCCTGTGCTTTGACAGGATCCGGGCAGACGCCAGTGGAGTTTGCCAAGATGAACTCAAGGAAGGTGAGGAGAGAGAGAAAACAAACCAGTAAACTCTTTATATTACTAGTTGTTGGCATTTAGTCTAGGCTCTGCCCCCACAGTTACCTGGCAACAGCCAGGTGTGCCTGACTCACTATAAAAGAGGCTGCTTGCTCCCTCCTCACTCTCTTGCTCTCTTCCTCTTGCTCTCTCCTCTCTCTCTTGCTCTCTCCTGTTGTTCTTATTACCCTTCTTTCCCCACTCTCTCCACATGCTCATGGCTGACCCCTAGTCCTCTATTCTCTCTCTCTGCCTTTCTCTGTCTCTATTACCCTCTCAACTCCTCTCTCCATGCCCTGAATAAACTCTATTCTATACTATACTGTCCTGTGGCTGGCCCCTCAAGGGGAAGGGATGCCTCAGCAGGGACCCACAAAGGCACCCCTTTTCCACACACCTGACTGCATATCCACCAAATAAATTCCTCCTCTCCCTTATATTTCTATAAAACACAACACTAGCGAGCTAGTTTAGAAAGCTACATTGGTTATCACCAAGAGACGTCTGGGTGTAGCAGGGATGAATCTGGAAGGACAGCTCAGGCCTGGTTTCTAGTATAGATCTACAATCATAAGCTCCAGCAGTCAGTCCAATCAGTGTAAACAAAGAGGGCTTAATGGCTCAGAACTCCTTTTAGAGACTACCAATTCTCAACAGTCCCTAAAAGTGACATGACATGGCCATTTACTTAGTGACTCCTCATCTCTAGGATGGGTTAGCAGTGCCGCTCTCTGCCCCAAGTGTGAGGAGGGTTGTATGAAATAAGAGTGTAGCGTCACATCTTCGTGTTTATTTTGACCACTGGCAAGTAGGAAAAGGCGGGGTGGGGGTGGGGGGACAGAAACTGGAGCAACAGGGATAGAACATGTAGCAGATGGGAACAGAAATGCAGGAGAAGAGGCAGGAAATATGTTAGAGGTGACTGGCCAATCCCGTTAGAGGTGGAGGCCATTGGAAATGCACCCCAGCGGGGCAGAGCAGAGACTGCAGAAAGGAGGGAAGGAGGGCTGACGAGGCAGCTCAGCATCATGATTAAAGGGAAACCCTCATGACAGTCTCACTTACTCAACTAATATTGATTGAACATCCACTCTGTCTTGAACATTTGTCTAAGTCCTAAGGGATTAATCGGTGAAGAAAACAAGATAAATATTCCCCACTCATACGACAAACGTCACAGATGACAAGGGATTGAGTTCTGAATCTGCCACTTCTTTCTTGTGTGGCCTGGAGAAGTTATTTAATCAAAGGAAGTTTTAGTTTACCAGTCCATCAACTGTTGTGATAATGGTCTGTGTGTCATTGTGTAGCTGGAAGCCACAGAAACATAATGTGAATCACTTGGCTCAGTGGACGGCACCTAATTATCCTCAATAAACGTTAACTACACTAAGTAGGCTGTGGGCTACTTTTTCCAGAGACATGCATATGAAGGTAATTAAAAGAGATCTGATTACAATTAAAACTGGGTCTGTGATTGGAGTCGGGGTGGGGGGCATTTCTCAGGATGGGAGAGGCCTGGAGTGTATGTGCGTGTGTGTGTGTGTGTGTGTGTGTGTGTGTGTGTGTGTGTGTGTGTGTGAGAGAGAGAGAGAGAGAGAGAAAGAGAGAGAGAGAGAGAGTGTGTGTGAGTGTGTGTGTGTGTGTGTGAGAGAGAGAGTGTGTGTGTGTGTGTGAGTGTGTGTATGTGTAAGTGTGTGTGTACACGTGCACATGTGTAAAAAACAAGGAGGAACAGGCTGAGTATGTGGACCTGGGTTGGCATAGGGTGGAGCTCCTAGCCAGTCTCATCTCACCCAGAGGATCAGTCAGGTGGGGCAGTAGCCTGATCTTTAACCTCTACACTCTTTTATTATATTTTCTACACAATCTGTTTCTGGATCACACTGCCTGCCCACTCAGGGAAGAAGTCATGAGTGGGCAACTCCACTACAAGGGCAACTGTTGTCCCAAAAGTCAAGGCAAAGGAGATTTGTATCATTGAGGTAACTGGAAAAGGCTCTAAAGAGAAGGTGACTCTTAAGTTGACATTTGGTAGGGTAACGGAGTCTTGGCAATACCAAGGATGCTTCCAAAATGTTTGCATCCATTTACGGGTACCAAGTAGACACAGATGGCTTAAGATGACAACAACCAGAATTCTACTGTGTGGTAAGGTCACCTTGTCCATTTGAAGAATGGATGGGCATGAGATGAGGGAAAGAAGAACCCCTCAGGATGCTATTCATTGCCACTGTGTTGCTCCTGACAGAGGAAAGAAGGGCCTGACCTGGACTGGAGGAAAATTTTAGGCATGTTTCTGAGATGGATTTGGCTGAGCTTTGCAACTGTCACATTCTTGAGATGGGAAATAGGGGTAGGTGAAACCTGAACCAGCCTCGTGTGAAACCTGAACCAGCCTCGTGTTAACTAACCTCCTGTGGCTGTGATAGAATACCCGAGGAAATCAGCATATAGGGAGGGAAGGTTCTGTCTGGCTTACTGTCTCAGAGGCTTTACTCCACAGTTGGCTGGCTTCATTGCTTCGGACCTGTAGCAAGGGAACAGTCTGTAATCTAGAAAAGCCACTCAGCTCGTGGTGGCTTAGAAACAGAGAATAGTCAGGAAAGGAACTCCCAATATTCCCTGCAGAGAAACATTCCCAATGACCTGCTTCCTTCAATTATGCCTCATGTTTAAAAAATAGGTGGGTTTCTCCCATCTCCTAACTGTATCACGAGTAGGGGAACATATCTTCATTGCTGGAACTTTTGGAAAACATTTTTGATCCAAGTGTCTTAGTCAGGGTTTCTATTCCTGCATAAACCATCATGACCAAGAAGCAAGTTGGGGAGGAAAGGGTTTACTCAGCTTACACTTCCACATTCATCACCAAAGAAAGTCAAGACTGGAACTCAAGTAGGTCAGGAAGCAGGAGCTGATGCAGAGACCATGGAGAGATGTTGCTTACTGGCTTGCAACTGGAGTTCCTAGCCAGACTGGCTTGCTCAGCCTGCTCTCTTATAGAACCCAAGACTACCAGCCCAGGGATGGCACCATCCACAATGGGCCCTCCCACCCTTGATCACTATTTGAGAAAATGCCTTATAGCTGGATCTCATGGAGGTATTTCCTCAAAAGAGTCTCCTTTCTCTGTGATAACTCCAGCTTGTGTCAAGTTGACACACAAAACCAGCCAGTACATCAAGCCACAACAAACCCAAACACACAAGAGAAGGTCAGTGGATTTACAAGGAATGAGAATTGGTAAAGAACCTCTTGGTTCTCCTTCATTTTGAGTACAGGCTCTATAAGTGAGATATTGCAGTAAACATCTGCCTCTATCTTGCCCATCCTTTCTGAGGTAATGTTGATTAACACTGGGGCATTGATCCATGCAAAATATGATGCTTAGGCATGTCAGAGTTAGAGATAGAAAAGCTGACATTCTTATCTTGCACAGACATTGACCCTGGACCAATGGGTGCCTCAGTTTCTCCTTTCTGTTAAAATTAGACAACACTGCACTCAGCAGCCATCTGTGTTGTGTGGAAGACCAATGACACAGCTTGTCTAGCATGAACCCGCATGAAGAGACTGTCATGAAAGCGTGGTTTGTCCACATCAAATTATTCTTATGCTGGCAGAATTATAGAGACACTGCTGTGCTACTAATAGTGTGAGGGAGGTGGGGTTATCTCAGGATCAGACCAAATTCCAGATAATAGTATTACACTATTGCCTCCTGCTCTCTCATTCTTCATTCACACCCTCTTGTCTCTCGGCTGGCCCTCTTTAACTTTGTTGTGTTCCTGTGTAGATGGCTCACCTCTGCCAGACTCCACCAGGGAAAGAGCTGCATTTGGGAGAAGAGGAAAATGAGCCCTAAATGGGTTTGACAGATACAGGCTGTGACCCTCCATGGCACTGGGACACTGCCTGAGCAAGGCAAGGATATTAATTTTTCTTTCTCTGCCTTCCAAACATGAAGCTACCTGTGGCATCTAAATTACAAAGGCTTTGCTTCTGTGCTGGGCCCATTGACTTGGGATTACTGTGGAAAGAAGAAAGAATTATTATGGTTTTCCTGATTCCCATGGAGACAGGCTCCATGGGAATGTGGCTATCAGCGGGATAGGAAGCTCCTGGCAGAGAGTGCCTGTGGTGTCTCTTTGTGTTGCAAGACCAGAAAGCTTTTTGCTTTGGAGATGGGCCAAGAACTACAAAAACATTTCATGACTCTGACCCTGGAAAGCAGGGTTCTAATCTAACTAGCAGGGTGCTGGAAAAAAAAATAGTTTAGACAGGAATATGGTCCCTACCTCCCTAGCTTAAGTGTGGTCTGAAGCACCCCTGTGGTTCTGAAATACCAGCTTGTTCAGACTCAAATTACAGAACACACAAGGCTCCGTGTCCAGGATCCTACACCCCAAGGATCCTGAGTTCAAGAGAGAGAGAGCCGAGTTGGCCTCCTGGAAGATTGCCACAGGTGGTAGACTGCGCTAGAAGACAGCATGCCCTCCAGGCCCTCCAGGTGTCTGCCCGGTTGTGGCTCTGAGGAGAGCTCCTGTCATCTTCTGTTCTGTTCTGTGGCTTCTTAGCCCAAAGTGGATGACGTTCAGCCTAAAGCAGGTTCCAGAGGAAAACTAAGAGAGAAGAGAAAGGTTTGAACTAAAAACGGAGACTGAATCCGTGTGTGACACTGAGCTTCATGTGGGAGAGAGGAGAAAGATTTGAGTTTCTATTTTTGCCATATTTTGTTTTGTTACTGTGAAAGAGGGCAGTGCTTAGCCCTGGGAAGGATCCGCCTGTGATTCTATTCAGTTTAATCCTGCTTTCCCTTCTGTTTGCTCTCCTAAGATTCTGTATTGATGCATCCCATCCGTTTTGTAAACTCCCAAGAAGGAATCTCCCTTCCCCTGACCACCACTCCCACCACCGCCCAGTGACTTGGCGCCCTTACTTTCTCTTTGATCATGTTTGCTATCTTTGTTTTAAAACAGTTTTCCTTCGAAAGGAAAGACCCTTACGGCTACAGCCTCAGGAGGGACTTCCTGGGCAAGATCAATGGTACCTATGGTATTTTGAATATTTATCTCTGATAATTAGTATTCGAGTGCTGCTCAGTCATGAGAACATCCCTGGGGCCACAGCTGGCCTTGCAGAGATAACTTGTACCAGTAAGGGCTGTACAGGGTCTCCTTCCATCACTTTTTTTCCCATCTTGCTTGCATAGAAATTGCATGAGTTGCAAACTAATGTGTGAGGTGTTGCTATTACATTCTACAAACAAAAGAGGATGACAGAGACCAAGGTAGTTTAGAGCCTGAATTGTCAAGTTACGGCCCGGAAGTGCTTCAGCTGAGAATCCAGTTCACCTTTCTGCCTGTAAGAAAACATCTGTATTTTCTTGTTGCGGTGACAAAAGAACTCAAAAGAAATCCAGGGAAAATTATTTTTTGTGGGCTTGCGTTATTCATTTCTCACTGGTAAATGATGAGAAAAGACCTTGCAGGCAGTTTTCTTCATGTGAAAGTTTTGTGCTAATGACTGCATCCAGGTCAGAGGGGGAGGGGTTTGTAGATGTTCCTTACTTTAACCTCTGCCCTATTCTCGCCACCATATGCCACATTTTTCTTCTGTAAGTTCTTGCAGATGTGCATGTTTGTCAGGAAGGGAGCGTGACACAAAATGGAAAGCGCTGGGCTTAGAAAATCTATGATCTACTTCTTCATTTCTGAATGATCATGGAAAAGTCACACATACCCAGCGCCGGTTCTGTCACTCGGTGACACCAGCTGCCTCCCTACCTGTCAGGTATGCTGTGAGACTCACGGAGAAGTCCTCAGGAGCCATTTCTGTTCCTAAGTCGCCTACTGTTGTTCTCCATCACTCTACTGTAACTGTTGAGTCCAGAGTGCTCTGGGTGGTTCTTGGTGGCAGTATCTGGTTCTCTCTGCAGGTCGGGTGTGGCTTTGAAGGGCTTCACAATTTGTGTCTGTAGGAGAGTGCTCCTTCACAGAGGGTAGCCATTGTGCCTTCAATAGCTGTTACACTGGAGCTGGTACCAAATGAATGTGTGTGTGGGTCACCCAAATGAGTGTGGGGTTGGGAGTGAGGTCCTCCAAATGGGCATCTGTGGGGTACCTTGGGACCTGGTGTTTAGTCTCCCACCTAAAAGTCAAGCTGAAGGAGTGCCTGGAGTCACACTTCCAAGTCTCTCCAAGGAGGCCTGGACAGGAATCCTTCTGCAGGGGAGGGAGGGTGCTCTAAGGTTTTCTTTGTTTTGCAAACCACTATTTAACCTCTAAAATAATAATGCAGAGCACACAGGAAACAATGAATACTTGAATAAATGAATGAATGAATGTGAAATCATTCTAGATAGAAACTCTAGCCCCCAAATCATCGCAAAGATCATTTCTACAGGCTACGGCAAGTTTCTGTTAATAAATGCTTGCCAGTGTCTAGTCCAAGAAAAAGGAGAAACAGAATGGAATCTCCTTAATGCCCCCTTATCAAAAACAAGACAAAACTTTTATTTTGTCTTTATTGTGCTGGAGACTGGAACCCAGGTCCTCAGATGGGCTAGGTAAGCACACCACCACTGCAATAGATCCCTAACGCCTCTCCAAGAGAACAAACATGTAGAAATCTCTTTACGTGAGTTACTATTAAATAAGTAATACATAAATTAAGTTATGCACTGTATATTGTGTATTGTGCACTAATCTTATGTAAATACAATCATCTATGTAAAGTTGGTAGGGAGTAATGTCTTCTCATTATATGCAGCTTGCAAATTAATTTATTCTAGCTCACCTGCTGGGATGACAGAGCAAATCTAGTATTAGCTGTCACAGAACAAAGAAGCCTGAAGCTCACCAAGTTTTTTCTCCAATCATGAATTGATCTATGAATGTTCCTTTTATACTCATGAGGTGTGTTTTTTAGAAAAGCTTATGTTGCTGGCTGAAAGGCGGAGGCTGGACAGAGCCATTTCTCCATCCTCACACTTTGCTTTGATGGCAGGGTTGTGAAGAATGTTTGAAGTTGACAGGAAGTTCTTTTTCAGATAGTCCAGTGTTTACTCAGTGAGGACCCAGGCCACAGCTCTAACTTGAAGAGGGGATTTTTCACTTAGAATGTTGTTTATAAGGCAATTGTTTCCCGAAAGGCTGAAAGAAAACACTGAGTTACCACATCAAGACAACTGCAGCCTAGGCTGAGATTCTATACTCTGGTGTGGGCATGTGTGGTTGTCTAGATAAGAATGGCCCTCATAGGCTCATATATTTGAATGTTTAGTCATCAGGGAGTGGCACTATTTAAGAAAGATTAGAGGGACTAGGAGGTGTGGCCTTGTTGGAAGAGGTGTGGCCTTGTTGGGGGAGGTGTGGCCTTGTTGGAAGAGGTGTGGCCTTGTTGGGGGAGGTGTGGCCTTGTTGGGGGAGGTGGGGCCTTGTTGGAGGAGGTTTGTCGCTGGGCCTGGGCTTTGAGGTTTCAAAAGCCCACACCAAATCCAAGCTCTCTGCCCCCCTGTGGGTCAGGATGTAGCTCTCAGCCACTACTCCAGTGCCATGCTCCTGCCATGTTCCCCACCATGATGAATTAAGCCTCTGAGACTATAAGCAAGCCCCCAGTTAAATGCTTTCTTTTATAACAGTTGCCTTGATCATGATGTATCTTCAATAGACAGCTAAGAATGTTGGTTAGTAAGGACACTGTGTCAAGGGTTAGCTGGAATTTTTTTTCTCTCCTTCTACTCTGTGTGAGTCCTGGGATTAAACTCAGGCCCTAGGGTTTGAGCAGCAAGCATTTACCCTCAGAGCAATATCACCAGGCCTATTATTATTAACTGGCTTCCTAAAGGGAGACTTCTGGGTAACAAATCACTGTTCCTTCTGGCAGGTACCCTGGGATTCTCCAACACTGTCTGTTGGTAAAGCTAATACGAATGTCTGGGAGCACAAGAAGCTGCTCAAAGCTGGGCAAATACATTCATGGGGTATCTGACTCCTAGATCAAATACATTTAAAAATTATAGACGTATGTATGTATGTATGTATGTATATATGTGTGTGTGTATGTATGTATGTATGTATTTGGGTGTGTACATGTGTGCACATCTGCCTCTGTGTGCGTGTGTGTGCTTGTGCAGGCCATGGTACATGTGTGATGGTCAGAGAACAGCATTTCTGGATTTTTTTTCTCTCCTTCTACTTTATGTGGGTCTTGGGGATTAAATTCAGGCCCTCGGATTTGAGGAGCTCTGTTACCCTCAGAGCAACCTTTCCAGGTCAATTCTTATTCACTGGCATACTTCTAGGCAAAAAAAAATATTTCTGTGTTTTATCTGTGGATTTCCAAGGATGAGGGACTTTATAGCAGTCTTTTGCTTACTATCTGGTTCTAATTCTGTTGTTTGGCATTAAACAAATGGCTTTGTCCAGCCTCCTTCTTTCAACTAGCAACATAATTTTTTCTTAAAAACACACCTCATGAGTATGAAAGGAACATTCACGTCCAGTCGTGACTCCATGTCAGAGTCACCTAGTGAAGTTTCACAAAATACTGAATATGTAACTTTTGTCCTTTCAAAAGATCTAAAGTAACTCTAGTATGCAGCCATAATTAATAACTGACACTAGAGAACACCAAGAAATAAGGCTGCCAAAAAAAAAACAAAACAAAAAAACAAACAAACAAAAAAGCCAAAACATATGTTAAGACCATTGCAATGGCCCTACCCAGAAAAGGTCTGGGGTAAGGTGGATCTCTGCTGCCTGGGCAGCCTTAAATTTTATACCACTGGTCATCTAAGCAGATCTTGATTTTCATCTATGTTATCAAGATAAGGTGAATATGATTTTCCTCAGGATTATTACAGGTTACTAATGAGGAGGCATGTGGAATATTTAAAACAATTTTGATGATTATTAAGTGTTCAATATTATTACTTTTTGGTGACAAATGGTTACTTTCACTTGTAAAGATCATTTCTGCATGTCTTTCTCAGACTTGCTAACCAATGTGACTCTTGAACAGAGGAAATGGTATGGCCCCCAAAGGGAACAAGATTACCCAAGAGTTACTGCCACGTAGAGGTAATAAATTATGGCTCACCTGAACAGGGTAATCCAATGTCAAGGCATCGCTAGACAGAATGGTGTCATGTTTGCCCAGTAACTTCCTATTCACAGTGTGATTGACCCTTCACAATCTACCTAGGAGGCATTGTCTTAGTGGTTAAAGGGTGAGTGGCCCCATGGGTCCAGCCTCATTGTTTTGAACTGGTCTTTCATCCAAAGGCTGAGTGATTTTGAATAAGCAGGTGATTCTTCAAATCTCACTTATCCTGGATTTTTTTTTTTTTGCTTTTTCGAGACAGAGTTTCTCTGTGTAGCCCTGGCTGTCCTAGAACTCACTCTGTAGACCAGGCTGGCCTCGAACTCAGAAATCCTCCTGCCTCTGCCTCCCAAGTACTGGGATTAAAGGCTTGCGCTGCCACTGCCCAGCCCTATCCTGGATTGTTAAGAGAGAATTCCTTGAGTAATAAATAAAAATAAAAATGGTTGTTAAATGACAGCTTCCTCCACATTCAACTTGAAGGAAAAGATGCTGTCTTTTCTGATTTAGAAGACTCTTTTCAGACAGGACAGAGTTACAAAGGGGTCTGCACAGGGATTAGGGAAGGACATGAGCAAACATTGTCTAATCTCAACACAGATGGAAACACTGTGGCATTGAGAGCTTTGATGGGCTGGTTTGGTTGAGTGCTGTAGGCAGCTGGGTTCAGGAACTGCTTTGTCAGTCCCTGGTGGAATGGGGGACGGCAGAATACAGACCGAGGAGAGAAAGAGAAGGAAAAACAGGAGCTGCTTTGCTCTGAAACATAAATAACGATTATCTGGTGGAAATGCACCTGTTGGGAATGTGTGGTGGGGCAGGAGGAGGCGTTTGCTCTTCTCAGCACAGGGAAGACTCAACCACCTTTCCAGGTGAAGGGTCATGGGAAACTTTAGGGGCTGCATTAAAGTGTAGAATAAATACCATCGGAGACAGTCGGCTTTAAAGCTCAAAAAAAAAAAAAAATAGTTGCCCAAATGCGTCCCTTTACTCTGATGGGGACAATTGAAGGAAGCTGAATGTCCTCTGCATTTAAATATTCCCTCCTGGAGTGGGGAACAGGCTCACAGCACTCAAGAAGCTTAAAAGGCTACAAGATTCACAAGCCCTATCTCTGTGGCTGTACAGACCACAAACAATTGTTTTAAAGAAAAGGCATTTTAGTGGAGCCCTAGGAACACAGTTTTGTGAGTTGTTACTCGTGAGATTCAGGGGGTTCAGTGATGGCTGCCTTTGATTCATCAGAGCTCCTGTAGGCAACCATTTATCCATACAGCCAAATAACTCCAATAAAGTGCTCAGATCACCAAGCTAGACTCCCATGGAATCAGTTGTTTGGTCTGTTCCCTATTTGGACGGAGTATACTTTGGTCCCTTTTCCCTGGGAAAAGTCATAAAACATTGGAGAGCCAAAATCCATGATTGCTTGTTCTGAGAAAGTCCCCTGTAATGCCACACTCGTTTAAACCATTCGGATAACGGTTCTGCCTGGGGTTTCCTGGACGAGAGGAAAGCATCGATTTCCTTAGAAGGTAGATGACAGCAGTGCGGATGGAGATTTCCAATAAGGAGCACAAGGAGCAAGACTCAGTAATGGAGCCTGGAAAGTGGCACATAAAGCAGGCACGGAGGCGTGCTCCTGTGATCTTGGTCCTCAGGAGGCTGAGGCAGGATCATCATGGTTTACAGGTTTGTCTGAGTTGCACAGTGAAACTGTCAAAAAACAAACAAACAAAAAACAAAACAAGTGCAAAACCAAAAAACAACCACCAACAACAAAAACAGCTCTGTGGTGGAGGCAGTACACTAACATCTTTAATCCCAGGACTTGGGAAGCAGGAGTAGGTGGATCTCTGAGTTCAAATCCAGCCTGGTCAACAGAGCACATTTAAAGATCATTAAGGGTACACAGAGAAGCCCTGTCATGAAAGAACAAAACCAAAAATAACAACAACAACAAAAACCCAACAACAACAAAACACTAAAAAACAAAACAAAACCAAGGCCAATGAGGTTATTATATGGGCAAATTCCCCTTCAAGCCTATGACCACACTGATGTGGTAAATGGAGGAGCCTGACTCTTGCAAGTTTTCCTCTGATCTCCTTATCCACTCTGTGTGTGCGCATGTGTGCACTGATGCATACACACGTGAGCACACTCACAAAATAATAAGTGTAAAAAGATTTAATGAATAAATGAAAAGATAGGTGCACCCTTAAAAGTGCACATTCTAATTGGGAAGTTCAGGCTTTATACTTATGAAGATAAATTTTGTAACATGTTTGTTGTCCTTCCATAATCATGAAAGTGATCATATTTAATATTCACTTCAAAATGTAAATTTAAGTAAGGGATCTCTGTTCTAGATTAGCTTTTCGGCATATCCACCTAACCAGGCACTGTGGTAACATAAAGAAGTACAGGACTGGGCTATAGTAGTTAATTGTGTCTATTCTGGGTTTATTCTGTAGCTCCTAATGTAGGAGAAACAAGGTTTAGAAGTTCCCTTTTTACAAAATTGTATCTGTAATGAGCATGCACAGAGCTTTTTTAAAACTCACCATTGCTTACACAGTCCAGCATGACAAGTATTTACATGGTACTGACATCATGTTAGGAATTGTTTATTATCTAGACTTTGCATGGGTTCTATGCAAATACTGCGCCATTTTATACAGAAGACTTGAGCAGCTACTGAGTTTAGTGATCCATAAGGTGGCCCTGGAGCCAGTTCTCTATGGATACTGGGAGCTGAGTGGTTTCAAACCAAATCACCATGGGGATTCCACCTTTTGAGCAGTGCTATGTAGGGGAAGCATGCTGATCCTGGAGAAGTCTGGGAAGGCTCCTATCATGGTTTGATGTAAAATATCCCCCATAGACTCATGTATTTGAACACTTGGTTCCCAGTTGGTGGTGCTCTTGGGAAGGCTGTGGACCTGCCAGGAAGCAGGGCTTAGCTGGAGAAATGAGTCACTGAGGGCTGGGGAGGGTGGTGGGTTGGGGTGAAGGTCTTGAGACATCAGGCCTCTGACCACCAGCTTCCTGGCTCATGGAAACAAGCTGTTTCCCACTTCCGCTGCTACAGCTATGAGCTGCTGCCATGGTCATGCCTTCCCCTGATCTATGACAGCTTCAAGCTGTCCTTCACAGTGAATTCTTCTTCCCCAAGGGACTTCTCGTCAGCTCTGTGGTCACAGAATGAAGAAACTAGCCAATTCAGCCGTCTTTCCGAGACAGTTGGTGGACAACGATGTTGGCGGTTCTCCCCTTGGTCTTTCTGGTGGCACAAAGCTTCACAGAACATAGACTCGGAGCTAATGAGTTGAAGAAGTCTCAGCTGGTGTGTGACTCAGGCAGTATGAAGGAAAGACTCAAGCTACATTATCAAGAATCACTACATGTGATCTGGCCACTGAGTCTTTGTTTTATTTAAAGTGTCATAAGTATCATCAAAGGTTCTATTACATCTCTATCTCCTCTGGCATTCTGGTTCCTGCTTTCAAGTTTTCTTGTTTAAAACCAGTGCCAAGTGAATGGTGAAGTGGTCTCTCTCTCTCTCTCTCTCTCTCTCTCTCTCTCTCTCTCTCTCTCTCTCTCTCTCTCTCCCTCTCTCTCTCTGACTTAAACAAACCAAAACACATTTCAGGTTTTCCAAATCATACTTACTATTGTAACTTTCAGAGTCTTGTCAAAACCTCAGGATAATTTGGACCTTCACTGTCCAACAGTGAAGATGTTTCTCTAACCAGCAACAACTCTAGCTTTATATCAGAACTTTCTACTTTCTGGAGTTTTCAAGATTAATAGGTTCTTTTGCTCTGGTACAAAGACAATGCAGGAGGAACCAACAGAGAGAATCTCTCTAAGAAAGTGGCTCCAGAGTTGTCTTGAGAGATGCCATGTATAATAGAGATTAGCAGGACTGGCTTCTGGACTGAATGTTTGAGCTCATGGAAGTTGTACGTCGAAAATCTATTAACTGGCCCTCGATATGATCCTTTCCAATTGTAGGATGAGAGGTAGAGTGTATGGCTTTTAATGAGTGATGCTGGGATGTGCCAATGACTGCATTTTGAATTACAATCAAAATACAGCCTATCTAGTATTTTATTTCATCACAAAACAGCTAAGAGGGACTATTAACATGAATAAATTAGAAATTGAGGCATAGAGAAAGAATCATGTAGCATCTACACATAAAGCCAGTGGAGGGGCTGCAACAAGGAAGGAGAAAACCACCATAGTAAAATGCAGACATCAGGAGAGAAACTCTTACAGCCTGGTGCCTTTGTCGTTAGACCAGTGCTGCTGCTGGTGACCTGGGGATGCTTGTATCTCTGGCTATCTAATTCCTATAAATATAGTTCTCACTGGCCAAAAGGAAGGACAGATGACTTTCCCCATATCTCCAAGGAATGAAATTATACATCAAAAGGTACACTAATTATCAGTTTGTACAAAATGCAGAGTATAGAGTACATGTTGGTCATTAATTTGAGAACTCAAGTGTCAAAATTAAACTAAGGGAGTTCCACATAGGACAAAATGCAGCAACTGCATAGCACACACATTCTGAGATTTAAAAAAAAAAAAAAAAAAAGAATCAAAAGGGAATTCTATAGATTCAAATAACCTTGAGAAAGAGTTGTGGAATCTGAAGATCATGATGCCTGACTTGCGATACTAAAAAATCCCTGGAGAGTGACATTATATTTATAAACTGAAGGGTATGGGCAGTACATATGTACTGAGGAGGAATTATTGTGGCGTATGTGCGTCATAATGACACTGTGACCATTAAAATATCATCCTTTTTAGAAGTGCCCCATTGAGAACAAAATACCCATGGAAGGTGTTGCAGAGACTAAGTATGGAGCAGAGACTGAAGGAAGGGCACTCCAGCCTGATATAGCTGTCTCCTGAGAGGCTCTGACAGCCATCCATTGAACTGAGTACAGGGTCCCCAATGAAGGAGTTAGAGAAAGGACCAAAGGAGCTGAAGGGTTTGCAGCCCCTTAGGACGAACAACAATATGAACTAACAAGTACCCTCAGAGCTCCCAGGGACTAAACCACCAACCAAAGAGTACATATGGTGGGACTGATTGCTCTGGCAGCATGTGTATAGTAGAGGATGGTCAAGTCAGTCATCAATGGGAGGAGAGGCTCTTGGTCCTGTGAAGGTTCTGTGCCCCAGTGTAGGGGAATGCCAGGGCCAGTAATCGGGAGAGGGTGGAGTGGCAAGCAGGGGGAGGGGGAGGGAACAGGGGTTTGTTCTTATTGTTGTTTTGTGTTTTTTTTTTTTTTTGGGGGGGAAACTAGGAAAGGAGAAATATGACATGTAAATAAAGAAAACATCTAATAAAAAAATAAATGGGAGAAAAAAAAAAGGAGTGCCCCATTGAGATGCAGATAAAATAATCAAATTGTGGTGCTTGTTTTAGGATGATGGAGAAAGAGGACCTGAGTAGAGTTACAATTGTTCTTAATGGACACTATTATGTTTTTATTTATTTGTTCTGTCTGCATGATTGTCTGTGTACACACACAGACATGCCCTGGATTGCCACAGTATTTGTGCAGAGATCAGAGGACAGCTTGTGCATGTCCGTTCTTTCCTTCTATCACAGATGAGCTTGGGTCTTCGAGCTTAGCAGCTAAGCCATCTCACAGGCCTTAGGGTGTGGTACGATTACAAACCCAACAAACATATTGGCATGACTCTATGATTGTGGAAGCTGCGTCTTGACATCTGGAGGTTCATCAAGACATTCTTGCCTACTTTTGAATATATTTAGAGTTCTTGTTTTATATTGCCAAGAAAACAAAATGTAGTTGACAGCAACAAAATAATCTTGAAGAAGTTAAAAGGTTGGTTTGGAACCATGATGATTTCAAGTCCTCTAACGTGACCCAGAGATTCCTAAGCAGCAAGATTCACAGAAGAGAGGAGTGCTGATAACCAAGTGCCTGAGGAGTGCTGATAACCGAGTGCCTTGGGAGAGGAAGGCACCTTGCTTTGCTCAAGACAGATTTTTAATAAGGCTCTCTAAACCACTGTAAAGAAAACACCAAGTCCAAGAAAAGACAACGATTCTGGATTTTTTTACCCTGATAATTTGTGGTAGGTTTCTTTATTTTTTGAATATAAAGTGACAGAAATAATTTGCCATTAGAAAAGAGAAAGGATCTTTGACTATGTACAGCTTTTATACATCACAAAGGTTTTTCTTGTTTTTATGTTGTCTTTTTTTTTTAATTCATTTTAATTTTGTTCCTGCATCATTTGAACAAGTCCAAACTGGAAATCTATACAGCTCACAAAAAAGCCCTCCACCCAAGAGACCCCCCCACCCCCACCCTACCCCAATGAGAAACAAGATAAAACAAAAGAATGAAATCAACTTATTTCGATTGTTAAAGGTAAGTCATTTGCTTATATATATACTTGTATTTTTTTCAAGTTCAAACACCAAAATCCAAGAGAGAAAGAAAAAAAATAAAAGACCCAGTCATCCGCCCCTCCCCCCACTCCAGAATCTCAGTTGATCCCTGCATGTCCAAAATAAGAAATCGATATTTACAGAAAACAAAAACAAAAAACCAAAACAAACAAACCTAAAAGAACTTGGAAGTGAATGGGCTGGGGGATCTGAGAGTCAAGGAAGGCTGGCCCAGGGGAGGAATGTGGGATCTGGCCTCACAGAGTCCAGGCGAGCCTGAGTGCTTCCTGTACAGGGGAACACCACACCCCGGGAAGCTATGACCATTACCCCTCCCCAGGAATGACTCTGGGAGGGCTGTGGTTCTGACACTGCAGCCCAAGCCGCTGTGGGTGTGTTCTGTGTTTCCACCATCAGCCCTTCACACTCCTGCTCAAACTCACACACACACCCACAGGCACACACGCACATGCTTCGGCCATTGTGGCTAAGTGTACTTATGACATTGTTAGAGCACTGGAAGAAAAGAGATATTTTCCTACAGGTAAGAGTTCATTGCCCTATCCTGTGTCTCTGGTCCCGTGCTAACACGCCAGCTAGCTCCCACGATATGTTTCCACAAATGCAAGGGCTAACTCTAAGGTATGAATGCGGGGGTGGGGGTGCGGGTAGGAGGGTGGTCACTGGGTCACAAAACTCCCACTTAAAATTCCTTCTCCTTTATTCAACCTCTCCCCTGACTTGACACAGATTCGGAACCCTTCAAGCCCAATAACATTGCTGCGAGACTGCCTAAAGCAAGGGAAATCTCAGCAGATGGAAACCAGGCTCTGCTCACTCAGTTTACCTTTGAAAGGCTGGATTCGTGCTGGGCAGGAAGTAAAGCAGATGAGGCTCGTCCCCCTGTAGCTCTTGCTTCCCTATTCTTTGCTAAGGGAGTTCTAGCCAGCATTGGTGCATAAAGCATGGAATAAGCCCTTGAGTTGGCTGTAATACTATTCCAACACAGAACTGAAGACAAGCATTAGATGAGTCCCGGTGAACACCATCTTGGAGAGGACCATCCGGAAAGAGAAGACCCAGCTGAAGGATGCTTATTTCCTGGTGAACACTGATGCTGAACCAGCCACTGCTCTTAGGATAGCCCCTGTCCCCTGTTCAAGATTCTGTTGGGTCAGGAGAACTAGAAATGCCCACTGTCTCTTCAAATTATGATCTTCTAAAGGCCCATTAAATGAAATAAGACCAGTCTGTCATTGGTGTCAGACATAAGTGGAATGTTGTGGAGAAGGCAGGATCGAGTTTATGTCTGCTACAAAGTGGGTTGGTTCCCCAACCCCACCCTCTGCCATCTCCTTTGGTCAAACTTATTTTTTCCAGTATTATCTTCAAAGTACTTCTCCCCCTCACCACCCCCACCCATGCAGCCTCACTCAACACTCGTCCCTAACCCGCCATCCTAATCATCCAAAATGTCCTCCCTCCAAAGCTTTTAAACATGTCCAATCATTTCCTAATGCTCCTGGCCTATTGTTCTTTGTCACAAAAGAAAACACGAAATAAAAATGATCAGTCAGAGAAAAACTTCATTTGCTAGGGTTGGGCAGAAGCAAAGCTGTTCGCTATTCTCTGAAATTTTTTTTAAAAGATGAACAAAGACTAAGATAAGTAAGAACAAAGAATTCTGATTTCTCCTCTCCCCGCCCCCCTCAGGAGAGCAACTTTAGTTGGAAGCTTTTAAAGGAGAAAGGGGAAGGTTGAGAGTAGAGTGTGGTCTTTCTGGAAGTGAAGTCACTGTGCGGTTTGCATTCGGGCTCACATCTAAAGACATCTATGACAACTGGCACAGCCAAACTAGGAGTGGATATTGATGCATGGAATTCACTCCGGAGGCTGAGGCAGGTGGATTGGACTTTTTGTCTCCAATCAAATGAATAAGCAAAAGTAGAATGTTTTGGTAGAAATTTAGAGGCAATTAAAAAGCAGGTGTAGGGTGTGGAGGTGCTGATGAACCATTACACAGTGCCACATGCTGCTGGCAAGGCGGTATCTAGCATGGGCAGCTCTGCCACTTCAGTCTGATAAAGACGATTAGTACCAACTTTAGCTGCCCGCAAAGCTTGGCACAGGAGAGTCACTGTGAGGAGCCCACTGTGACCTTCATCCATGGGCGAGCATGTCCATCTCCTAGTTCGGCCCATCTTCCATCCCTCCTAGCTCCCATTCCTTCCTGCTATTCCATGCTCCTCCACTGCCACACATGCCCTGATGATTTCTGCCACCATCTTGGCTCTTCACTGAGACTCCAGCAGTCTCAAAGTGGTGTGCTCTCCTGACACATCTGTCCTGGCACCAGACAGAGGTGGCTCGCTTGTTCCTTGCCGCCATTCTCAGACCATTCCAGCTCTCTCCCTTAAAACAACACAGTGACCAAATCTAGAGTCAAGTGCGTCAGGCTGTCCTAGCTGTTCTCCTGTGCCTGGTTTGTTCCTTGAAACCATCCTAAATAGCCCCTTAGCTGATGAGCTCCTTTTGTATGTCATTGAAGAATCATCAATCAAAAGAGACATAACCTCAAATCTACCTACCTATTTGTGTCTGTGACTAATACTAGTCTTTCCATTATAAACTTCCTGTAGGCACCTACATCCAGCCTTCTGTTTGTATATTAGGTCCCATTCCCTTAAACTCATCATAGATATTACCCCTGTCAGCATCTTCTCTTTCTAGGAACTATCAATTTCTTGTCTCTGGATCATTCTGGTCATCACAAAATGAGCTAGTCAAAAAAAACCTCCCTGGGGACCTCAACTTCAAACTTGGATAGCCTGTGGCCTAATCTGCTTTCCACCTGGACATTTGCTAAGCATCTTAAAGTTACCATAACATATGAAAGATTTCCTCTCAGTGACACATGAACCTCAAGAGACCCACACTCTATTGTGCTCACTCCCAGCACCTAGACCATCCTGACATAGGGTTTCAATTCAGTAAGCAACCTTACAAGGATAAATATGCCCTAGAACTGCAAACAAATGTTTTCCAACTACAGTTTCAAAGAAAAGTAAAGTAAAACAAATGACCACTAAGGTTCCTCTTCCAAGAAAATAAATAAAAATAAAACCCTGGATCTCTATTACTTATGCAAACATTGATGTGACAAACATGGAGCTCATTTGGAATCTAAGAATTGATGCTGAGTTTATTATTATTTTTAATAATTAAAAACTACTCTCTTTCTCATTAACTCATTGGTCTCCATGTCTAGCTTTTCCTCTGCTTGTCCCATGTTGCCTACTTCCCAAACGCCTTCCGCTCTTGTAGAATCAGCAGGCAGAACACTGAAGAGCATTACTTGATACTTCTAACAAAGTTGGTTCAGAAACACATGATCTATTTCTCTTCAGCAAGGTCTTACAGCTTAAGGGATCAGGTCTCAGTCAGTGAATCCCATGTGAATATGTGTAAGAACCAGGATTAAGGCAACTGCAAAATGCCTGTTTGTAATTGAATCCACCAATTTTCTCTCTGGAATAAACAATAATCAGATTATAAAACTTGGTGTTTTCACTGGGATGGGAAGATGTAATTTTATTTAAAAGATTTTCTCTCTCAAAGGTGACCTAAGTTTATGATGGCAAGCCATGCTGAAATGGAACAAGATGAAGAAATAAAAAACCGTGAACTAACTCTGTTCTCTTGATATATTCACCTCTCCTCTGTGCCCTTTGGCTTCTCAAATAGAATAATTGCAATTACAACAATCATGTGACTTTTCTCTTCAGAATTTTCTAGACTGGAGAATGGAGATGATTAGTGAGAAGCGGTCCTGAGGTCTATAGATAAGCTCTTGAAGACTCAGGGTGTATTGCTTGTCAGTGCCTTTATGTAAGAAAGTCTGCGACTGTTTCTAACATAGGTCCACCTTCATGTCTGAGCGGTCAGCAGCAGCAGGCTTCTTCTTCCAATAGAGCTTATGAGGGGTTGGGGGGGGAACAGACAATATTTTTTAGTGGGGATAACCAGAGTATCTTGGTGTGGATATTACACTCATCTTCCAAACAATTCAATCCTCTTTACCCCCCTTTTTTTGCTTCTGGAATTTTTCTCAGCTTGGTGAAGAACATTATTTCAAAACCACCCTCTGTTCTACTTGTCACTGAATTTATTTCTCAGCTATTTTTTCTCCCATTTTAATATATTATAAACAATTCGTAACTGACATGTAACAGCTCATTGGCGAAGGATTTAGAAGCATTGGTTTCCTTTATACTTAGGGCAGAGCTGAAGAGAGTGCAACATCATCAGTGTGCTCAAATGTAAACAAACACTCTCCATGCATGGATCTGGGGCCTTGGAAATGACAGAGGAAAGGAGCCTTGCAGGAAAGGAGAGCTAGAGAGAGATTAATGCCTCCATGCGCACAGAAATCATCTTGACCAAAGCCCACGTGAACCTGCTCAGTGGCTGCTTACTATTCAGGAGCACAGCTCTCTCCTTTACAAGTCCTCAGGCTCCCACTTGATGGCACTCACTTTCCGGGCACTCGACCTCGACTTGAAGCATTTGAGGACAAGGCCTTGGTTGCCTTCTTTCTTACTATTTCCTTTCGACTTCTTTCCAAATTAAAGAGTAACAAGAAAGCCAATGAGAAATTATTCTTAATCATTTTCTGAGCAGTCTGTCTAAGTAAGAAGTCAGTGAAAGGAGCACATTCTTTGCTAACAGGAAAACAAGGTAGAGAAGGAGACCCACATCAAGAAGTGGGATCAGGGGATATGGCAAGAGGCAGGGAGGTGAAGAAGGATTTCTGTGGAAAGAACTGGAAAAGCTATTGTCAACTACAAAACACACTTTTCAGTATCTATAAAATAAGTATTGGGAGTCAATTTTGTAACATAGCTGTCATTTATGCTGTAATAATGGCCAAGGAAAAGGTCTTCAGAGGAGGGATGGATTACAGACAGATGAAATTAGATTCCCCAGAGATGACCGGGATTTAGTAAAGCACACTGATTTTACTCAGTTTTTTTGTTTATTTATTTTACATCTATTGAGTGCTGTATCTGCACATATGCCTGCATGCCAGATGAGGGCATTAAATTCCTTCCATAGATGGTTGTGAGCCATCATGTGGTTGTTGGGAATTGAACTCAGGACCTCTGGAAGAGGAGCCCGTGATCTTAACCACTGAGCTATCTCTCCAGCCCCTGGTTTTACTACTTCTTAGTAAATTTCTGTGTGGTATTTTGCTAGTATGGTGTTTGATTGGTGATGACTGTGCAGATTTCTTTATCACGTGGCAGAAAATATGGGAAAAGAAACAAAGAGAGGTAGAAGGCGTCCCGGCTGCCTGAGGATGTTTGGCTTTTGGTTTTGGTCCGATTTTTCTCTCTGGGAAGAAGCACATTTGGCATCCCAGGGAGTGAGCAGAAGATGAAGAGAATAGTGATACTCCATCTTGTTTCATTGAAATAAAGATGCCGCACATCTACAAAAGCCTCTCCGACTTAGATTACGAGTTACCGGGCAGGCACATTTCCACAGGAGAACTCTCTTCTTGGTGTTGAACACATTGCCCATTTCTAACCTCATCCAGGTATCTAGCTTCATCCAGCAGGCCTTAAAACCAAACAGAAGTGGCAGATGACAAGAGGCCAAGGGAAGGTTATAAGTTACCCTAGGGCTCAATGACCAGTGGGTAAGCTGGGCTTGGGAAAAAAAATCAATCTGCAATATGAGAAGAATTACATTCTGTCCTCAAGGTCAGTGGCAAGGAGTCTAGTTCATGTGCACACTGCTGCTGAGAAGAGAGTCCTAGGCTCTGAAACTGACTTTTACCTATTTCTATCTTTACACAAGAAATATCTGTGCAAAGATAGAAATAATTCCCTCAAAGTATGAAGCTATTGGGATTCCATTTAGACTTTTTTTTTGGCTGCTTTGGCCTTGGTTAGATAGGGGCTCTCCTTCTAAGACTTCTTCCGTAATGCTTTCCTGATCTGTTCTGTGGGCAGCTGGGTTTGAGGGTTGCCTTTTTCATTCCCACTTTAATATTTGATATTAAGCACAAGGGCTTTGTGGTTTCAATTAAGTAATTCTCCATCCATGCCCTTAAGGTCCTATGAATCCTCTTTCCATTCTACCCCACAATGAATATGAGAATAGCACCGGAGAGGGGATGGTCATCTCAGGGGAATCAAATGCTCCAACAGCCGTCAGATCTTGGCCCTGTCATCTGTAAGGAGCATCATGACATAGGTACTGCAACTCATAAGGATGACAAGGCCATTGTGGCATCAAGGTAGAATAAATGGGCTGCCCCTTTTCTTAGTTGGCTATGCATGCCAACATGATCTTATTCCAGGAAGCAGGAGGCAACCAAGTGGGAGAGAAGCTCTATTTGTCACTAACTTGATTCTAAACTTTCAGTTTGAGGAATATTCATATGCTGGTCTTACTTCCTCTTCCCATGCATGGGAATGAGTAGCAAAAGAAGGTGGCTATGGGAGACCTTTACTTATGATTGTTAAACAATTTACCATTATAATCTTGGGGTGAAATCAAAGTCTCACAATGATTTGCTGCATACATTACTATTCCCCCTCCTTCAGGATTTAGGCAGCCAATCATTAGTTAATGTGGCTCTGGAGGACAGCGGGTCTTTTGTTAGAAGTTCCTTACATATGTGAATTGTACTATACTCCTTGTACATAATGTCTCCAAAGCCAACTTGTGCCTAAATATTAGTAGTATTATGCTTGAACATAGCTAAATTAGATACAATTACTCAGGGAAAGAATGTAAATGATTCTCTTTTGAAGTTGCCATCTCTGTGAGCTAGCCCAAACTACTGACACCTTCAGCATTTCATTACCACCTCACACATACTTTTAATAGTTCCCTTCCTAGGCTATTAATCTGGGAGGTTTGGGTTGATCACATTCCATAAGAAAATTTTGAATAATAGAAGTTATTCCCCATGTCTGACCTCACAAGATTCAAACATCTTGATTTGCTCTTCAAATTTCCTTCATTACAGACATTTTTCTAGGTCTGTTTTGCAGATTCCTACTTTGTTCCAGTATTTGACTGGTTTCTGTAGACTAATGGATTATGGGAAGTGGATAGGGTGGGAATCTGGGAAGATGAATTTTGTGCAAAAGATCTGGTTAAAATACCTGCCTAGGTTTCATGACTTCCCTCTGCTGTTTGGTATTAAGAACTTGGAGTACGGGAGTTTTACATGCCGCACGACTTACTGAGACAGCCTGGGGTACAAAATCCAGACAATGCATTATACAAGCTTTGACTTACCAATGCATTTGTACTTCAGCGTGTTCATCTGCACAACTAAACTTCATCACATTTCCATGTCCAAGGACATCTGGAGAAATGGTGATGGTAAATTATCCCATATCCACATACTGATTAGTTTGGTTTACTTAAAACATAAACCAAATATGAAGATCCAGGTGGTTGCTGGTGATTCCACACTCTCCTCCCCAAAAGGCAACTGGCATCGTGCTGGGAAGTAGGCATTGGCATCATGCTGGGAAGTGCCAATGCTCTGGTTGTGGCATTACCTAAGAATGCAGAAGGGCCGGCCTTTCACATGTCTTAGTGATTAATTTCTTTTGCTATTTACCAAGACTGAATTCAAATAATTCAATAACTGAACTCATTGGCCTAGTCATTTAAAATGCCCAAGAGTCTCAAGGACTGTGATAAAATGATTATTTCCTCTGGTCCAAGATGCCCTGTTATGGACATCTTGGTCATGAAAGGATAAATTGGGGTGTTGATAGAACCATACTGGTCAGGCTCTTGTTTAGGACCATTAAATATCATGTATACATTAATGTTATGTACATATCTTAGCATCTTATCCTAGTTGTGTGTACGGGGTGGTACTGGTGGTGCGATACACAAACATAAAAGTACTCATAGTAAAGGGATCATCTAATTACATGCAACTCTGGAAAGGACATGGAACGAGTAAGATTGAAAGTACAATTCAGACAGTGACAACAAAGCGGCATCATCTGCAGCTTGCCAATGTTTCTTATACCACATCTAAACATTAAAATAGCCCTGATTTCAAAAGAAAATGATTATTGATAATAATTAACTACAATTAATTCATTAATTAGAATTAAAATGTGTCAATGACTGCTATATAAACTAGTCAGACTAGGACTGAGCTATTAGAAAGGCATGGGGCTTTGTTTTGTTGTTTTGTTTTGTTTTGTTGTTTTGTTTTGTTTTAAAAGGAGAAGAGAATCCCTTCAGAGCTAAGTAACACCATCTTCTTAAGGAAGCAGGTCCCTGCGTGCTATCACATCACTCTGGTCCCAGCCCCTGCAGCTCTTCCTCTGTCAGAGCCTGCACTGTGAGCCTGCTCCTGCAGAGGTAGATGGATTTGCAAAGGTTAGCATTCTACAGCAAAGATGGTAGGACAAGCTGTGCCCTCTGTGCCCAGTGTGGTGAGCAACAACTCTCTGGGTGTCATCCAAAGGACTAGGGCACTGACTCAGGGATGACAAGTGACCAGACTTCCTGTAAACATCTAGGACCTCATGGATGAGTCTGGGTCCAGCACCCTTACCTTAGGTACAGAGTTCTCTCTGGATACCTCCCCTGGCATTTCAACAACGGCTCAAACAGCCTAAAGTCCCCAAGTACTTTGAAATGGGCTGTTAGAAAATGCTTTCTAATATATCTCAGTTCTAATCTATCTCCCTTCTACCTCTCAGGTTACAAACAAAGGAGGTAAACAGAAAGGATAATTCTCCCCTCATTTGGGAGACTCCTGGAAACCATGCTCCAGTGTTCAGGTGACTTTTTAAAAATTGGCTGTGGTCAAAAGAATGAGCACCTGAGAGGCTATGGCAAATCTGGTCCTTTGAGGGTTCCTTACTTCCTGAAGGGAGCCTGAAATCAGAGACCAACAGGCCCTCAGCTCTACTTGTGATGTGAAGGGAAGACCTACTGTGGGCCTCTTAGTATTTGCCTTCATTGTCCTTTACAGGTACTGGTACATATTTTTTTTTTTTTACTAAGAGTAGAATAAGGTCATATAAAATAATCATGTAAAACTGCATGCAGTTTGTTGACACATCCATTGGTCCAGAAGAAATTCATGGATGCCCTTCTTTGAGAGAACAGCTGTCTGTCCCCACAGCCACTAGTTAGTACCAGACTATTCCTCTGCTTAAAATGTCTCATAATATCGTAAGATGGACTTTGCTCTAAAATGTTAATTATCCCCATTGCTAGGATTAGTATTATCTAAATCTATGAGAGCTTTAGATTTAACATTTTAACTTTTACTAGATTCCTCTAAGTTGTCACAAGTTTCACCCCAGCTTGCCAGTAATAATCTCTCTACCCCTTCCTGTCTTTATGAAGAATGAACTCTGCCAGGCTTTTTGAAAAACAGACTTGTCACTGCCTGTAACTTATTTGAGTTAGGTTCACTACAGTATGCTTTAAATTAGCACTCAGTGGCAGAAGATGCCTCCCAAAGGAGAATAATTCATGACCAATGACATCATGAGATTTATAGGGGAAGCTGGGCAGGAGAAAGAAAGAGAATATTACCTGGTACCAGAGAAGCTTAAGTAAAAGGACAGAACTAGCCCCAAGAGTTCTTTCAGAGACAGAGACAGACACTAACTAGAATGAATAGGTGGGATTGTTAAGTAGAACTGAGGGACCAAGGGGAACAGCAAAGGATGCAGGAAGACAGAAGAACAAGAGGGTCATCAGGCCAGCAGGATACACTCTACTCTGGGGCAATGAATCTAATCACATCTACAGAGAAAAGAGGAGTTGAGACACTAAAATTCTTCTGGATCAAGTCATTAAAATTCTGACGTGTTCTCACTTGAGATGTGCACGTCAGAGGTAATGTGTTTAATAACCCCAGTGCCATAAAGCCCCAGGAAGAGTGGGAAAAGAAAAGTCATCAAGACAAGGGGATAAGCAGAACAAACACCCGTGACCCCAGTCTGGCCCACCTGGTTACAAAGGTCGAAATTTCCAGCACTCAGTAAAACCCTATTGGACCACCTCTTGAGATTTACAAAGCTGAATGATTAGTGAGGTTATGTTGTTACAAGACCTTCTGTTGGTAAAGGGGTCAAACAACTCAAACCATCTAACTCTTGGAACAAAGACCTGTCAGTCCCAGCATAGGCTGTAAGGCATGTGTTTACTCAGGACGGTGACTGCGTCCCAACATCAGCTCTACTCACAGCATCTGGAAGGTCCTGAGACCTCCCATTTGATCAACATCCTTCGAGATCTAACCTTCTGACATTTACTTTGTGTGCATCCATCACTGCAGAGACACATTAATAACCATGAAGTAGCCCATGAAGAAGGACTTCAAAGAATGAAGCATGACTTGGAAATATACAAATTTCCACTGGAAATGTGTATGGAAATACACGCATGCACTGTTAGTGTATGACTGAGGCTCTGTGTGGAGGAAAAAAAAGAAACATGGAGTTGGTGGGGTAAGAACTCATCCTTACATATTCCTGAAGGTTGAAATATCCTCTGGGTAAAATAATTGAACTCAGTTCTATTGTTATTTATAATATCAAATATTCACTAGTGTTCTTCATATACAAGATACCCAGTTAGGTAATACAGGAAACAATAGACCAGTAGATGTATGGCTTGTTCAGAATCTAGTAGGGAAGATAGCATACACAAATCATTACGAGGATGGTCTCTGATGGGTGCTGCCCGAGGTAAAATTGAGTGTCATGGACATTCATAAAGTGCCTAAATTTTTTGTGCAGAGCTTGTTAAGGGGAATAGATGTTTGCCATTGTCTTCGAAGACTTAGATAGAAGACAGAAGACGTGGATTATGCAGGAGAGGAGGGTGAGGAGAATCGTGAGCAGGGAATTTTGGGAAAAGAGTAGTTTAAGATACAAGCCAATCTAGCTGGCAAAAGATTAAGGGACACGTTTGTAATTTAACTGTCCTGCCACAAGGACAACACAAAGGAACATGACCATTAGTCCTGCTTGTTGGAAAAATCACAGCCTGGGAAGCTCATTAAACTTGTTTCTGTTAGGGAGGATGTAGGCTCACTATCGTTAGGACATGCAAGCTGATGAGTAGATTGAAATATAAACTCTTTGAACAATGATATACAATGCTGAAATCATCAATGAAGGGAAGAACTAGGAGAGGAAACAGAGGCCAAAACAACTCTAGAGTGAGAATCAATAAGCTTTCCAAATGATTACGTGTGCAAAATCGGGGACATGAAGGAAGCAAAAATTCTTGGAAATACCTTAGTGTGGTGACAGAACAGTGGTACTATCAGCCAGAAGGAAACTTTTTAATTGTGGTGGTTTGAAGGGGCCAGTCTGGGTATTTGGGTCAATCTAAAGTGAGATACATGCACTGAGCTGAAGAGAAAATTAGGGTCTAAGAGTGAAGACTTGAATTCACTCAGAACCATGAATGTTATAGAAGTCAGATAGATCATGAGGAGTTAAGATGGAAAGAGTCACCCTTAGAACACACACCAAGTCTTCAAGGTTGAGTAGAATCAGGAAGTAGCAATCTCACTGAGGACCTGAGAGCTAAGATGCACATCAGAATGTATTACCTCTTGTTGCTTAGCTCAGGTTAACATCTAAGCATGAACAACAGGGAAAATGAAAGCTTGTTGTTGGGTTTTGTAGCAAGATGCTCATTGAAATATTGCTGACACAGATGTAGAGGCTCACAGCCATCCATTGAACTGAGTGCAGGGTCCCCAGTGAAGGAATTAG
>NW_022196903.1:129625631-129644656 GCF_008632895.1 Mastomys coucha
AAAAAAAAAAAAAAAGAAATATTGCTGTTCTGTGTTTGCAGGTAAGTAGTAGGTTATAGACTCATTGCAAAACCATGTCTATGTAGACACCAATGAGCACATTGGGTATGGATGTAAAGAAACACTACCCATTTGAGAAGGATGGGAGAGCAAAGACAAACAAAGATAAATGGGGATTCAAGAGTCTAATCAAATAGAGAGAAGATTTGCTCTGACAGTTGGTTGCCAGATTTTGTTTTGAGATGAACACAGTTAGCTGGGTAGAAAGAACTAAAAACGCAACATGGAGAAGCCCCATTGTCTGAAATATATCTCAAAAAGATCCCAAAGGAGGGGAGGAGGAAGTTGGTGCACAGGGATGAAGTGTGCTCAGTTGAGAGCTGGCAAAGATGAGTGAAGAATTTCAAGGCTGTGACCTAAGGGAATTTCTGAGCTTTTGCTCTAGAATGGGTAGTAATTCCAGAAGAAGTGACCAGGGCTTGGCTCTGATAGAGAAGTGTTGAATCTCTGTGGTATTCTTAAATCACATAATGAATATCTTTGACACAAACCCTGAAACCAGAAAATACTAAACCTGTATGTATAAACAGAGAAATGTATGTACACCTATTTATATGTACATAATACATATGTTTAAATAGTCAATACTTATGCACTTGCATAGCCTGCATGAGCATAACATATTCCAGTTTAAAAACTTTTATATGCTTCTCAGCACTAGCTCAGGGACATAACAAATGCTCAACACACATTGGTTTATTTTAATTTATATGTTTATGTAGGGCTTTTTAATTGATTTTTTTGTACTGCCCCTTAAATCACAACTGTAAAATGACTATTAACTGACAAATGGAGTTCAGATTAGAAGCCATATCTTTAAAATAATAGTTCTGTAATGGACTTAGGATTGTGCTTCTTGGTTGTAACTTTGATCCTTGCACTAAATACCACTTTCACTTTTGCCAGAAAAACAAACAAACAAACAAACAGATGCTATACAGCAGCATCCCAGGGCTGTGAGGAACTTGACCATCCACTCTACTCTCTACTCTCAGTTCCCATTAATACCAGCAACCCACCCCAGTCACACCAGCAAATGCAAAATGTGGAATATCACCAGCAGCTCACAATGATTAACTCTGACATCGATGCACAGGGACACGGTGGCAGAGTGATGCGCAAGATTCCTAATGCTTCCCCACATCCCAGACACTGCTATGAGAACCCTATACTCTCAGAGCAAAGCTACTTCCCCTTGCATCTGTACTGCTACCTAGAGCTCTTGAACCGCAGCACTCTCTCCAAGGCATTAGGAAAGCACAGACTTCCACTTAAGGCTTTGTCTGGGGCTTTCTTGTGGGAGTAGAGAGGTTATGTTCCAAGCCGCAGAACTCACAGAGACCAGAAGTGACTGAGCAAATATGGTTAGAATGTGATGACAGCGGGATGTGCCATTCTGCCTGTGACCTTAGAGATGGCTACCTCCTCAAGCTAGATGGAATTCTAGACCCAGATGAATACTAGAAGCCCTCAGAATGACAAATGTTCATGGTAGCATTGACCCAGCCATATCATAAGCCCTCAGGTGGAATAGCATCTGAGGGTCAATTGCCTCCTTCATAGGGCATATGGGGAAGGAGAATAGGAAAATTTAGAATGCAGGCAAGACAATTAACTGACAGATCATTTGATCAGGAACAGAGAACAGATTCTTCAGTGATTCCTACAGTATACTAATGGATTATGTACTAAATATGAATGACTGTTTTTCTTTATGGTTCTCTCCTCACTATCTTGTATTTGAGGAGGGACATCTGTGTTCTGCTTCCCAAGTCACAGTTCTTACCTGCTCTACATGGTGTCAAATTCAGCTGTTTATAAACTATGTACATGAGTGTGTGTTGAAGATAACTCCCATGTAGAACTCCTAAGCCAGGCTCCCATGGGCCTTAAATAACAGGTAGAGATGAGGCATGGCTTAACTGACTAGCTTTCTGGACCCTTTATCCTTATTCCCTGCTCTGGGGTTCATGATGCTCTAGTTGCTTTCTCCTGCTGGCATATTATAGCTTATCCCCAGGAAAAGGAATGAAAATCCTAATGTAGATTAGGTGTTTAAATGTACAAATCCCTAATATGGCTTAGTATGTCACTCTTCCTGGGAACACTTTCATTTCAACAGCAGATGGACAGCTCAGCTCTAATGAAGTAAATCTGTCTGGGAAGCTAGCCGTTGGCAGGCTCTTCCAGGATCTTGAAAGCAAGCCATGGGTCATTTGCCTTTGGTAAGGCTAGAGCCACTCTGGTATGCCTGACCTCCTCAGGGTGCCTCTCACCCTAAAGAATTCCTTAGACAGCAAGAACACTCTCTGACACTAAGGTGAAGAAAGCAAAGGTGACGCCGTGCGTTTTAGCAGCCCCCAGATCCCACAATTTCTATATGGCTTTGGGAACATACCATATGGCCACAATGCCCAGAAACACCAAACACACTCACCAGTAAACTGACATTACGTCATGTATGCGCACACATGAATCATTCCTAACACACCAAAACAGACATGCACAGGGTGCCAAGCAAGGACAGGGCCTTTTCAGAGACAGTGATTAAAATAAAATAAAAAAATAAAATAAAATAATGACAATATGAGTTCAGGAATAGCTTTTCCAAAGGCTTTTGCCCAAACATTATAAGTAATCTGTCCCTAAATCTTGAAGTAACTGAAAAAAAAAAAAAAACCAAACAAACAAAAAACAAACTGAACAAAAGAAACCCTAGCTCTTAAATGAGAGGTGCAGGTGACCAGCACTCTGCAGAGAATTCTCCCTGGGGCAATTCCTGATGGCCATGGAAGACTGGGTGAGTGGTACTCACGTCACTGTAGAGAAGACCCCTATTTTACACATGCGTTTGGGCACTACTGACGCCACCAACATTTAATGGGATCATCTGGGATTTTTGCCCCAATCACAAAATGGCTGTGGCCAGTACCAGGGAATACACATTAGGGATGTTTCCCGGGTGCTGGTTGAGGATACACAGTGACAGCTTGGAAATAACAAGGTCCACTGTACATGCCACACTCTGAGAGGGTGTGCACATCTTCACTCAGGCAAATTCAAGGGTCAGGTTGTTGAGGTCGTTGGGCATGCTAATGGGTCAGCATTGCCACGAAAAGGAGTGATGCAGGACCACACCCATCAACCCACTTCCACAATGGAAGATAGCACTCATGAGAGAAAGCATGGATTCTGAAGGACACCATGGAACATAAGATGCTCTCAGGGCTCTGCAGAACCTCACAGTTTTGGATGGATTGGATCTTGGTCCATATCCATCAGTGATGGAGATGGGAACGGCTGCTGGATTCTTATGTATTCTCCTGACTTGCTATTCTGGAATTTTACATCTAAAACTTGACAGACTTCATTTTCTTATTCATTGTAGAGTAGGCCATGAAGACCATACTTTGGTCCCAATTCCAGCATCCAGTTGGAGAAAGATGATCAATTGAGGCCAAATAAGGGGTTTAGGACAGTTAAATTTCCCAGCTGACAGTCTCTGATGGTAGGAGAATAGGGGAGAAAATGCAGTATACTGGGTATATCAATTTAGGAATGAGAGAGAGGAGAGCGGGGAGAGAGGGGGAGAGAGGGGGGAGAGAGAGAGGGGGAGAGAGAAGAGCAGAGGAGAGGGGAGAGAGAGAAGAAGAAGAGAGAGAGAGAAGAGGAGAGGATAGAGAGGGAAAGAGAGAAGCTGCTATCTTTTACAAAGCCAACAATCCAGTGAAAGAGATTCTATTTATCTGGTTAGCCCCAAATGAGATTTGGGACACCTGACTTGAACAAAATAGCAGCTTCCCAATGGCAGTAACAAGAACAAGGTTACTCTAGAGCCACCACTGATCCTGCCCCTCACATACCCACCTGCCCACCTCTAAAACTAGTTTTAGCTATCTTGCTAGTTTTGAGGGAATCTGGTGACCTTTCCTAGAAACGCATATGTCTGTAAGATCCTTGTATCCATTGCTACCCCTCTACAGCCTGAAACCACATGCTTAAGTAAAGTTAGTGGACATTACTTGGGTGTGCCTGAAGAGGCCATTTCTACAGGTAGGCACAGGTAGAGGGATGGGGTGCTCAGAGCTCGGATACCAGAGCATGAAGGATCAGAATGGTAAGATGATTGTAAAGCATCAGAGAAGGCTGCTGTGAGATTCCTCGGAGCCTGGCTTCCTGAAACCTCTCAGCCATGCCAAGAATAGGAGGCCACTGGACCTCAATTCTTTTTCAAGCCCTTTTGGGGAACCTTTGTAAGCCTAGGTACTAACAGAGAAATCTGATGCCACCAGCTTGTTTTTGACAGATTGATGGTTTCCTATGGTCTCCACAGAAGATAAGAGTCAGACCAAGTTTTGCTTAATACTGATATAGACCCAGCAAAACTCAGGTAAAAGTGCATGCTCACATCTCACAGATCCACAGGAAGACAGGTTTCAGAGATGGGGCATGGACATAAATGGCTTTCCCCTGGCTTATTCACCATAGTGGCTTCTGTTCCCATTAACTTTTTTTCCCAAACACTCTGAAGCAAAGGCCATGTCAAACAATTCCCCCAACTGAAAATGAAAACCCATAACGAAACAATTCCCCCCTCAATCCCATCCCCACCCCACTCCCTCTGCTCAACACCCTGAATACTCACAGGAGAACACTTTATCTATACAAAATTAATTAGAAAACAAAATATTTACATACCAAATAAACACCATCTTGACCTCTGTGGCCCATGGAGACCATCAGAGCCCCTGTTCTCTGGATTGCTGTTCGCTAGGTTAGTTGGTTTGGTTTTTTTTCTTTTTTTTCCTTTTTTTTTTTTTTTTAATTTTAAAGGGTGAGGTAAGAGGAAGAGTGGGGGATGAGCCCCTGGCCCTTGGACAGAGCCAGAGTGAAGCAGTGTTTCTATGGCCCTTCTCCTTCTTCCTCTGGGAGATGCCTCACGCCCTCTGTCCTCTCGCAGAGTCTTTCCTGGAACCTAAAATAAAGCACTCCGCGTTCCTCTCTCCAAACTGTTGAGAGGTTCAGCCCCTTGCCCCCACGTTCATTTTAGAAAGAAAACAAGGCCTTCAGTTGGCATTTAAATGAGAGATATTGAGGTTAAAAAAACAAAAACAAAAGCAAAAACAAAAACAAAAAAAACAAGGAGGAAGGTGGGAGACAGCAGTCGAGGATGGGGATGAGGGAAGGCCATGAGGCAGGGCGACCAGGAAGGCAAGAAGCAGGCCAGGAGGGTGTGACGTGAAGAGACATGGCAGCTTCATTCCAGAGGAGGGTAAGCACCTTTCTGGTTTATGTGTCCTGTGTGCGACAAGGCGATCCTGCAGTCAAGCTTCCACACAGACCCAGGGCTCTTTGGATGCCACCCTGTGTGGGGGAGGGCAGGGTAGCAGAACTGACCCATGGAACACCCCTCCCCCAAGTCTCAGGACAGGCAGTGACAAATATTCATTTCCCTTCTTAATTTTCCAACTTTAAGTGAGGGGGCATCACACCTGCCAGCACCCCCATCCCTGGAGTTTTACACACACACACACACACACACACACACACACACACACACACATTCACTGTCGAGTGGTACAATCTGAGAGGGAACTGGGGGTGGCAGAAGAGGAAGGCATCTATCAGATGTGCTTGCACTAGTTCAAGTCACATGCCTAGGGAGCCAGACTCCCATTCCTCAGTCCTTCATTCTCTCTGGCTTCCAGAGATGTACCCTTGGGGACAAGCTCATTTCTCTCCCCCATGTGTCCTCTTGACATATCACCAATCCTGGGGGAATTTGCTTGCTCTCTCAGCTCTAGGTTAAGTAAGAAGGGATCAAAGCATTGAAAACATCCCCCTTTCTCACTAACCCTAATGTAAATAACTAAAAATACCCCCCTCACTTACCCTACAGTAATGACTCTCTTCCTCAAAGCCCTATATGAAGAGCTCTCCCCAAAACCTCAGCCAGTTAAGGGGCTAAATCGCTAGATTCTGGAACCTTAGCTCTAAGTATGGATAAAGGACTCCTAGCTGTTTCAATTTCCCTTAAGCCTTACTACAAAGTTCTCTGCCCAAGCTGGTGGAAAGCACTGGCAGCCACTGACAAATTATTTTGTAGGGTTGTCTCAGCTCCGCTCATTTTCTTGTTGTCTTTTCTGCAATACAGGTTCTTCTTCATCAAGAACCTCTAACCTTCACTCAAGAAGGGAAAATGGAGAAATAACCCAAATTGGGGTAACCTTTGACATTAGTTTATATATATATAAGCCAAAAAACCAAGCACATTGCTTACATATGTGGAAGGAAGCAGCCAGTCAAGGTTTTACCCTCTGTATTCAGAGGCACCTGAAGACCTGTGGGTGCAAGCACACATGTATACGTGCACACACAATCCCATACTCTTGCTTCTAATGCACCATGGGACACCATAGCAGTGAACTACCCACTTCGTTCAGGAATCTCTCTTCTACCAATGGCCTTCTCCTTTGGTTCACCACCCATGTGGCTTCTGGAGCTGAAGAATCTTTTTAGTATCTTTTTGGCTTATATATACACAACGACTTCCTGCCCTCTGCTTGGTACATGGTCCCTCAGCAGGTGCTAAGCAACGCAGCAAGAATTCAGCGAAAGCCTCTTCTCTCTTATGAGCAGGAGGTTCAATGGCCTTCCTTAGAACACCTTCGCTTCCTCGCCTGAGCAAAAAGAGCAGGATCAGGAAAGCCTCGCTCAGATGAATCGCTCAGAGCCCTTCTGCGCTAGGAAGAAGCACACAGGCAGCGCTTCTGGTCTCCTCTCGGTCCTCCCACACTGAGGCCCGTTCTATCCCTCTCATGGGAACAGGAATGGTGGACAGACACGGGGAGAAGAGAACTGCACAAGGGAGGAGAAATGGTGCCGGCCACGAGGGTTGCCTTCAGTAAGGAACCAGAACTCCAGGATCCCATAGAGAAATAAAAAGAAGAAGAAAAAGCAAAGGGGAGCCAAGTTCACCCCCGACTCTTTCCGTAACATGCGCACCACGCGGCCCACAGCCCTATCCCTCCCGTACCCACCTTCACCTCTCTCTCTCTCTTCCCTCACTCAGACATCAGACTCAATACTAGAAAGTTTCTCATAAACATGTCCGTTGCTGGAGCCATTGAAAGCCCTGGGGTTTTTGTTGTTAGGCACACAGGGGTTGGACTGGTTCCCTATACAAATGTCCTTCTGGAAACGACCTGGCACAGCCCCATGAAGGGCCGACACCACTGGCTTATTGGTGACAAGGGCCCGGAAGTCCGGCCTTGTTTTCGACGCCCCTGCCACCGTGGGCTGCCTGAAGAAGTAGGACTTGCTGCCGTGAAGCAAGCACTGGTCATCCCCGAAAGTGGGGATGAAAGGGTTTTGCGTGACCCGGTCAGGGTAGAGCGACTTGCTGAGCATGTAGCCGCTGCCGGGGTTGTTGTGGTGGTGGCCGGCAGTGGGCACTGAGGACTTGTTGGCAAAGGAGCTCTCACCGGCTGGCATCTCAAACATATGGGCGTAGGGGCTCCCATCCATGAACCGGCCCTTGTCTTTCAGGCTCACGCTGCGTGGGGCCAAGGCGGCCTCCTCTTTCTGCAGGTCCACGAAGGTGTCGTAGGAGTGCTGCCGGCGCAGCTTGTTCCGATTCTTCTTCTGGGCCTTGGAATTAGTCGGGCTTTGAGGGTACTTGGTGGTGGAGGCGTTGGATGGCACAGCCACGGGGGCAGCCGGCTGGTCCAGTTCCTGCAGGGAGTTGTCCTCGCTGATGTCGTACAGGTTGCCCGCCTTCTTGCAGGCTTCACACCTGATGCAGGCCTGCCGGCCCGAGTTCTGCCCTGCCACCGTCGAGGAGTAATTGTGCAGCTTGGAGGGACAGCTGCGGCAGAAGTTGCCCCCGGAGCGCTCCTCCCAGTCCACGTTGGTCAGGTTCTTCTCCCAAGGGGCGGGCACCCCGCCCACCACGCCGTGCTTCTCGCCCGCTCCGTGCTTGAGGTGAGACCTGTTGCTACAGGGCCCGCCTCCACTCACCGAATCTCGCTTGAAGTCATCACCGCGTTCTTTGTAAATGTCAGTCAAGTCCACGTGCTCCCAGTGAGGCGAGTTCTCCTTCGTCCGGAACTGGTCCAGGTAGAAGTCTCGGAGCCCTTCTTTGTCCCTGAAGTAACGCTTGTGGTCCGGGGAGCGGGGTGGTCGGCGACGGTAGGCCAGCTCGATTTCGTCGAACTCCCTCCTAGATTTGGCTGAGGCTGGCCGCTTCTTTAGACTGTCCTTATATTGCTGCTTCCTCCTCTTGGCTGCGTTGCCCTCGATGTTCCCATAGGTGACAGTGTGCGTGGAGATGTCTGAGACATCCGATCGAATCAAGTCGTCATGGCCACTGTAGCGGTCACTCTTGAAAGAGAACTTGCCGTACAGGTCGCTGAGCTGGCTGTGTTTGGAAGAGGGCAGGCCGATGTCCAGGGGCTTCTTGCTGATCGACCTGGGCTGGGTGGTAAAGGGTGGGTTGTCACAGTCATAGAGCCCGTCAATGGAGCTGGTGCTGCCGATGCTGTGTGGCCGGTGGTGATGGTGATAGTGGTCTTGGTACACATTGCTGTCCTTCAGCTGCAGGTTGCCAAATGTTCTCTCTACCTCACTGATGTAGTCACTGAACAGGTTTTCCTCACAGGGTGGGTTATTGTACGACTTGCAGTCTGAATGTGTGAAGCTGCGGCGATGCTCAGAGATATCGTAGACAGAGGACTCTCGACGGATGAAGTCCAGGGCACTCTGAGGGGAGCCATTTACTCCAGATAGGTTGGCCATATTCTTGGCGGTGCGGAGCAAGCGTAGGATGTTGGAGTGCGTGTTGTTCATGGTGGCAGTGGGGGAGTTCATCACAGATTGGCGCTCCTCTATAGCTACTCCGTGGATACAGCTGTAGATACCCTGAAGGGACATAGGATGGTACACATTGAGTTCAGAGAAACCCAAACACAACATAAACAACAGTGCCCTACTATTGATGATTTAATGAGGTAAAACAAAGATAGGAGAATCATGAGGCAGGCAGTGTGCTACATTCACAGAAAACGTGACTCAAAGTTTGGTTGATGTAGTCCCTTGAATTCGGCCAATTTCATTTCATGAGCTAACGATCGCAATCTGCCATTGGGGAGAGGGGAATGATCATACCAGGGGACTCAGATAGATGACATGGCATTTGTGCCTCAACTCCACCTGTGACCTATCTTGGTTTTCCTTCCTACTTAGGACTCAGAGTCTTATATTTTATAAAGGAACCCATGCTGTAAACATATAGTAAAAGGTATAGAGCAGCATATTGGAAGCACAGAGCATCTCTCCTCAGATGCTAGGGCCACTAAGCTCTGGTTGGCCACACCTGGCTGATGTTGCTCACAATGGCTTCTTGTTTTCTGGCTCTGACCAATTTTGAACAGTTTTTTAGAATTCTGATCATCAAATAACAAGGGAGCAATGTTGTTCTGTAGCTAAGCATAAACCAAATTCACACAGAGAGTTAGAAGGTCCTGGGGTCAAAGAAGGATTTTCTACTGCTGTGGGAGGGGGAAAGTGGGACAAATATCAAGAGCTCAATGTGAATAAATAACTAACTCCCTTGTTGAGGTCTCTCCTTTATTCACCCTTTAACTCTTGCTTTCTATTTTATAGTCAATATTATCATAAATAATTAATGTTCCATCAAATTAGTAATGATGAAGAACACCGGGCAAACAGCTACTTGTTCAGGGCACCGAAGAGCAGCATCCATGAGGAAGGCTGGGATGGTCGCCTGGGCAGACATTCTCCCCACATCTAAAGGCAGGTCAGCTACTGCTCATCTTTCATGTGCTGCCTTAAAAGGCAAACAGGCGTGGGAGTGCCCCCTGGCAAGGTAAGGTAGATGAAGAAGGGCCTTTAAACTGTGTCTCTACACACAAGCAGGTTAATCTAGAAAAGTAGATTATCTGAATGGTCAGAGCCAAGAACAGAAAAGGTCAGAAGGGAAATGGTAGGTATGTGACCAAGAAATGTCAGGCCTTCCTGGAGGGGACTCCACTCCCTTCTGCTTCTTACTTCTGACCTCCTGACTGGCAGTGGCCAGGGAGAAGTGTTAAGTGTCCTCTTCCTTGAAGACACTGCCCATGGCAGAGGGCCACAAGGAAGATTTCTCCTTTCTCTCACCTCTCTGGCCTCTGGGAAGTGCCGAATAATGGAACTCAAGGCCCAGGGCCCAGGAGCCCCACAAGTTCCTTTCTCCTGTTCTTATGTGACTGAATGACCTGCACACACTGACAGCTAGAGTGGAAATGGAGAAATTGTTCCCTGTCCCTAAAACACTACAGGAAAATGACCAGAAAATGAAACAGTTTGATGAGAAAGCCATTTTCTTTCATAACTCTATCTGAGTCATATCTGCAGCCCAAGCCTCAATCCTAAAAGGATATTTGAGTTCACCACTCCATGTCTGAGTCCCCATAACTATATCAACAAAACCAGAAGAACCCTACTCGTTAACAACTGCCCTCTGTGACTCAGGTCCATAAATCGTTTTCTTAATACCTCACTTTGAATTGGAAATGAAGGTGATCTCTAAACAAAGAATGGTCTGGACTCTTGCTCCTTTTAGGTAAGTTTTTGGAATCTACTTTTTTTTTTTATGAAGCAAGATTAGGTTCTGTTAGACTCTTTCAAATGTTATTTATATCTGTACTCCACAGACACAGACACACGCACACACAGGCACACACGAATGCCCACACGTGATCCTCCTGCAGCAGTCTCCCAGTGTTGGTATTTATTGTTGGCATATGTCACCATCTCCAACCTTTAGAATCTTTAATTTCTCTTACTTCACATGTGGTTAAAATATAGGAACAGTCAAAACACCAATAATGTCTTTATGTGTTAGAATAAGTTATGTGATACTCCAATATTTAAGAAAAAAAAGATATGATTACCACCCCAAAGGATCAATTGATTATTGCAGCCTACACAGAATTAATTAGTGTGGATATAAGAGGCAAACAGGGAAAAGCCAAATTTTCTATTTTGAGAGAGCTGACTTTTTTGATAGAAAATCAAATGTCTGAATCTAAAATGGAAGGAAAGGAGCATAGCACTATCCATCTTAGAAGCACTTGAAATTCTCTCACACAGACTCTTGGGGAAGTGCCCATGATCTGGCTTTATGGTGTAGCTACATAAGACTGGAACGAGCACCCTCTTGGCTCTCTCTGTTCAGCACAGAGCAAGGCTGAACTGTCCTTAGCAAGCTCTGAATATCTCAATCAAAACACTTACCCTGCTAATGGAGAAGACCATGCCAGGCTTGCCAGAACAGACACCCATGAAGCAATGCCGGAACTGCCAATAGAAGAGATGTTCACAGATGAAGGTGATGAGGCTGAGGGCCATGGCTGCCCCCAACATATAGAAGACACCCGCCATGTTGTCAATGTCCAGCTGGCTGCTCATAACCTCATTCTTCTCATTGTGGCAAATGCCAGTGAGCCAGAGAGCTTCCAGTTCTTCCATCTCCCCTAGAATGAGGACAAGAAGGAGATAGATAAAGGAGGGAGGGAGGAGAAAGAAGGGAAAAAGGAAGGATGTTGAAGAAGAGGAGACAAACATGACAGAAAGGGACAAACACAAAAAGAGAGAAAGAATACATTTTATTAATACCATTGCATCTTAACTCATCAATACATCCTCAAGTATTCAGTGCAAACATAATGAATGGAATTACAGGTAAGACAAGGACATGGGACATCCCTGTGGCTCTCCTTTAGCCAGTGCAAATTGGCAGCTCAAAGCTTGGTATCATACACAATATGCCATTCAAGGAACAAGAGTTCAAATTAGTGAGAACAGTTTGTGGGCAAAGCAGTCAATGGGTTTTCATGAGGGGGGTTGCGGGGAGGACACAAACTTGAGGGCGGTAATGGATTCTAACTTATATTATATTTAAAGGCATTCCAGACTACAGATGTAGCATAATCCCGGAGGAAGAAGTAGGAAAATAGATTCTTATTTACAGAGAGGCAAGAAAACCAGCTCAAGCAGAGTAGTAACTCTCAGCAAAGAAAGCCTGGAAAAAGAATTCTGAGGTTAAACACTCTGCCCTTTATTTTATAGACCATTGGGATAACATAATCACCCGAGTAAAAACTCTTGGAATTATACAGAGCAGATTAGATTGAGGAAGGAGAGATAGACAGAGATTGAGAGAGGTTGAATCTTTATGGTCTCTCAGAATTACAGATTGCCTTATAGAGAAAAATATGAAACCCAAAAAGAGGAGGAAGCTGGAATGGGACATGACCACCCCAACCTGCCTCCTTTTAACTCTGCTTAAAGGGACAAGAACTTCTCCAGTTGTTACCTACTATCACTGGACACTAATCAGTAGAAATGTGGACATCTCAAACAACCCCTCCAAAAACCAAAAACCAAAACCCAAAAACCAAACCAAACAATCAATAAACAAAGAAAACAATTCTCTACTCTAGAACATCACTAATTCGCAAGAACGGAATTCTGCTTTGCTAAGATTTTGCATTTGCATAGCACAATGAAAACTCAAAATCCTACCAATCTACTCAGTAATAGAATCTGGATCCATTTGACTGTGACTACTGGTTATACCAGCATGGCTTATCAACACTCCAGCTACAAAGCCCTACTCCTCCTTATAGGGATTTTCTTATCTTCTTCCATTCAACAATGCTTTTTCTAACTAGTGTAGTAGCCAGATTCAGGTGGAATCTGGAAACCTGCCCCTGGGCTTGTGTCTCTGCTGTCTTCCCCAACAGAAAATGTCCTATACCCCTAACTGACAGACCCACATGGCTGGAGGACTGGGGAATCATGCAGAATGAAGCTCATCTGTATCTAGATTAGTTGGTGTATGAGGATTGTGGGTAGAGTGCTTTGGCCAAGGACATGAAGAGAAATGCAGAAGACAGTAGTTGGATGAGATACATTTTTCAGTGTTCACCCTATCACCAGAAAGACGTGGGAAGTGCCTTCTGGTATTGATATCTGAGGATCCTTGCCCTCCACCTCTTCAGCCAGAAGATCATGGAAGGACAGTTTAGGATGTGGAAACAGACACACTATTTCTCTTTCCTTCCTCCAGGAATAGAAAGAGCACTGCCCTACATTTGTCTGGTGTTGTGCCACATGTAGGGTGACATCTGAAACACGTAACTGTTTCATTCCTGAAGATTTCAATGTCCCACACAATCTTCAAATGTTCCCTTATCACCAAGTACTTTAATCCCTTCCCTCATCTTTACTCAGTGCAGGTTAAAGTATGTCTCCTTGTAATTCACATATTAAACCCCACCTTTCTGGTAGCTTAGGGTGGGACTTTGAAATCAGGTCATTGCAGATGTAATTAATAATGGTGAAGTCACACTCGGGCCCCTAACCTCATGTGATTGGCCTTAAGAAAAAGGTGGATGCAGAGAGAGAGAGAGAGAGAGAGAGAGAGAGAGAGAGAGAGAGAGAGAGAGAGAGAGAGAGAGAGAGAGAGAGAGGAATACTGAAGAAAGACATTCACCCAGGTAGAATGAAAGTAGAGATCTGAGTGGTGCTTTGACAAGTCAAGGAACACCAAGTAGAACCAACAAGAAGAGAGCGCCAAGAAGACCCATCAATAGCCATGCAACAAGCATAAAGGTGATTCTTCTCATAACTTCCGAGTGAAGCTACCTGTATTGATACCTGTGGTGCCCAGAACTTCAACACAATGAATTCAACTGTTAACTTCACACCATTCCTGCCATTTGTTATGGTGGCCCTAAGAATCCAAAAGGTACTCTCTAATCTTACATATCCTGTGACATGTTGTCCTGTATTCACAGAGGATAAAGGCTGCTATTTCTGAACAGCTATTAGTTGAGGCCAAGTGGACACTCCCCTTACTTTAACTCACCATCTCCAAAGAGCTGTAGGATAGCAAGGTCCACCTGGCGCTTCCACCCAGAGTCTTTTTGGATAGCAATGCCGTAGCCTGTAGAAGCAAAGACCTTGCCACTGCCAATGGTCACCAGCTTGCAGCCTTCATCTCTTCCGGCCATGTAGTTGAGCACAGCTGCATCGTAGATGAATGCATCAAGCTTCCTGCACAAGAAAGAATAGAGCCAACATATACCAAGGAGGAAATTACACAACACTACCTACTGGGTCTTTAGTATGAAGTGGTAGGCTTGCAGAAGCTATGTGGAAGACCGGCTCACAGAGTAAGGCTCAAGGTGGACTACTGTCAGAGTCTAAAGCCTGCATCCCGGGCTGCTCTTGATGGGACTTCAGGTTGAAAGGAGTTGTTTCTTTTATTCCCCCCCATACACCAGGAATGATAAGAATGTAAGTTGGGCCCGAGGCCAACTCATAAGCTGTGTCTGAAAAGGAGAAGGAGTAAAAAGGAATCAATAAAAATAATAACAGAAATAATGAAAAGTAAGCAGTGCAGTGATAACAAATAGCACGGGTAAGATTTATATAACATTTTTCATTTCTCAGTTCATTACAGTCCAGAGTGGGGGAACATGTAGGTGTATATGTTTCAGTAGATATGTGGTTATTTTGGTGGTCAGAAAGACTTCAGTGTTCTCTTGTGCTATGTGACTCTGCTTTGAGGGGCCAGGCTGGTGACAAACTTGTGTGAGAGCAAATTCAAAACACTGCAAGAGAAGGCAACATAGAGAAGGACCAGGGCCTTTCAAATTCCTAAGCCTACATGCACATTGCATGAGACATTGAGCTTTGCAAAGAAGGGATGCACAGAGAAAAGATGAGGGCTAAGAGCAAGAAGCCATGCATGCACCAATCACTGTTTCCAAACATTTCTGTACAGAAAGACTAAGGGAGCAGCTCAGATAAAGCCATGCAAGTGACAGGCATGAAAGTGAGCAGGACATGCAAGGAGCTTTGTCATTCCTCAAGAAAAAAAAAAAAAAGCCTGTTTTGATATGACAAGCAACAGGCCATTTCACAAAATGCATCCTATAAAATGTAGGCTGGTGGCATTCCCAAGCATCCAGTATAATTGAGAACTATGGGTATCTCACAATTTGGACTAAACAGAGCATTCCTGCCCTAACCTCAGATCCCGTCTTCTGAAACCTGTTGTGACTGTTCAGAGCAGTGAGACTGAACGCCTCCAAATTCTAAATGGCCACAAATATAGGTGGTACTTGGAAACCTTAAGGCGCAAAGATGGCCAGAGGAGGTCCACAGTCATCATGGAAGAGAGGGAAACAGTTGGGTGACCCATTAGCATGCAAATCTCAACATTTACAATGCTCAAGTGCTGGTCATTCTTCACAGCCCTGGCTTTCTCCAACTAAAGGACTAGTATGCCCGGAGAGCTACATCGATAGCTTGTGAACAAATACACGCTGGGTACAGAGAACGGCTATCAGGAGTGACAACCAAAGCTGAAATTGGGAATCAATCAACACATTCCTACTTGTTGCCATCTACAAATTTTGAACACTTTGTTTCATTTCCCCCTTGCCCATAGACACCAGAACTGTCTGTTAACCTCTTAGACTATATAGCTCATGTGTAGCAGATATAAGCTCTCTCCTTGACTCTTCCTTTCTAGTTTTCCATCTGTTTCTTTTCCACTCCGTGGCCACATCACATGCAAGCAGAAAGCAATTTGCAGGATGGTACACAGAAACAAGTAACAGCATAAGAACTCTTGTACAATGGTTGGAATAATGTCATCAAATTTGACTTAGGAACAGTCTTTGATTTAATGAGCATGGATCCAGTTCAATCTGTATCTGATGGATGTGACAAATGTAGCACGCTGAGCTCGGAGGCCATTCTTACCCTGTTTTCAGGGAGAGCAAGGCATCATCTACACCCCTTTGGTTGAACTTTCCCATGTAGGCATGCATTTCTGCATAGTTATTACGGATATTCCTCTCTGTGCTGCCATTGGGCACAGTCCCAAAGCGGAAAGGGGGTGAGAAGTCATTAGGTCTCTGGAACTGGAGAGAGAAAGAAAGAGAGAGACAGAGACAGAGACAGAATAAAGAAGAAATGCTTTAGAAAAATGTGAAGAGACATTAAGTCAGCATTAGCGAGTTTATAATGGAAAGGAACCGACTATAATTCACCAAACACATTAGCCCTCACTCAGGAGCAGTAATTGCCTTCTGAACGTGGACTTCAGTTCAACTCAATTTAATACATATTGTTGAGAGGTTTCTATTCGCCCAGTCCCAAGTTTAATCTGTAACCCTGTGTGTTCCTTCTATGCATATGACACAATACCAGTGATGATGGGCCTGAAAGTGGCATGATATAGTTTGTGGTAGATTAGTCATTTTTATTCCCCCAAATTGTCTAAAATCTGCACCAGGCCTCTTAATTCAGAGGCCGAAACACACTGTCCTTGTGCAATTAAGGTCACACAGCACTACAGTCGTGAAGATAATGTTTGAATATTGAATATATTTTGCTGAGAAATTTTCTTTTGACCTTCAAAGCACTCAAAATTCTGTTGATCCTAAACCAGCTATTGGATAATGCACATGTCGTTTTAGCTAGGTTCCCTAGCTCAAATGCTGAGAGTGTATCTCCAGCACCTACCACCAGAATTTAAATTCCTTGGATTCTGTCCCTATGACATCAGCGTTATTTCTAGCTATTATCCTCCAATGAGTTGGGTCTTAATGATGCTACCCAAGCACATAATTTGACCATTTGGGTTTCCACAGCCTCACCAAATCCATCTCTTTAACACAAACTCACCTTTCTCTTTGGGCCAATTCAGGTACTTCATTTTAAAATACAGCTCAAAGCAACTGCTTTGGGAAACCTCATGTGAATTCTTTCTTCTATCAAGCTGACCCCAAAATGATCCCACAGTACTTGTTATTCTGCTTTAGAGTACTAGATTCATACTATAAATGCAATGACTTTCTAAGTCTATGGCTAAGTTCTGAGAACTAGACTTTCATGTGGTCATTAATAGTTTAAGCTTGAGGTTAAAATGGATATGATGACTAGCTCTGCCACTTACTACTTAATGACTGTGGTCATTGACAGAAAAGATGGACCACTTCTTTAATAATAAGGAGTTAATGATGCCCAGTTTTCAAGAATGCAAAAGAAGTACTTGGCACAGCACCTGACACACCATAATAGGGTTGCCTAACACAAAGCATTTCACTGCGTTAGAGGGTCTACAACAGAGAAAATGCCTGCAGCAGATTGGCAAGTCTATAAGGCATTTTCTTGATTAATGGCTGATGTGAAAGGGCCAGTCTACTATACTAGGTGGCCCTGGAATTATCAAAAAAGCAGGACTGAACAAGAAACGGAGAGCAAGACAGGAAGCAGCACTTCTTCGTGGTTTTTGCCCCAGTTCCTGCCTGCTTGAGTTCTTACCTTTGCTTGCCTCATTGATGGACTGTGATTGGTACATATAAGGTAGATAACTCCTTCTTCCCACATTCCCTTTGGTTATGGCCTTTGTCATAGCAATAGAAAGCAAACTAAGATAGTAGATGTTCAGTGATTGGTCCCATATTGTTCTAAATTCATGCTCATTTTAGTTTTGATTTGCTGATAAACAGCAGCTACCTAATGTTCTTGTCCTGTAGGTTTATCTAAGATGACACAGAATATGGGCATAAAGCTGTCCCTTGGCATAGAGGGGACACTGAAGGTGTTTAAAGTGTTCTTGGTTTCAATACTATTATCTGTTACCTTGGATCTGTGTTTGAAAACCTAGCCCACCAACTTGGGGACCACTGAACTTTATAAACAGCCCACGTTCCTTGGCCATTCTCCTTCTCAGAGAATGTAAGGGCTTCATGGGCTATATAGATTCTCATAGCACAAGGACCCATTACAACCACTGTAGCTGCTCCTGTTGGCTACAGTTGAGAGATGAGTCAGAGTCACACGCTGTGGTGGTGGGATACTTAGGTGTCACATCAGAAACAGACTTTCCAATGGGAAAACTCTTCTCTTGTGATCAGCATGCTAAATGCCATTAATTGACTCTGTTTGTTTTTTTTTTAAGGGGTCACAATTTTTAAGCAAATAAACATAGAAGAGTCAGAATTCTCTTCTCAAAGCTAACTAGCTTTGAATCTTGCATTGGATAAAGGATAAAGCAGAGACCCAGTGAGGGTAATTTGCTCACTAGCACCCAGGGGTAGTGGTGGCGAATGTCATTAGCGTTTTCCCTGGCCTAATTAAGAATGACTCCTCACTGTGCCCGGCAGAGAGCAAGCTTACAGTAAACAAGGTTATGCTTTAATAAAGGAGACAGACACCAGAATACTTCACACATCACTGTCAAATATAACTCCTCAGAAATCTGAAGAAACCCATCCCCTAATTCCAAAGCAGATTGGATGGCACAGGAGATAGCAGCCCCTGGAGTCATATGAATGCCCTCTCATCTGTAAATCTGCACTTTGCCAAGACAATGACAATGGGTATGAACATTGACTAAGATACTACAGGTCCCTCCCACAATAGTTTCTGAAGTATTATTGGAAGCTGGGATTATGTACAATTCAGATCTGATATAAATTATTATCATCTAGGTATTTTTGAAAAACTTAATGCATGTAAGGTTCATGCAGCGATTTTTGATTAACCGAATGGACTCCCGTGCCCAGTGTTCCACTTCTTGATGGAGCTACAGGCCAGGGTATTTCTAATTCTGAGCCATAATCTTATTTTATTTTAAATGATGTTTAGAGTCTCTATATTATTTTACAATCACATCCATAGCTACATAAAACATTTTTAAAAAATGGACGTAGAAGAGCAAACACCATTTTCCAAGAGGGGCCACACTGATGGAATTTGAAGACTTCCTGAGGAGCTCCAGTGACATTATCGCATCGGTACAAAACTGATGCAGGGGAAGGCTAGCAGGGGAAGGCTAGCAGGGGAAGGGTAGCAGGGGAAGGCTAGCAGGGGAAGGC
>NW_022196903.1:129645058-129661661 GCF_008632895.1 Mastomys coucha
GAAGGGTAGCAGGGGAAGGCTAGCAGGGGAAGGCTAGCAGGGGAAGGCTAGCAGGGGAAGGCTAGCAGAATGGAGCAACTGTCCTCAGCTGTGCTCATGGACGGTGTGAAGGCCACTCAGTGGAGATAAGTTAGTTGTCAACAAATGGTGTGAAGGTAATTAGATGTTCCTGTACAAAACAAACCCTACTCCTCACCCCCACAAGATCAATAGCAATTACGCCAAACTTGTAAATGTTTCAGGAGGAAATGTATGAGAACACTTCTGTAACCTAGAGTTAGATGAAGACTGTATATCTCACATGTCCAATCCACCAACAGAGAGAAATAAAGGTAAATTAAAGGTCATCAAAATGCAGAACTTCTCTTTAAAAGATGCAGCTTGGATTATGAGAAGGGAAGCCACCAGCTGGGAGGAAGTATCCGAAAATGAACTAAAGTGATTTAAAAAACAAATTAGGTAATAGCAGAAGAAGACTTACATCATTTAGGCACCATGCCTGAGAAATAACCAGAGAAAACAATCCCAACTACAATGTGGACAAAATTTAGCTTGGAGGTAATTTGGTTTAAATTCAGCCCTTTCTCATGCGTGTTGTAGGAACATGAACACGGGCAAGTTACTTAGCCTTGCGAAGTTCCATTTTTTCCTGGAAATATTATTTTAATACCTAAGATAATACATAGGAAAGCACTTAACACTGTAAGAAAGCTCAAAATTGTTAGGTTCTTCTGTGGCAATGAAATTCTGTCCTGTGTGAGGCAGTGTTCCCTCAGATTGAAAAGTCTTGTTCTCTAATCTGCCCCTCAAACTAGGCCAGTCTGAGGGCCTAGAATTAGCCAGAGCAGATGCAAGAAATCAGCTTGCCTTCTCTTTTTGAAAATTCTCGTTCAGCTCGACGGGAGGTTTAAATAAAACAGGTCTTTTACAACTGTCAGTGGACCTTGAACTTAACTAAAATTCACATTCACGGGGAACAGTTGGTAAGCTTAAGGAGACCCATGGGGAAGAAGGAAAAGAAAACTCCCAAATGCCTTGATGTTTCAATAAATGCCCTTGTCATGGAACTCACCCCAAGATGCAAGGCCCTGTTGTTTAACCTTGGTGACAGTTGATTGTCTCTGGGGTATGGAGGAGGAATTAAAATGTATACTGTGAGGAATCTAAATTAGAACAGTAAAGAGCTTGACAAATAATTTTTAAAATTATGACTTCAATAAGCCAGGGAGGACAATAATTAGATTTGAAAACTCTGTCTGATTTCAAAATGGTGATGATTTTTTTAAAAAAAACAACAGCATTTTTATTAATCACCTTTAACCACCCAGATTGTGACTGCTAAAACACAGATCCATGTAGTGAAATGAAAGTACAGGAGGGGAGGAGCCTCAGGGATCAGACCCATTTCACAGATGAAGACACCAAAGTCCTGGAGAGGTCAAGGGTATTGCTCCAAGCTGTGTAAAGAAGAAAGACAAGCTGAGCTTCTCCATTGCCAGCTGGAATGCTTTTGAGAGTCATTTTGCCCTGGCTTCCTGGGCAGTGAAGCCATGTGTTGTTAAGTGGGGTCACCTGGGAGGCCATACTTCCCTTTCTGATACCACAATTGTTTGCTCCCACCCTCTCCACTGGATCTAACACTTACTCTTGCCAATGGCTGTGAACAAGGGGTAACACAGAGGAAGAGTGTCAAGAGAATTATAATCTCACTTGCTCTTCCTGAAGAGCAGGGAATCAGAATTCAGCACCCTGAGCCTTTCACATCTGAACCTCAGTCTCTGTCTTGATGACCTTAAAATGGATTCCTCTTGACAGTCAGTCACGCAAGGAGAAAGAGGCCAAGGACCAGGGGCAAAGGCCTTCACTTTCAAATGACCCTTCTGTTGGTCTCTGGCCATTTGGCTTCCACCACCCTATAAAAGAGTCTCTCATAGAGCTTGTAGAAAAGAAAAAAAAAAAGAGGGACAGATGAGGAGGGTCAGGTCCAGCCCAGTTTCTTTTCTTACAGTCAACTAAATTTGTCAGTTGATTTTCCCAAGTACAGGGCTCTGTTAATCCAGTAATAATAGCCACACTCATTCAACACCTATGAATGTGCTGTGAATTTGCACAACATCTTCTTTATCTATGGTAATTAGAATCCATCAGTCCATTTGGAGTGGACTGTATTAAGATATGAAGAAAAGATAAAAATCCCTCAGGCCCTGGTTCTAGGAGCTATCCTCCTGGGAGAGTCAGAAACCTAAGTGTTCTCCGCCGTTCACATCTTCTTCTATAGTCTTTCATCTATATTTGTATTCAGAAAGTATTTATTCTGTGTAGACAAGGTTCTAGGTGTGGGGCATCTGGAATTGTAGAAATCATATCAAAGCAGGGTGATGGGTAACACACAGACAAACATGCATAGAAGCATATGTGTGTATTGCTATGTACATTCACATCTGTACTTGTGTGTGCTTCAACTATGTGGCAGGCTAAAGTTGGTAACGTACATTTTGCGAGTCCTTCCATCAGGAGGGAAGCCTGTGTTCTCTCTCCTAGGCAGAACGGGTGACTTGACATGGAAAGATTCAGAAGCACTGGCCAGAGACTTCTGAGCTTGGAAGATGAGTGTGTGCTTTTACAGCCTCCTCACTGGCCTCTCAGAACCTCGTTCCAAGGGAAGGCTTTTAGCATACAGGGAGTCCTACATATCCAGTCTTGGGCCCAGTCTCAAGTCCTAGTGTTGAGGCCACCAAACCGGAGACAGCACCTGTGGGTGTTCCTGACTATAGCCCTAGCTGCTCTCTCTGCTCTACCCACTCCTTCCAGCACACCAGAGAAGTCAGTAAAGCCATTTTCCAATCCCAGCCAGGTCGAGCTCTACCTTTAGGTGAAGATCAGGTGACTCTACTCATGCCACATAAAGTAAAAGACACACTCAGCCAAGCTTTACACAGATATCTGGCCCCCAAGACAGTGAAACAATGAAACGGTTCTTGCTTTGAGAGTCTAAGCACTAGGATGCCAGTCCAGCAATGGATTACTGGTGAATGTGGAATATTTCAAGACAAGACAAACCATGTAATGCTACAGACTGGCTTTGATTGGCAGTCATCGGTAGGCCTTTGTGAGAAGGTTGCATTTGAGCTGAGACTTCAGTAAGGTTAGGTCTCCAAAGCATATGTGGGACATACAAGGGGCCTGGGAATTGGCCAATAAAAAAGGTCCAGACTGCTGAGATGGGCAACAAACAAGGCGATGGGAGCTCCAGAGAAGCAGGACCCTGTGTCAGGGGAACAAGGGGCAAAAAGCAACTCACAGGGTGACACAGAGGAGCTTTCTGTTTGGACAGAAGAAGCAACGCAATGTCTAGACAGCCTAACCTGCTCAAAGGCACAATACAGACATAATAACAGTCACACTCACTCAATACCTATGGAGTGAGAAAGGTCAGGCACCACCCCAGACCATGATCACTTCCTCCCTTTTGCTACAGTCTTATAAATATGGCTGAGGGCTGATGAAGGATGAGGAAGGAAACAGGGCCCAGCTCTCCAAAGGAGCCCATATTCACGTAGTCGAGTTTAGAAGTCTCATGCCAAGGCAGCAGTTCTCAACCTGTGAGTTGTGACCCTTTTGGGTGTTGAATAACCCCTTCACAGGGGTCATATATCAGATATCTACATTATGATTCACAACAGTAGCAAAATTATAGATATGAAGTAGCCATGAAATAATATTATAGTTGGGGGGAAGGGGGTCACCATAACCTGAGGAACGGTCTTTGTAGGTCGCAGCTTTAGGAAGGTCAAGAACCCCTGCTCTAAGGTATGCTAAGTAGGAGAGCTCTGCCACTGGATAGCCCTGAGACTATACAACTCGCCTTCTCTGTGCCCCAGTTCCCACACTTGTGGAGTGTATCTGTGCACCAAGCGTTCGCCTGGTTCCCCTGAGCAGTAGCACAGTGCCTGGCTCAAGATAAGCGTACTGCGATATCTCTTATTGTTAACATGGCTCCTGCTACGATCACACCCACTGTCGTTGGAGGTGACTGAGCGATTCTGTCAGAATGACAAAACTGGAGTTCTGTGTAAGAAAGAGTTCTCTGTCACCAGCTCATACCCCAGGCTGGAAGGAACAAATTGAAAAGACAGGCATTGAAGGGGACCTGAGCTCTGAGGAGAGACTGGGCACTTTGGTGGGACAGGGAAGGAGAACAAGATGAAATTGGGGGGGGCATTCTGTAGTGGCTTCGATAAAAATGTCCCCCATAGGTCCTCACATGAAAACACTTTAGTCCTCAGTTGCTTTAGGGAGGGATAGGAGCTGAGGCCTTCCTCGAGGAGGATGTCACTGAGGGTAGGTTTTCAGAGCTAAAATCCTCTTGCTGCTTCAGTACTCCTCTGTCTGTCTTGTGCCTGGGGTCCATGTGTGAGCTCGCAGCAGCCTTCTTAACCTCCATGCCTGCCTGCTGCCTTGACCTGCTGCCTGGACTCCAACCCTCTGGAACCAGAAGCCCGAATTCACTTTTGTTCTACAAGTTGCCTTGGTCATGGTGTTTCATCACAGCAACAAAAAGGTAACTAATATGTTCTAATGTCCTCCATGACCACACAAAGATGGCTGCATGCCTCACACTGCACACAAAAGACCCTGGCGGTACCATGACTATTAAAATTCAAAATAAGAACAGGTGTTAGGAGGCCAGGATTCCTGGAAGGCTTCCTGAGGGGGGCAGATTGAAGTTGCAAAGAGGGAAGTAGAGATTTCAATAGTGCGTGTGTGTGTGTGTGTGTGTGTGTGTGTGTGTGTGTGTGTGTGTGTGTGTGGTGTCTGCACTCCCCTCTAACCTAGTTAGTTTGCTGATGGAAGAGTGAAAAGCAATTTGTGAATTCCTTAAGGCCATTGGAAAGAGGAAGTTCTGAAAGTGACACCCCAGATCTCCTCAAGGAATATGGCCTCTGTTGTTCTGACCCTGAGACCTTTTACTCAGTGGCCTATCACTTCTCCTCAGGAGGCTAACGGGAGATCAACTGCAGCTAAATCTGGCAAGTGACACCACACAGAGTGAGAGGCTCTGCTGAGATGAAGGGGTTGGGAGAGTGCCTTTCAGGGTATAGACCAGCCTGAATACGGCTCTTCTCCTTCAGTGTGTCCGCTCAGCATATGCCATTAGTGCAAATCAGAGCTGTGACCTTGAGGAGCTGCAAACTGGACACTTTGCTCATAGCTACGCTGCTAGTGATGAGGGACCTAGGGGCTTTTGTCTTCAGAGCGTGACAATTCCACACATAAATAATTCATCCTGTTACTTCTGATTCTACATTTGAATCACAAAGAGAATCAATGCCCGAATGCCACTCAGCCCTTCTAGGCCCTCAGCAAAGAAAAGATGGGTGGTTCTTCATGCCTTCTGTGTACTGATAAGAACTCTACAGTGACCCTCTTTACCTGCCCTGAATTCCTCTCACCACCCCATTAATGTCATTACCCTCCATCCTCCACAGATCTTCGAAACCATTGACTTTGGGCACCATTATCATCATCAATGAGCATGTCTATGAATCTTAACCTTATATCAGATCTTGTCACCAGCACTGTCAAGATGCAATAAAATTCTACCACCCAAGAAAATGCCCTTATGATACTTCTCTATAAATCTCCCCTGACCCCTGACACATGATGACCTGTTCTCTGTTCCTATGGTTTTGACTGTTAATAATTCTTCATTACCCAGGAGTATTAAACCAAACTACCATACTGCTTACTCCCATATATTCCCATGTGTCATTGGCATCTATATACCAAGTCTCTGTTTCAAAAGCCAGAGTGGGGAAACTCACCAAAACAAACAAACAAAAATTAAAAGAAAGAAGATGATAACACAGTAAACTTGGGAAAGATGTGACATGCAGACGGTCTGTAAACAATGGAGGACCATTTCATTCTAAAACTTTATGTGTATGTATTGTCTTAAGGAACAAAGATCTGCTCCAGTTTGAACTCTTCTATTTTGAAATGTGGGTTTCAGAACAGTCCCTCAAGACCACACTCAAGGGTCAACCTGGTTATGGAGCCAGTGGTGGATTATACAATGAGATTCTTCACCATCCTTAAAGTGACAATATGGAGTGGAGGTAGGAGGAACAAATGATCATGCGGGGGCTATAGAGATGGGCCAGTAGGTAAGGTGCCTGCTGTGCAAGCACAAAGACCCGAGTTCTGATCCTCAGAACCCATGTAAAAACCTAGGGTGGTAGTGGTAAACTCCTAAACCTCAGTACCTACCAGGGGTAGAGGGAATGGAAATATGCAAATCCCTAAAGCTCTTTGGTAGGTCAGACTAATGGAGTCCTTGAGCTTCATGCTAATGAGAGATCCTCCCTCAAAAAAAAAAAAGGTGGAGAGCAATGGAGGCAAGACAGGCTATATCAACCTAGGGCTTCAACACATACATGTACCCATGTGCATGTGCAGACACACACACACACACACACACACATGTGCACATGTCCACACTAACAAGTACACACACATGCCCACACCAAATCCTTAGCTTTACATTTTATTATACAGCTATATTTACTATTCATTAGAGAATATATTATTTGAATTTACTCAAAGGTGGCAAATAAATCACTATAATAGCAGCAGTACAGAATGTAGCAAGAAGGTGTAGATGCATAATTTAAGGTGACAACATGAATTCAGGTCTGTTCCTGAGGTCCTGGTCAGCCCAATGACATTTTGCTATTACCATATGGTAGCAGTCAGTGAGCACTAGATAGCCCCATTGTTCTAGTTCTCTTTACCAAGTCTCCCCCCACCCCACACTACACACACACATACACACACACACACACACAAACTACATACACACACTACACACACACTACATACACACACACACACACTACATACACACACACACTACATACACATACACCACACACACATACACTACACACATACACTACACACACACTACGCACATATACTACACACACACACATACACACACACTATACACACACTCCACATACACACACTCCACACACACATACTACACACACACACACTACACACACACTACACACACATACTACACACACACTATACACACACACTACACACACACACATACTATACACACACATACTACACACACACACACACACACACACACACACACACACTACACACATGTATGCCTGTACTTGCATGCAGGAAGACTGGTTAGCTGGCCCTCTCCCTGTCCCTGGTCACACCATTATTCTAGAAGCCTCCTTCAGAGTTCTGCATGCTATGTTATTGGGGGAGAAGAGCTCTGCCTCTCTGGTTCAGTGTGGAATGGCAAATTACCCAAAAGGCTTCAAAGAGAGGAGGTGAGGGAGGGACTGGGCTTCTCTTTCTCCTATCATCATCCTCTGCTGGGGCTTCCAGGAAACAAAATGCCAGCTCTTCAGGTCTCTAGAGGTTAGCTAACTACCAGATTTCCTCACAAGGACCTTGATCCAGCAAACGAATGAGTTGTTTTGAATTTGCTAAAAATTTAAATAAACAAACATTTGTTTCTATGTTTACCACATCAGTTTTACTGACTATGTCTTCATCTGTTCCCTGAGGTGTTTGGAAAATCTGAGACTTGCCATAAAATACCATCATCAATATGGTGAGTATAGCCCCAGGTATGTGCTTGAGCTCTGAAGAACAATAGAGATAGGTTCAACATTACATGTTAACTTGGACTAATGATAGTTTGGTATCAACAGCAGCTAACATGCCTCCCAGTATACATCATGTGCTCTATGACTTGTATGTAGCAAGTCATTTTCCCCTGAAGCCCATGGGGTAGACATTCTTATTCCTATTTCATGGGTAAGTATACTAACATCCTGATAGACAATTTTAGTCAATCCTTACAGCTAGGAGGGAACAGAGAAAGAATTAAAACAGAGTCCTCACACATAACCGTAAGTCATATCATACCACTCCACATAGACAGAATATAGGCTTAGAAAGCAAATTGTCTCAAGAATCCAAAGATCAGAAGACTATGACAACTTCCCAGTGACAAATAGGAAAAGGGGGGGCTATAGAAACTATAGAAATGTCCTGACAAGGGTAGAGCTTGGGTGGAGTAACTCTTACACACTTGCTATGTTTGACTATTGGCAAGGGGCTTGTGGAAGGCATTGGAGCAAGTAGGCTCTCATGAACAAAGGCACCATAGCCCACGAGTACATTGTGTACCCTGCAGGTGAAAGGAATGTCTGTGTGTGCAAACATGATACACGAGCATGGTACCTGGATGGAGACCACTGCATGAACACAGTGACTGACCAGGCGAAGGGAAGACCCAGCATGTAATTGAACTAGGATTCAACATAAGGTTATAGCTGGGATAACAGAGGGGCTGCGTACTAGAAAACGACCAAGTTGAACTGAATTGTTGGTATAAGTGAGAAAGGCACAAGAATGGAAAGCCAAGTTCAGAGCAAGGAAGGCGTTTATCTGTATTCTTCCTCTAAGGCCCAGGTCTCCCTCCTGACCACCTGGTAGTTCCTGCCAGAGGATTGTCTTCTCTGCCCAAGAAAGCCCTGGGTAACTCTGTGTCCCTCATTTGTACCAGCTCAATCGCACAGCACTCCCCTGACCTGCTGAGGCGGCGAAACTGCTATTCTCTGTCAACATCTAGATACTGCTCTCTTCTCAACTCTCTGCCCTTCTTCCCTTTGCACTGTGATGTAACAGGCAAGATCTTTGCCTGTTGTATTCATTGTTGCAACTCAAGTGCCCAGAACAGTCCCTGACTCTCACTAGAATCTCCATATGAGTGATCTAGATGATCTAAGAAATTAATGAATTGAATTCTGTGCATTAGGCCTCAAACTCCACTTAAAGTGCTTACTGGTTAGTGCAAAATCATGCAACATGGCCAAGTGTGATGTCTCTCAGATGTACTGCGGGCCTGCCATCCCCAGTGACGAGGAGTTAATTTGTCCTCATGTCAGCTGAGGACATCTTTCTTGGCACATTCTTCATTTTTCCTTCAAGAAAATGTATCAGAGCTGAGATCCCATAAGAGCTTGTCAGATTCAGGACTTGACGATGTATATAGATATTTCATTGGCATCAAAAATGTGACAGAGTTGGGGATGGTTATGATAACATGAAGATGAAGTGAGCCAGAGGCATGAGGACAGAGGGTTTAAGTTTTATCCTTCAGCAGTCCTGTGTCACAGCTACCTTCTGCTCTGCTCCTCCAACATTTTCAGGCAGACTGAGTTTTCTGCCTCCCCACATCACTCCAGTTCCCAGCTGGTCTGGGGGAGATCAGAGATGTTTTTCCAGCTTTTGTTTGAAGCTGCAGGTACCAGCCAAGTCCAGCAGCTCTTAAGGAAGCCTTTAGCTAAGAGGCTGGATGGAGACATACTCACAACAGAATGAGGATCTGACATTAGTTGCCCCAGGCGTCCCAGCAGATTGAATCTTTTGTGGGAGTTATTAGAAGCCCCTATCAGGTGTCTCTATGGAGAAGCCCATATCAGGTGTCTCTATGGAGTCTCTATGGAAGGTGGCTCATTGAATAACCTGCATGTCAGCTCTATGCTCCTGACAGCTCCCACGGAGGTCTTCTGAGCCATGAAGCTGGGATGGGGGTTTGGATTGTCAGAAGACTCTGCCAGGTGAGACCTCTGGCCCATGACGACCAGAGGAGGGGCCTGTCAGCAGCAGGCACACATCTGCAGTCCTGGCAAGCCATCTGATCAGTTGGTTGCAAACTGACTAATGGAAATGAAAGCATTTGTGTCGATTGTCACATTGCGACCATTTATAGCGCAATAGGATGTCTTCCTTTGGTCAGTAAAGTTGGCTCTACACAGAGACACCACAGCCGGGTGAACGTCAGAGCCACAAGGTAGTCTAGTGATCCCACCTGGCACACTGCATCCCTCTAGGCTTCACAATGGCTCTCAAAGACCAGGCAAACCCCTTGGTAAAGAAACTGGTTTAACTTTGACACATTCTTTTTCTGGACTTATCCTGCCCTGGGTTTGTTTTCCAGACTACCCATTACTCCTCCCCATACCATTGTGTACTGGGAAACATAACTGGAAAAATGGAGACAGAATCACTTCTATACTACCCAAAGGAAGAAAAAAAAAAGACTGAAAATCATCAGCTGTCTCAGATTAAAAGTCTTTCTCATTTGTGTCTCCTCCCACCCTCTTCTATTCATTCCACATATATCTTGGGTGCCTGGGCTGCTCAAGAAATGAAGAATCTTGATGGCAAAGATAGGCAGGGATTTGAGTTCCTCAGTCCTTGGGGACTAAGTAAAGTCTTCTTCCTAAGTCAATGATGAGGGACCTCCACGTATAATGTATTAAAAGGTTAGTGCTGCAAAAGCATCAACAGCCAGGGTGTCAGGGGAAGGGAATTCAGCATTCCCTAGTGACTGAGGGTTGAACGTCATTCTAAACTATTAATTCATAATTCATGTTTTACTTAAATATCACATTCAAATACATTCAGTGAACACCTTCAATGTATCAGGATATATAGCTATGGAAGCTATGTTGGAATATGGATACAAAAGACCATGGATAATTTAAGAAATAATGTTTGGTATGTACTTATTTTAGAAAACAATCTAAGAAGCTACTAATATCCTTAATAATGCCCGTAGATGAGCCTGCTTGGTTGTTACTTGTTTCTTGTCCTCTCTGAAAGTAGACAGTGTTAATAGTTCATTTGGGTTAGCTGACTTTTGCCAACGAAAATGATGATGCACAGGAAAATGGCAGGTGCTCTGCAAACATGTGGCTGATTGAGAAGAAGGCTCTCCCAACTCAGGGAACAAAGCAGGCTCAACAACCCAACAACCGGCATACCAGAAAGACGTACTTTACCATTCACAAGCAGGAGACAGGTGCTAATCAGGGACTCTGAAGAGATCTAATATCTCCCCAAATAAAATCCTGAAAGAATACTGTGACTTAAGATCTGACAAGCCAAAATAGTAGCACAGTTGGAGACCCCACTTACTCAGATTTCCTCTCAAATGTCTGCCTAATTTAGGTGGCTTGACAGGAGGAGAAAATAAAGGTGTGAAAATTCTATCTGGGACTGTAAATGTCAAATATTTCTCATCTACATTACCTTCCCTTTCTTTCCCCACATCCATTTGTTATGAAAATATTTCTCACACTCAAATAATTATGTGGCTTTGTCTTATACCATGACTTTTGACAACTGTCTTCATTCATTTATTCATCTATTCATTCATTCACTCACTTATTCACTGAACCATTCATTGACTCATCCAATAAACTCTTACTTCACTGTGGTTTTAAAAGAAAGGGAAAGTAATGGAAGCATCTCAAATATCCATATATCATGCCATACACCATGTGATTTCTATTGTGAATAAAGAAAAGTGCAGAAGAATAAATTTAGCTTAGAACTTTTCCTAGATTTTAAATATCTTTCCCTCCATAGAGGTAGAGATTGTGTCTAGGACCTTGAGCATGCTAGGTAAGCAATCTACCACTGGGCTATGTCTCTAGCATCTCAAATTGTACACCAAATGTCCATTTGGTGGCCCGAAGTCTGGCTTCTGCATCCTTGCAAGCTCTTGCTGATAAGAATATGCCACCAGGAAGTACCTCCTTTTTAAATATACCCCATAGCTTGGAGTGAGTTCTCAGGAAACCTTCAAGAAACACATTAACATATACTCATTGTTTTCATAGAGCACTCAAGTCCTGCATCATTCTAGGCTTGGGGAAGATACTTTGTTTAGAGGAGGCACAAAGGCTGAAGGGATTGGATTGCTGCCAGGGTAGATCAGTCTGAATGGCCAGCCATCCTTGGAGAAATTATCTAGATGAGTCCATTTCACTCATATTTTTAAGATCCAACTGAGAGGAAAATATCCTCATTAACTAGGCTATTTATTTATCAACCTCCATGCTATGATGATTCGAGTAAGAGATCAGCAGCCAGATTTCTTTAATAGATCCAAGCATTGCCCATCATGTTTCTCTGTCAGTGGACTGCAGAGGAGCTAGACTTGAATGGTGAACTTGCAAGCCAGAAGGTAATTAATAGAATGGGAGAGAGTGCCAGGATAGCTATAGAGACACCACTCAATGATGAGTGCTGGCCAAGCAAGTTCAAGGCCCTGGGTTCCAGTTCCAGAACTGAAGAAACAAAAGGATCCTTATGAAATAGGAGATGTGTACCACAGAGAAGCAGGACGATTAGGGAAAGCTAGCAGTAAACAGTTGAGCTGGGTCTATGGGGTAAAGTAGCAAACATATGGGAAAGCATTTTGTTTTCTGTAATATCACTCAGAGGATGGAATGGAAAGTACTCTCTCAATCTGAATGACTGCTGACAACATTGGGTGGGACTGGAGTGCTAGCCAAGTGCTCTATCATCAAGCTGTATCCCCCAGACAGAAAAACGTCCCTCTTTACAACCGCTTCCAGTGCACTCCCCCATTCAATTAATTGGTTTCTGGTTTTCAGTTTCATAAATAATTTTAAAGCAGACTGTCTTCTCTGAAATCCATTGACAAAGAACTACGATACTTGAGAGAGAGAGAATTACCTTATGTTAGTCCGTTTTGTTATTGCTATTAACGAAAGCTACTTTGGCTCGTGGTTTTTAAAGGGGTACAGTCATTGTGGTGCAGAAGGCAGGGTTTCAGAAGCCTGAGATGGCAGTCCACATTGTTTCCACAGTCAGCAATGGAGAACAGGAAGTGGGGCCCGTACTACCAAACCTCAAAGCCAGCCCTCAGTAAGTAATTTCCATCAGTAAAACTCTACTTCTGATGATTCGACAAACTTCTAAAACCAGATGGAGACCCAGGGTTTAAACACATGAACTTTGGGGGTAGGGAGAAGTTTACTTTCAAATGATAAAACACAGAAAAACAGGAAGGCCAAAAGAGGAGAGAGAATATTAAAAGGATGATGTTCAGTCAGAACACATACAAAGGGGCTCTCACCATGTACCACAGCAAAAAAGAACAGGAACTGTTTGCCAAAACCATATTAAGGAAGACAGTGGGATCACAAGAGGCATGTGTTTGGGATGGAATGTTGCTTTATAATGGAGGGTAAAGACCAAAGTGGGGTAAGGAAAGAGGTTGGGCCATCATCAGTGCTGGTGCATTATCAACATGGTGTATTCTCTCTTATAATTTACTTAGGATGAAAGGTTTAATATTTTTGTTTTTCTTTGTTTTATGTTTTTGCTTTGTTTGGATTGGTTTGGTTTGGTTTTTGAGAGATAGGGTTTCTCTATGTAGCCCTAGCTGTTTCAGAACTCACTCTGTTGACCAGGTTAGTCTTGAACTCAGAAATCTGCCTGCTTCTGCCTTCTGAGTGCTGGGATTAAACATGCATGCCTCCACTGTCCACTTATTTTTTTTTTAACAAGAAAAGAAATACCCAAGGAAATGTCTCTGACATGACATTTGTTATTTTGTCTAGCTCTCTGAAGTGCAGGATGTGATTGAACTCACTCTGTAGCCATGGCTGACCCTGAACTCCATCCTCTTGCATCTCCTAAATACCACCACACTTGACTCGTTCTATGCCTTTGGTACTCGGAACTCGGTGCCTGCCTTCATCAGTGGACTGTTGCTCTCTATGTCTCTGCTACCATGCAAAAGGGTTTAGGTGCATGTTTAGACTATACTTATATTAAAATCATATTCTCTAAGGTTCAAGTGTAATTGACCATCTCATTTGCTCATGTAGGCAGTTCCATTCAAGGGTGATTAGTAACCATCCAATAAGCATATGCTGATCAAGTTGCTTCTATATACTAGGTATGCTCTCTATGCCAGGCATTATCTATATGTTAGATATCTATATGCTAAGTATCATCTACATACTAGGTAACATGTTAAATTCAGAGAGTACACAGGCTTAAATAAAACTTCCAGGTAAGTAACACAAAGAGAGGTGAGCTGATCTAAAATGTTGGGGGGTACGGCAGGGCTTTGGCAGAAATCAGCATGGGTCTTATGATGGTAGGACAGGTTTCCAGAGAGACACTGAGATGAACACAGCTGTTAAACTGTTCTGTTCTAGAGCATCTTGGAAGGATGACGTCATCTAAGCCTGTAGTTCTCAACCTTCCTCATGCTGTGGCCCTTTAATACAGTTCCTTATGTTGTGGCGATCCCCAATCATAAAATTGTTTTCATTGACATTTCGTAACTGTAATTTTGCTACTGTTGTGAATTATAATATAAATAGCTGATATACAGGATATCTGATATTCAACCCCTGTGAAAGAGTTGTTCAGCTGCCAAAGGAGTTTCACCCTACAGGTTGAGAAATTCTGGCATAAGCCCTCCTGAAAAAGACTGTGTGGAAGAATACATTGTTGGCTCACGAGTGTGGAAGCAATGGCACCAGCCACCTCAAGCTCGTGCCACCAGGCCTTTCCCACTGTAATACACAATATTGCCTTTTATTTTTCTTTCATTGTGTGCAAAACAAAGTCTTCCATAAGCACAGAGACGAGTAGCAGCGTGCTCACACAGACCTGCTGCTTCCTGCACTTGGTTCCAGTGAGAGATATATAGCAGATTTTAGGCTCTCTCTTATGAATGACTTAAGACAAGCAGGGGTGGTGGGGGGTGAGACTGAAAAGCAATGGTGAATTGCTATCACTCATTTGGAGGAGCATCCTGACAGCGCCCCATCACTCAAACATATAGCAGAATGTGTTAAGAGTGAACCCACCAAAAGCTCAGGCGCTCTTAGGGGAAAGCTAGGACTACCGATAACTCAACATTAATATGAACTGAGGACTTAGTATGCAGGAGGTACATACAGTTCTGACCACTTGGCAAGTAATAAACCTTAAATCACCACAAAAGCTAATGGGTGGAAAACCTTTTACCCCCTAACTGGGAAGGGAGGCTCCAGAGAATTTAGGAACAGAGCAAGACCACAGAGCCTCTTGTCTTGTTTTCTCCCTTGTTTTTAGCATCTGCCTGAAAATTAAGTTTCAGAGGAAAAGTAAACAAAGGGAAAAAAAGTGAAGCATTTAGCTGCGTGTCACCCAGGGGTCACAGATGACTGGTGAGCTCTCTAGAGTCTTTATCAATGTGGCTTTATAATAGTGGCTATCATAGATTGGGGGAGGCATGATTGCCCAATTGCTCATCTTGAAAAAGAGCACCCAATACAAATGCTAATTCATTTGTAGCTTTGGAATGTAATTTTCCACCGGCTCCAAGCTAAGGACATACCATTTTCAATAGTTCATTGCTAAATCAGCTGTTGAAAAACACTAACACACTTCGCCCAGTGAAACAGTACTGCAAATGGTTAGCTAATTAAGGGCAATTTAATCCATCAGAGAGCAGAAGTTTAGTGTTAGTACCAGCGTGTGTCCTAGGAGCATTCATCCTTTAATAAATGTAGCCAGTCACTGAGAGCAGTCCTTTCCTTCAGAGGAGGCAGTGCAAGAACATCACTGTCAGCATGTATGCCCAGTTCCTGGGCCAGGACCAGGTCTTACTCAGCTCTGGGTCCCATACCAAATGGTCTCTGTTTCCTTACACAGGTGTGTCTATAAAATCAATATTCCTCTTCTTTCCATCTGAAGGACCTCGGGCTTAACAGGGAGATGATCTGAAAAGCTATCTTACTAACGTAGGAGTAGGTGACAATTCTATTCTTCTAATATAAATGCTTTGTAAAATGTATTTTAAGAGGCAGTTTAAAGTTGCTTTGCTTTTATATAAAGATTTAAATGGGGATTTGAAGTGCACAGAAGCCTCTGTGGCCGTGCTTCTGGTCGTCAATGTGGCTGGATTTAGAAGCACCCAGAAGAGTGTTAAAGCACATTTCCTGGTACACTAATACAATGTTTGTGGGGAGTTAGGCAGAAGCACCTCCTGACCCCAATATCCTCTTCCCTGGCCATCATGGGATGAACTGTATCACATGTCCCTTCTACCATTACGTTCTGTCATTAATCACATGGGACCAACCAACCAACCAACTGCAGCCAGAGTCCTCTAAAACCAGACATTTTGGTATCAGCTCTACATAAGTAACCATTATAGCATTCCAGGAAAATGGTGTCCCTCAGACCAATCTGCTCAGATGACAGATTGCTTGGGGAATTACTTTCTTCCCATGATTCCTACTCTCCACGGAACCCTGGATATTTTCCTAGTTACGCAGTAGTTCACATCTAACTAGCTAGTTCCATCATGAGTGGGTGGAAGTAAAAAGGTTGCTCAGTTGGGTCATTTATCACCTTGAGAGATGCTTCCTGGTGCACAGGGCTACTGGATGATGAGTGCTTTCAGAACGCTTCCACAGAGGAGCTGAAGCAACCTCAAAGGCACAGTCTCTGCCGGACACCCAACCCCTACTCCACCCAACCCTACCATGATGGCAACTCCGTCACAGGAATGCCCCTCAGGACCCTGCAGAATGTCTAGTTTGAAGCATGCCTACCTCAGAACACCAGGCTGACAATTAGGTTTAAAAGTCTCTTTCCGCCGGGCAGTGGTGGTGCACACCTTTAATCCCAGCACTTGGGAGGCAGAGGCAGGCGGATTTCTGAG
>NW_022196903.1:129661703-129694903 GCF_008632895.1 Mastomys coucha
AAAAAAAAAAAAAAAAAAAAAAAAGTCTCTTTCCAATGATTTGGAGCTGACAGGCAAGACTAAAATTTCAACTCAAGAGGAGCCTAGGAGATGCTAGGACAAGATAAGGCAGTCACGATCACCCCGCAACTGTTGGAGAATAAACCACCCTTCTCCTGCAGAGATCACGTTCCAAGCAAGTAAAGGACTGAATGGCCCAGGCTTTCTGCTGGTTAATCCCATGGTGGGGAATTCTGGAGTTTATTTTTCCTCATGTGTTTGTTGGGCATGCTTGTATGAGCATACACTTGCCCTTGACTGCAGCTATTCCACAGTTGGGTGTCATCACGCCATGGCAGATCCAGTGTAAGGACGCCCACCATATACTGAAAAAAAAAATGCATTGTATGGTTGTCAGGCCAGAAGAGCATGTCTAAATAAATTCTCCAGTCCATGTTATTTCCATTCCAAACCATCCCAAAGTATATCCAACCCTGGGCTGACTTCCTAGGTCAGGGCTTAAGTTACAGCAGGGTGATGCTGCATCTCTCCGGTGCTGGGAACACAGTGGGGCTGCCTATAACTCGGAGCCTTCTCAGCCTTCTCAAAGGTGCAGCCGAGAGTTGAAACAAATCTGGCAGCAGCCTTTTAAAAGTAGCTACCCTGAGTCACGGGTGAGCTGACAGTTGGATTGTTCTATGGATGTTTGAATATCGGTCTGCATAAGGAAGCAGGTGAGGTATCTCTTGCCTGCTCAGGAGGACCTGATTGGCAGAGAGAAAGAGGTTTATACATAATTTGCTGCAACTAACTTGGCATGCTCCTAGAAAGACAAAGGGGAAAGGCAGAAAATTGCTTGGTGCCCAAAGTCGAAGCCACACATGTGCCCCACAGTGTGTGCGAGTGACAGTTTGCAGTGATGAGTGGCTGTGTCTTGTAAAGACAACTGTGTTTGTTTCACTGCTCCCCCTCTGTCAAGCAAGGAGAAACTTGTTCCCTGGAACTGTCCCTGCCCTGGGTTTCGACGTCCTGCTGTATTTGAACCCAGCTGGGAGGCATTGCTAGAATTTACAGCCTTCTTTTTTTTTTTTCAGCACCAGGTTAACACCCAACTCAACATGTCCTCTTTCATTCTGTCCAACAAGGGCCGGGTCTTGGCTGTCTCAGGGTCTCCTGGTAATCAGTTCTTGCAAAACACTTCTGCAACTTGTACATTTCTGTTCTGTAATGCTAGTGTTCCATGGTGCTAGTGGCCAGCTGGGAGATGTGTGAGGAGGTTTTACAGAATTCAGCATGAGGGACTTTAATATCAAGGTGCCCTTCAAGCTTATGTCCTTGAGGGTCTTGTTAGAGTACTTCAAACAAGTGTCCTTAGTTCATCCTTTATTCCTTACTCCTCTCCTCAGAAAAGGATGGAGCAGGGACATTGGTTTTGTTCCCATTAAGGGGAAGGCTCCTGAGAATGATCTCTGTTCTTAGCTGGATTAGAACAGGAGTCAGTGATCAGAGGGAGCTCTGGTACTCCTTAACCCTCAATGTGTCTCTGATTCCACAAGAAACATGGGAAGGACAAGATGCTGTATGCACACCAATGGAGACTGAAAGGGCTGCCTGGAAAGACTTCTAGACTAGAGTGATAGAAGGCCAAACGCACTTGCTGTGCATCTAAACTGGGTGAAGATCCATCTCTGTTACTGCTGTTAGAGTCACTGCTTTGAGACTGAGAAGTCAGGCCAGGAAAGTTGAAATGATTGGCCTTACATCGGGTGTGTTCGCTAAATATGATCATACGGGCAGAAAAAAAGTAAGTTGGTTTGGCCCAGCTATTATCCTAGTCAACAGCTATAAATGCACATGAATTCTGCTACAATTGATCCTATATTCTGATCTCTGAGATGTATGCCATGCAGTGGTGACAGAATGTGAAGGTCTTAGGGAAAGTGCTTTATAAAGCAAGCATTGTAGACATCTGATATTTATTTACTCCCTGCCAGGGAAGTTCAAGGGCTCCCCAGAGATATTCTCAGTGGGAAGATGAGTCTGTGAACCCTCACTACAACTGGTCATGCCATCATCCCCAGCCTTTATTGAAAGACAGCCCTCTCTTCTCTCAGCTGTGAGTGCCTCATATTGGCCTGGGAGCACTACAGGAAGGTTCCCTGAAAATCACCCCCCTCTGGAAAGTTTCTCCCCCAAATAGCTTGGGTTTTCTGGGCTCCTCATTGACAGATGTTGTGTATTAACAGCTTGGGGTCCCTGAATCCAGACAGTAGGACAGAGTTCCATCTAATGAGAAAGGGTCCCCACATGACTATACTGTAACATTTTTCTGGAGGACCTGCTTTCCTGGGACACATGCATATTCAGACTAGCGGACAACCTCACATATTCTTTCAGCACTGTCCAAATATTTTTGTGACAGGGTCGTTCAGCGGCCTAGGACTCACCAAGCACATTAAGCTGGCCAGCCAGCCCTGTGTCTGTCTTCCCAGTGCTGGGATTACAAGCCCATACCACCATGCCTGACTTTCATATGTAGGTTTTGGGAACTGAACTCAGCTCCCCATGCCTACAAGTAAATATGTCAGCGCATGGGTGGACTCTCAGGTGTAAGTCCTGCAATATTCAAGGGAGAAACTAAAACCCAATCTTTTCACTCCTGATTTCTCTGAAAACTGGAGCTGACTCTCTGCCAGGGAACCTGCCTGATCATTTTCTTCTCCTTCCTTGCTGTTCTGGGCATGGAACTGGCCTGGAGCCTGTGTCCTTGAAGGTGTGAATGAAGGCTCCTGTCCAAATCGGACAGGGAAAAGGTCTCAGACTGTGTTGTTTACAGAGCGTGAGTGGTTTTTAGAAGATTCTCTGTGACCCATGCTGGAAAGGAAATCTTAACACGGAGTTATGAATGAAGTAGCTGTGCTTTCCCAGTGCCAGGCAGTCCTGGGTCCCCACTGCCCCTTGCAGATGCCTAGGTGGGCAGAAAGGCTCCAAAAAATAACAGGCTGCACACAATTCACTGAGGACCTTTGCCACTCGTGTCGCCTTTATAGCTAGGTACCTGTAGAAGTTGATAAGGCTGAAGCATCCATAAAGAACCAGACCCTGCCCAGTCACTGACTTTGACTGTGAGAGCAATTCTGACATCTGTAGAGCCTGATTCACTCTAGGATTGATGCCTTAGGCCAGAGATAAATTTTCATGCTGCGTTAATGTGTCTCCGAGGATTCAAACTGTTACTCAGAAGGGAAACACTAATTCTTAATACGTTTTTAACCCACAAGATGAGATTTAGAAAGCTCAGCCTCCCTGGATTAAAACAATTATTTTTAATATTTGTTTTTAATCAGAGAGAAAAGGATGTTGGAGAACTGGCTTATTTCTCTTTCATGTAAATAAACTTCGGAAGGAAGAAATTGTCTTTAAGGGACAGCTAAATGGAACAACGCTCTTCTCTGAGAACTGGAGACTTGTCTACACAGAAAGTCCCAACTCAGAGAGGCCCCAGAGGTCCTCCCAAGCTGAGCCCAGAACCCACTGCACATGGAAATCACAGATACACGCAGGACCCCAAGGGCGAGAACAGGACGTCAGCTTTTCCCAGAGACCAGCGAGCATAAATGAGCTCCCACTATAAGTGGGAACTGCCTGCTACTGGTTTTCCTTTTGGCATTAGTACAGTTCAATTCAGGTGGGAAAACAGTGAGGACAAGTTAATGCTAATTTGCATAATTACATTAAAAAAGTCCAGCTCCTGGGAGCCTCTGGACATCTAGTGTGTTGCATAAGGATAGCTTTCTAAAGAATAACTTCTGTGGATCTAGCCCAAGATTAGGTCCAAATCTCAGCTACCACAACCATTTTCTTCCCTCCACTCTCCCTCCCTCCCTCTCTCCTTGCCTCACTTCCTCTTTTCCTTCCTTCTTTAGTTTTACATCACTTTACTTTGTGAAAATATGGCTCCACTAATGTCAACTGAGTGAGACAATGCTGTGTTCTTTTTTCTGGGTGAGAAAGACCATCAATCTCAGATGACATGCTTCAACTTGCATTCTTTATACATACGAGACCAATGTTCTTTACACAGATGTGTGTGTGTGTGTGTGTGTGTGTGTGTGTGTGTGTGTGTGTGTGTATGTACATGTGTGCATGGATTCCTGTACATCTGATTAGGAGGGAGTTACATACACTTAATGACCGGATGAAGTTCCCTCCAAGTCTGGGACCTAAACTACATGCCAAAAACTAGTGCAATAAGAACAGTTTTTACCACAAAGAAACCATGAAGGTGCTACATCTTAGAGAACCAAGACTTCAGTCACTTTCCCAGTGACCTTATAATAGGCCTTGCAGAAGATTGTGCACAGAACATATGGGGAGAAAATGGCATTAGTCAGGCTCAAGGTCAAAAGCAGGGAGTCCACGATGCCACTGAGGATCCTTCCTGTTGCCCTAAGAGGCATCAGCAAAGAAAGGGCCTTCTTGGTATAACCCACTCCCTGCCAATCTCCAGGGCAATGTGGGTGTATTCTACACCAAGAAGAATCCAATCCTGCTGTGAGAAACACTGGTTTCATAAGGGCAGGGCCATAGGACTAAATATAGGAGCTGAGAGAAAGAAGAGAAGACCCCCAAGTCTAAAGGGCAAAACACCAGCTCAAAGTGCAGACTCTAGAAAGAGCATCCATGGCTCTATGTGAAGTTCCTGTTGCTACCACACAAGAGACCTCAGGCATGAACATCTTCCCATAAGTTGTACAGGCTGTCAGCTGTGCTATAATATTTTTAGAGGTCCAGGGGAGGCTTCACCTCTTCCAACTTTTTAATAGCTCTATCAACTGCCTATGTGTGACCCTTCAATACCAGTTACATCATTATGTGGCCTTCTCCTTCTCTTCTGTGCCAAGAAACTATGCAATTTGCTTATAGGGGTCATTATTATCAGCCACCTTGACAATGGAAGAGAGGACCATCTCACTTCAAAGTCTTAAGTTATGCCTTACAAAGACCCTCTTTCCCAAGTCGGGTCAGAATTCACTGGATGTAAAGGTTGGGTTGTAGATATATCTTTTTGATGGTATCTTCCCATCTCCTCAGTGATCCACTGGGACAATGGGACTCAGCAGTGAGGAATCCAGGTTGACAAGTCATTGGGTACTGGAAGAAAGGTGTCTGTCGAGGTGAAGAGTGGAGGGGAACATAGAAAAGGAGAGAAAGAAGTCTTCGGAGCCCTCATGGAAGCCCAGTGGTGACTATTGATTCATCTGCAGCCTGGATCTTGAATGTGGCCACTCCTAAATCCCAATGGAGCTTACAGACTTCCTGTCCCAGTGAAGACAGGCCCTGGAGTTAGGACTCAAGGTTGTCTGCTAAGAAACATGCAGATTCAGGCATAAGCAAAATGATACACGTGGTAATAGCTGGCCCTGGTGGGAAGCCCTGAGCTTATCCAAGAGCTTAGGGTTTATTCTGGACCCATATGAACAAGGGTTGCCCTGTCAGGAAAAAGGAGGGCTTGCAGTAGGATGGTGGTCCATAAAATGCATTGGATTTGCTCTGACAGTTAAGATGAAAAAGGAGGCAGATGTTCCTCCCCTAACCCTGTACATTTTGTACCCCATACGCTCCCAGGAGATGAGTACTTCTATTCTTTTGCCATTTCCAGAAGGCCTGCTGTCTATCAGCTTTTACAAGAGGGCACATTGCTGGGTGTGGTGACACACATTTGTAATTCTAGCATTTGGGAGGTGGAGGCAGGAGGATCACAAGTTCAAGGCAACTTGTGATCCTCAGCAACATAATGAGTTGGAAGCCAGAAATGTGAAACTCTGGCTCTAAATGGATAGGCAAACAAACAAATAATAAATACTTCGTAAAAAATTTTAAAGACTGTTTTTTTTTTTTTTTTTTTTTTTTTTTTTTTAAAGATGGCATGCTTCTTGACAGCCCTAGAAGACTCCTGTGCACGGAGCCTGCACAGAGCCTGCACGGAGCCTGCATGGAACCTGCATGGACCTGGATGGAGCCTGCACGGAGCCTGCACGGAGCCTGCATGGAGCCTGCATGGAGCCTGCATGGAGCCTGCATGGAGCCTGCATGGAGCCTGCAAGGAGCCTGCAAGGAGCCTGCATTGGAGCCTGCATTGGAGCCTGCATGGACCTGCATGGAGCCTGCATGGAACCTGCGTGGAGCCTGCATGGACCTGGATGTCCAGCCTAGGCCCTCATTGCTAGTGATCTGGCTCATTTGTCATGCTTGACATTTCTACTATGATATCCTTAGCCCAGTACTCCATGATTTGACCAAGATGGTCCCAGCCAGAGCCAGGGTGTGCCAGACATGGTTTGAGCTGTCTCCTGCTGGCTTTCAGCCTAAAGTTAATAGAGCAAGCAAAATGCATTTGTAGAATAGGAATCATGGCCCCATTTCTTCACATAAACTCACCGACATCCGGTTGTTTCAGGATAGTAGCCCGATGAAAATGTACATGAGCAAACCACTCTCCCTCAGGTTTGCATGCGTATTTGTTTGTTTGTTTGTTGGCTTGATAGCCATATCCTACTGTCTCCCCCCACTGGATGTCACTATAGCAGGCTATTACAGACCTGGTGACTTATAAAGAAATCTATTCTTTACTTTTCCAGAGGGTAGCAAGTTTGGGTTGTGTTATCAGTGTCTGGCAGAGGCCTCTGAAAGCTGTGTCAAAACAGGACAGCATCACATTCTGAGGGTGCCTGTGCGCATGACGAAAGAGAGGAAGAAGGCCAGAGCCAGAGAGCTGAGGGAACTGAGTTCACATTCCCAAGGAAGCCAGGCTTATGGCAACTAGCCCACTTCCAATAAAGCAACATGAGTCCTTTCATAATGCAGAGCCCTCATAACCTCATTGCATTTTAATACTGCTACAATGTCAATTAAATTTCAACCTGAGACTGGCAGAGAACATTTAAACTGTTACCTGATTCCATGCCAAAAAGAGACACAGTAACTTTCAGAGCCCATGGAGTATCTCAGAAACCTGGCCTTCTGATTGATCAGGAAAAGTCAAGGGGTCTTCACTTAGGTGTTATGTGGCCATCTTAATTGTTCTTCCAGGGCTGCAGGCATGGCTGAAGACTGCACCACGGTAGACACTTACCTATGAAGGTCATGTGAGCAAAGACTGCTAGTGTCTGCAGAGGCGAGCTAGCTGTCAACAAAACTTTTCTAGCTCCTTCCGGAAATAAACTACAAAATGTCGCTTGAGGGTTATCATAGTGGTGCTAGGAACGTGTGGAGCAGAATGTAGCCAGATAGCCCAGAGAGCCCAGTAGCCACACAGCCATCTCCCTGCAGGCTTCCGTAAAGCCGACCTCATCCCCACTGCCTCCCTCAGTGATCCCTCTCCCTCCTGGCAACACCACTTGCTGCCATCCAACACTGGCTTAAAGGTCAGGGTCGCTTACTGCCCAGGCTAATGTTAATTTGGAAGTTATTAGCCTTCCCAAGTACTGGAAATCACTGTTATTGTCTACTTCAATCATGCCTCTGAAAGATTTATCAAACAAGTGCAAATGTTAGAATGCTATCTAATTATTATGGCTTAATTAATTAGATAGCTTAATTTTTTAGTGCAGGGAAACGATTTAGCTTGTTAAACTTTGATAAGGTATCCAGGGGAGGAAGGAAAAGGGTGCTTAACTAGAAAAAGTGTCGTATTCTAAATAGTGCGTCACACTGGTGGGGGTGATGGGCGTCTGAGGATATGGTAAGGGCAAGTTACTTAACCTCTTAGCTTCAATTGCCTCATCCACGAATGAAGATATTAATGACACCATTACACAAGACTATCTCTGCAATGTGTTTGGCATTATGCCTGGCTTAAAAGGAGCTGAAAAGAGCGTTAGCTAAGATAGTGCTGAAGTCTCATTGGTGAGAATAACAGTGGAGATCTTTATCCACAGTAGTAAGAGCAGTGATAGAACATATACAAGCTGGGTCAAGTGGACCCCAAACAGACCATTGATGAAAGGGGAAAGAATTGAATATGAATTCATTAGAGTAGAGTCAGGGGTGGCCATAGGAACTGTCGTGGTGAAAATGTGAAATAGTTCCCATAGGATCACTTGCTTCAGCGGACCCACCCCCTCCCCCCAGTGGCTGGCAACATTTACTAAGGATCTCAATGCTTTGGGGATCCTTAGTAAATGGTGCCTTGTTGGGAGAAGTGAGTTGTCGGGGGTGGGGCTTGAAGCTCCATAGTTGTGCCCTACCTCATGTACATGCTCTGCTCCAGTGTGCCTCAGCAGTGTGACAAACCCCTAATACTCTAAATACCGTGCTTCCCTTACTGTGCTGGACTGTAGCCCACTCCATGGGTAATTCCTCCCTTCTTCCCTTAAGTTCCTTTTGTTAGTTACTTTGTCAGTGTAATGCAAAAATTAACTAATGCATTAGCCTTAATCTATGTTATAATGTTGCCTGGGATTTCCCCCCACCCCCACAAGAGAAACATCCTAGGAAAATGGTTTCAGAATCAAATACTCATGGCTTCAACCTTGGCTGCAACCTCGGGAAAGTTTCTAGGTGTCTTGGAGTTTCAGTGTCCTTATGGGAAATGGGGATAGTCACACCTGGATGAAAGATTATACAAATGGAACACACATACGCAGTGAAGATAATGTACCTAGTACCCGGCCAGTATGGTGGGTGGAAGTCTTTCCCTTCTGTACTATGTTTGGAAGACAGCAAAATGGAACATCCATCTGGGTAGGTGAGAAACAAGTACTGTGGGCTCACTGCTGGGGTCTGAGGGACAAGTACTGTGGGCTCACTGCTGGGGTCTGAGGGACAAGTACTATAGGCTCACTGCTGGGGTCTGAGGGACAAGTACTGTGGGCTCACTGCTGGGGTCTGAGGGACAAGTACTGTAGGCCCACTGCTGGGGTCTGAGGGACAAGTACTGGGGCTCACTGCTGGGGTCTGAGGGACAAGTACTGTGGGCTCACTGCTGGGGTCTGAGGGACAAGTACTGTGGGCTCACTGCTGGGGTCTGAGGGACAAGTACTGTGGGCTCATTGCTGGGTGTCTGAGGGACAAGTACTGGGGCTCACTGCTGGGGTCTGAGGGACAAGCACTGGGGCTCACTGCTGGGGTCTGAGGGACAAGTACTGGGGCTCATTGCTGGGTGTCTGAGGGAGGTACAGTAGGGCTGTCAGAAGGTTGGTCCACCAACATTTCCTTATATTTCATGGTAGTTTGGGGTTCACTGGAGTGCAGGACAATCGGAGGGAGGGCATGCAGCAGGAACAGGTATCCTATCAATAACAATGAAATCTCAGTGTACCACTTATTCCCCTGCCCCAATAGTAAGGGCTATTTTAAAGCTACATACAAGAGCTCTAGATCTCTTCCCATTGCCACTCTGAGATGCTTATCGCTTGGTCTGAGTGACGCAGATGGTATGGGCAGCTAATAGTCCAAACAGGCTGCAGAGCCCTTCTCCACTGTACATGTCGCTCGCCTTGATGGATGGAAAAGTAATTTCATTGAAAACGATCTTCCAAATCATCTCACTCCGACTCTCAGTAATACTGTTTCAATGCATATGTTATTCCCCTTCTTCTAAATTCAACTAATATGCTTCCTCACACATACTACCCATGCCAGTTCCAAGATTTTGTTTTCTTTAGGTGTTTTGAAGTAAAGCTAATATAAATTTTGACATTTTAAGTATACTTTCAAAATACTCTCCTGTGATTTTTATAACTGTTCCTGACACTCATATGCAGTCATATGTCATTAGTTACCTAAATGTTTTCTATAATTATGCAGATTATGTTGACACTTTCTGGTAGGATGCTTGTAATTTACTATTTTGTCATTTGTGCCATTCTAAAATACATCAGATAACCATTTTCAATCGTTTCCAGATTAGGCAGCTGTTAAAGGTTCCTGCTGTGTGGTGGCTTTGCTGCTGCATCCACCGTGGGCACAGAAAGCTTCTGAATACATGGATTCTTTCTCCACTCTCACTAGGACTTTTTCTTTCTTTCATTTTTCTTTTTTTCTTTCTTTCTTTCATCCTCCCTTTCTTTCTTTCTCTTTCTCTCTCTTTCTTTCTCTTTTCTTTTTTCCCTGTTTTTTTTTTGCCCTAGTAATGACCAAATAATGTCACTGACTGTGATATTCACAGTCAAATAGAAATACTATTATGCACAAATCTTCGTATTATTGTACAGAACACAGAAGATGTGTTATAATAAAGGCCTAAATAATTGTGGTGAAATGGAGGCTCTGAGCTGCCCAGATGAGCCTAGGAGACTTCCACAAGTAAAGGGTCTCTAATCTGAGTCTGCTTTAGGTAGGAACAAGTGAGCATTGGGAAGAACAATTTCCCAGGCAGATGCCTGTATAGATCTGTGGTAAAAATGATGGAGAGTTAAGGATGCCCAGGGTGCAGGATGCAAGCACTGGCCAGAGACACTGGAGAGTTGATGGTTCTTAATAAAGGGCATAGAAGCTCAGATTCACATTTCCCCTGCTATAAGTAGCCTAGGATGGCCATTAGGGAAGGGAAACGTGCCCGACCACATCTTAACTACTTTTAATTCAAATAGAAACACAGTACAAGTTGTTTCTGAGTGAAATGAAGGTATAAGAGAGATACATACAGTGTTAGGAGCGATTTTCAGAGGCATACGAAGAGAACAATAAGACAAACATAGTAGGTTATCATCATGTGTCAACTGTGACCCACCAAACCATTGCAATGTTGATGTATAGAGGCATGAGCTTGTCACATATGCACAATTCACACTTGGGAATTTGATTCACTACACTTTTTACAAATCGGTGCGAGGTGACCTGTTCCCATGATTTGACCACATTTTGATGACACCAGCTGAGTACCATATCTCTGATAAATCTGTCCTTGACAGCAGAGCCCTGCGAGATTCTGGTATAGCCATGATGTTTGGTGGGTGTAGTCTACCTAATTCATATTAAGTCCGAGTGAAGGCAGTGGTAAGTGTTAGTAGCATGGAGGGAGGAATGCTGTTAATTCCAAATCCAGTTAGTTTCCTAATGACAAAGCGTGCTGATGATGGAACCAAAAGCTAGAGGAAGGTCTAAAAGTGAATCAAATACTAAATGGATGAACATATAAATAAATGTGTAATAAATTATGAGTTAGAGGAATAAGTGATGCTTTAGGAAGGAAGTAGGCCATACCCCCCCAAAAAATGGATTTCTAAGATTAATTAAAAATAAAGCAAAATAACTTAACAATTTAACAATTTTAAAAAATAAGCAAAAAGACAAATCAGATAAACTAAAACCATGTAATATATCACATATAAGCTGTGAACATGGTATATTAGTATGTCTCTCTTTCATACACACTCACATGCATATATGCACACGTGCTCACATATAGAAATGTATATGCACACACACACACACACATACAAACAGTATCATAAAGTTCCCTTGAGGAACTGTTTCACTTTCTCATATACTTCTGAGAATTCTTGGTGAATGAAGAGTTGTGAATGGAGATACTGGCCCCTGAATCAAGACAGTATCTTCTCACCAGGACCCCGACCCATGTGAGAAAGCATTACCCATTAGTCTGAAAACACATCCACTTTTATTATTTCATCCTGAAAGTGGAAATGGAAAGTCGTACTTTCTAAATATTAAAAAAATAGAAAACGTGCTGTAAATATAACAATGCAAAGTACTTTGGCTCCAAGCTTTCCTAGACACTATAAAACCCAACCCTTCTAGTCTCTGGGCATCATGGTTGTAGCATTTCCAGGGGACAAATTTCCCATGGAAACTGGTGTGCTTCAGGCTGACCTACATATATCCTATACATTTAGAGCAGCTTTTGTACCCCTCAGCTAGGAAAGATGGAAGTCAGCTGGTACCTCCCTTCCTCTTTCCAGTACCAGGTGGGTAGGGAGGACAGCGATTGGTATGGGGGCAACCCACTCATCTGTACCACACAGGGGGCAATCATGCATTAAATAGCACTTCTCTTCAAGATACAATGTGAACAACCCTCTGGCTCAGTCCTAGGAAAATACGAGTGTGCAGAGAAACAAAGGGAGAACCCACAGCCAAACCCACCGGGAAGAAAATGAGCTGTAAAGCTCTAGCATCCCCAGTGTGGTACACAGGGGCAGCCCTCTAATAACACGGGCACATAGGCATCCCTGAGCTGAGAGGCCACCCAACTGCATACAACAAGAGCTGCTATGTTCGCACAGAACCTGCTAGCATACCAAGCCCCTCATTTGCAGCCCAGGGCGCCCTTGTGACAACCTTTCACGAATCCGAGGGCAAGTGTGAAGGAGTATTAATTCGGTAGGGAATCCGGCTTCTGTGCCCATGTCGCAATGGAAGGAAACACAAAAAAGAGCTGTTGATTCTAACCATTTAGAAAATTACCAGCTTCACAAGAACTTTGAGTATGGCTCAGGATGGCATAGAAAAAGATGGACGTTTTTAAGTGGGTCTCTTACCTTCTTGTCACTCAGGCCAGAAACCTGGTCCACATACTCCTCTTGGATCATGAAGGCTGCTAAGTTGGCAGTGTAGCTGGCCAGGAAGATGACAGCAAAGAAGGCCCACACTGACACCATGATCTTGGAAGTGGTCCCCTTTGGGTTCTGCACAGGTACGGAGTTATTAAACACCAGACCCCAGAGTAACCAAATTGCTTTTCCGATGGTGAAAGATGGGCCGCCTGGCTCTGGTGTGATACAAAAGATGGGGAAAGAAGGTTAAGCTTCAATCGCTGGATCTGCTTTGCTCTCTAAGTAACCGGAGCAGAAAAAATCCCTGGCAAGAGTAGGAAACCCCTCCACTGAGCCATTCAAATGACATCTTTACAATTCAAGATCCTGGGTCTCCTCTGGGGGCTGAGGAAGGCAGAAGAGCATTTCTTAGAAGCAACTTCAGAGCCTTGGTGTGTCTTTCGCCAACTAAAACTCTTCCTGTGTTCATATGAGACCATCAAGATCACATGGAATTGGGTAACAATGGCCACCTATCCTAACGTGGTCACATTGACCTTTAAATTCTGAAAATAACTTCCAAGACATCAGCAAGAATAATGTAAGGCCCCTTTCTACCACTGCCATAGACCTCCATGTGCCAATGCTGGATGACTGAAGGTACTTTAGGTTAAGTTTTCTTTATCTTTTTGCCCTTAGCAGCAGATGTCTTTAAAATTACCTGGATTCCCCTAACCCCTCCAGTGCTAACCCATCCCAAATGGCCTGCTGCATCACTGGCTTCTGTACAAGGAAGCTCAGAGAAGAGACTCATCAGGAAGCTCTTGGCCTGATCATGTACACCTAGCATAAAATGTAGCTCTTCCTGATGGATGTCGCTCCATCTAATTGTTGGGCTTCTGCCTAGACGTGATTGGTGACTTGTCTGTTGTCCCTGATTGGAGAGGGAGAGACCTCATGTACTATTTAGACTTTTGTGAACACTTCCACCGGAGAAATGAGTACCTGCCCACAGAGTTTTCCAACATATGAACAAAGGTCTTGGGATGTTTCCTGGGATCCTGACAACCTGTGCTCAGCCAACTACATCATCAGGGACTGTACATGTTGAACTTATTGAATTGTACACAAACACCTGTGCATGTGGACTTGATTTCATACAACAGATGTGTAAGTAGAAAAATGTTTACAAAACAAAGTTTGGCAAACTGAGATGCTCAAAGGAGACTTGATATTTAGAGTGGAACAGTGCAGAAGTCCTCTGTAAGAGAAGCTCTGTAAGGCAACAGGAAGAATCACAAACTCTCGAGTGGTGTTGGCAGTCTGCACTATCTTCAGCTCTTAACAATGTTGACTTTCGTCTACACATACAGGAGCCTCAGATGGTTCACTTATAAGAACCTCTCAGGTTGGAAGATAGATCCCTGCCTCCGGCTAGCCTTGAGCATAGGTGGTAAGTCAATGGCTTATTATGGAGATAAGCAAAACTCCACCTTAGAACACACTAAAATATAAGGAAGGGCATCACTTGGAAGTTCATCAGTGAAGCAATGGCTACCAGTTTGGACTGTGAATCCCACCAAAGCATGAATAGCATTTTGACTGAACACTGCTGTGTGGCAACCACCCTAGATAAACAGATACAAAGTGAATCTGGTTATTCTAATAAGACCAAGGTAAATAACCACTATTTTGAAACATATAGTGTCTGAGCTGCATCCCAGGTTTAGTAAATCAGATTCTAGGTCCAAGCCCCTTTGCCTTTTAAGTGGACCATATATAATGCTTATTAGTATCTAAGATTAAGAATCTGTCCTCTTGGAGGTATATTCTAGAATAACTAGAATTCTAGAAGGAAAAGACTAAAAATTGGCATATTTCTTAATCCTGGGACTTTTATGAAGTTCTGGAGGAACTTCATATTTATCAGGTTCTTGTGACTCCTTTAGAAGTCTGATGAACTTTTAAAAAAATATTAAAAGTGCTTCAAGCATGTGGCTAGTGTGTCTATGCTGATGCCCACCTGCCCAGTGAATGAGAGCATCCTATAGTAGCTACAAGTAAGGACTGGCCTCCTGTATCCATTTTATTTCAAGCATGATACTTTTATACTCCTTAGGAGGGGAAGGGGGTTAGGCCAAAGACACATGCTGTGGAGACCCTGAAACTCAATAGTAAATCTTCAACTATGGGAAACTCTAATGACCACAATAATCTTATATACCCTCAGGTAGTCTAAATTTTCTTATTCTTGCTGTGTGTGTGCTTAAAAACTAGTGCCCAGGCATGTGCTAACCATCTCTTTTATCAATCTTTCTTCTTAATAATCCAGGGGGCAGAGCCAGGCTTGGATCTAATATGCACCAAAAAGGAATCGAGCACACATTTTAACCACACGTTTCTAAAACATTGCTGTGCTGACAACCAGGGATGCTAATGGTCTCCATCGTCACAGAAAGGAGGGAGAATAATACATCACAAGCAATGGGTATAGTGGTTCTGAGTTGTGCAGTCAGGAGAAAAGGTGGAGATGCAGGAGTTCCAGGGAGCCTTACCTCTGCCATCAGCTAGGCACCTGTTGTAACCCACGGGGCTGAAGTATTCAAAGACAAAGACAGCCACAGCAGAGACAATGAGCAGCATCACAAACATCATCACCCACACATCAGCACTGAATGGCTCTGGGAAGGAAAGCAAAAAGAGTGCTCAGGGTCAAAAACAGAGAACAAACAGTTCATCATTTCCATAATCATCTGCTTGGGCAAACACCTATTTTAAGATGAGTGAGAGCCACGAGTATGTCCTGTGTCCCCGGAAAGCTGGGAAGCCAAAAGGTACACCCAAGTAGACCATTCTCCACTTGGGTATGTAAAGACCATTATATGTCAAATGCATAAAGACCCATCATGCCTCTGAGCCCTGCTGGGTCTGTAGGGGCAGTTTCTGGTACTCTTAGAACCATACCTGGATCTTTCAATGAATGATGGGATCTGATATTTAACAAGTAAGTGATATTAAAATGACTTGCCTTATGTCCTCATCAACATAGTTATACCATGCAGGGAGGAACCTTCAAAAGTCTTCTGCAGTGCTTGTGAGTTTTATGGACAAATTCTTGACAAATGTAGGCACTATTTTAGAGTTGAATCAGTTCAGCAACACTGCCATCCACTGAACAACTATTCCCCTTTGCTTCTGTGTCCACACACTTCTCTTAGGGTACAGCCTGTATTTACTTTGCTAGCCTACTTTGTAGTGGGATATTATACTAGAAATTCATTAGGGTATGAGAACATAAGTCAAACAGTTTTTTTTTTTTTTAATGCTGTCAGACAGAGGTGGTGCACACCTTTAATCTCAGACCTTGAGAGACAGAGGCAGGCAAATCTCTGAGGCCAGCTTGGTCTGACCAGTTCTAGGACAATGAAGGTTAGGCAAAGAAACCCTGTCTCAACAAACCAAAAGTGAAAACAAAACAAAGTAAAACAAAGCCCATCGACATTGACATATCAGTGTCTGCATTAGTGGAGATTTTGCAGGGAATAAGAGAATAGGCATAGTTTTTGAATCACAAAGCAGCTACAATCTGTCTCTTACTACTAACAAATGTAGTTAATGAGCTAATACTAGACAAGAGAACAAGAACGTTTCATGTGTATTATCTTCAGCATCTTTCATGGTTAAACCTACTCCAGCTGAGTTCCATCTCTCTGGCTTTGATGCACTCATATGCTGAACACTGTATTCCAAAAGCCATCTCTATGACGTTCTAGACACAAAAGAATAATCTTACTTCTGTCCCATGATACAGTGCCTCTTAATTGTGTCCTAAAATAGTTCTGGCCTTTTTACTTTGTAAACTCATAATAGGTGAATTAACACACTGTTTCCCCTTCTTCCAAGTCATTAATAAAGATGAAATTGAGAGGGGGAAATTGGTGAAAATTAGAAAATGTATTTCCCACTCTGAAGCCTACTTTATTATCGAACTTCCAAAGGGACTATAAAGTCCAGGTCATTTAATCAATTTAAAAATACCCTTAACAAAGTTCCAGAGCTTAGGATACCAACTGTTAAACACAAAGTCTTTCAGAGGCAGTGGGGGCTCAAACCTATGTGGCACATCTGAGTCTACTTTATCTGGTGTGAGGAAACCTCTTCTACCTTTAACTCTAATTGGTGAAAATCCTACCCTGGTTCCATGTTTTTTATAATTGGCCAAGGATTGGATGAAAGCTTCACATTTGTAATGCCCCTCCCTTCCCCCCACCCCACTCCTACCTCATCTAGCTTAGGACAACTCTCTGCAAACAAATGTACCAAAGATCATTATTGATCTTTACAATTTATAAATTACTTCTCCATATACCATTATTTATAATCCTTTCATTTTATAAATAATGGCTGTATTTATTTTGTAGAGGAGAAAATTAAGTACAAGAGGTCAAGTTTCCTTCACACGCAGAAGGTGGTAGTCAGATTATGAACTGAGGTTATCTTGAAACCTTGCTTAGCATTTCCCACAATATTGTGTTGCATATTTCTCTCCAGGTTGTGGTGTGGACTAGAACACAGGCTATGATGGCTACTGTACTTGAGCTTTATTACAGAACTCCTGGAAAATGCTTAACTTACCCAAGATTCCAAGGCCTAACAATAAATCTACTAACAACACCAATAATTTCATATAAGCAAAGCATGCATACATGGCAGGTAGTCAGCAAATCTGGCGTCTGTTTCTCTTATAACAAGTGAACCTCTTCTTATCCAGATACTCACATGAGGAAGACATTCTACCTAACCTTCCCATAATCCCAGGTCTAGCTAGGTGGACTGATAGAATTGAAATTAGAATCTACTTTATGTCTTATAACATTTCAGTCATCCTTATAAAGGAAATTTGCAAATAAGTTATACCCAGAAGCTACAAAAATGAACACTTCACTGTGTACCATCTAGTAATGTTTTATGTAAATTAAAAGGGCCAGAATTTGGTTCATCATGAATAAGAAGATTAGCTAAGAAACTTAAGTAACTTAGGGAAAAATTTCATATAAGTTTCATAAGTATCTATAATTCCACTTAGTGGTACATTAAATGAATTAATTCCTAAAGTCCAGAGTTGAAAATAAAGGCTAGTTGTTGTCTCCTCTAATATTCACATTTTTTTAAAAAAAAAGAAGGTCCATCCCTTTCTTCCCGTCGGAATGATTATGACAGTTCAAAGACTTATAGCTTGTTTATGACTAGACCAGGCTTCCTGTCTCCTAGCCCAAAGTTCTGGTTTCAAGGTGACAGTTTATTTTCCAACCCCTAGTCTATAGCCCCTGAAAATAAAAGCATAAAAATGGGTATGAGCTCACTAAAGACCTCATCTAATTGAAGTCATGGCCTCATCTCACCCAGTCTTAAATCATATCTAATGCTTTTTACATTTGGGTGATGCTAGAAAGTAGGGAACTCGAAAATGGTACTGGGGGAAGGCAGAGAGAAAGAAGGTGGTGTGGACGCAGCAGATGAGATCTGGCCAGCAAAATCTCAAAAACTCACATGAAAACAGAAAATGTTGATGGGTTTATGTGCGTGTTAGTCCTAAGCTCAATTCTTGGAGACAATTAAAAAGTAAAAATGTCTTTTGATAAGGTGGTAGTCTGAATGAGTATGGTCACCATAGACTCATGTCTTTGCCTGCTTAGTGCCTAATCAATAAACTATTTGAGAGGAGTAGGAGGTGTGGCTTTGTTGAAGGAAGTGTGTCAATAGAAGTGGGCTTTGAGGTTTCAAAAGCTTACCCCAAGCCCAGTGGCTTTCTCTCTCTCTGCCTGCTGCCTATGGGTCAGGATGTGAAGCTCTCAGCTACTGCTCTAGCACCATGCCTGTCTGTTTCCTGTCATGATGATAACATAACAACTCTTTGAATTTGTAAGCAAGTCCTCAATTAAAGATTTTCTTTTATATGAGTTGGCACAGTCATTGTGTCTCTCTACAGTAATAAAATAGTAACTAAGACAGAAGATATTTAAATTTAGAAGTCGATGCAGCAGAAAGAAGACTCAGAGGTCAACTAATTGAGAACCATATTCTGTCATACACTATGGATGAGAAAAAAGGAAGTCCCTGAATGGAGTAAATTTTTTCAAGGTCAAATGAACACTAAGGATGAAGATGGGACTAAGTAGCTTCTGATGACCATTCTAGCAGAATTTTCTTGTATGATATCATACCCCAATGATTCCTGGATACTCTTAATGTTTCTGTGTGCTTAAGAATAACCAAGTACTCCCAAAGTGGATTAAATGGTCAACAAACCACTTCCTGCACTATTTCTCATTCTGTCTACTTGCTCTTGAGTCTATCTCCTATCACTGGTAAACCCATGATTTACCTAAGAAGGCAGAAGGTGACACAGTCCCATTGCTGCGTGATACCATGACACTGATGCCAGTCTCTATGAAGGGCACAGAGAAGTCAACCACCTCTGACCGCTCTTCATTGATAGTTAGTGATCCCACTGCCATGTAGGCCCTCTTCATGACCACCTGAAGAGAAAGACACAATGCTCCAATCAGAACACTCTGGAAGGCCGATCCATCACAGGCGAAATTCTCATGGCCCAGGAGTAACTTGAGCACCATCCTCTAGAATACCATTCACCTCCTCTTGGCTCTGTTGTTGGCCTGGAGCTCACTAATTTGGCCAGCAGATCCCAGGGAGCCTTCTGGGCACTGGGATTATAAACACACATCACTGTGCTTGAATTTTTATTTGGGTTCTGAGGCTTAAACACAGGTCCTCATGATTATGAGGAAGCACATTACTGGCTGAGTTATCTCTCCATCTCTCTAGTTACTATTTTACATTTTGTTAAATTCATAAGATAAATCTTTAGCAGTATTGAAGCAAAACATAAGTGTACAGCAAAAGCAACTTTGTCGTGACTTTGCCTCCTGGTACTGACCTCACCAATCATGCCGTTCCAGGTCCCATTGATTTTCTTTCCATGCTTGCCATTGGTCACCAGGTAAAGGTCATAGGTGAACTTCACAGACTTAGAAATTTTCTTAAGGATATCAATACAGAACCCCTTGCAGCATTTTTTGATGTAGCCTGGTTCCTCATCTGTTTTATTCCTACCCAGTTAAAGAAATAAACAAACAAAGCAAGACTTTGTACAAGAAGGAAAAATTACTTTTTTCATTTAAATTCCAACCTCAACCCTCGCCCCCACAGTAGAATTTATTCCTAAGTGAGGAAAGAGAACAGACCTAGAATTGTGGTATTTTTGATTATCTCGGTATCCTGAACTATATCACAGCACATTTTTCAGTGTTCCTTTAAAGTATAACATAGATAGGGAAAAGGCATGTATCCTACATGCTTAGTTCAAAAACTTTTCCCATTGAGTTCATGGTTTTAATCAAAACCTGAATTGAGATGCAAAATGTCTACCAGATCCTGAGAGACTCAGCGGTCTCCCTTCGAGATGTTTTCCTTCCCCTCCTCATCAAAGAGTCTTGTTATCTCAATGTTTTATAGCATAAATCAAATGGAATTATTTCCAAATATGGGTCTAATTCTCAAAATACTAGCTTAGAGGAAACCCATTTCTATGCCCAAAGAAAGTTAAAACTCAGTATACTTCAGGTCCCAGTCACTGAGGCTGGGCATGTTCAAAGGAACATTAACCCAACAGTCATTCCCTCTGGTCAGCGGTTTAGATGGAGCCACACATTTGATCAAAACTCCCATTGATCCCATAGCCCAACGGCAGCTAAGAATTTCAGAGGGTGCCTAACTCCAGGTCAGCAAACAGCATAACTGACTCTCTCCCAGGCCACCTAGACCCATCCATCCAGGGAGGCGTCATACTCAGAGATGATGCGCTTCTGGCAGGGGACAGTATTCCGCATGCAGGTTCCACTGAGAGGGTCCACACTTTCCACGATGACAAACGGTGCCTCCTCCAAGGTGACGATGCTCAGATGGTCATCCTCCTGCTCTTCAGTCTCAGGACACATTCGAGGCCACACATAATATTTCATCTGCAGGGACTTGTCTTTCCATTTCCCCACCTGCACAGAGAGAGCAAAGGACTCAACGGCCATAAGCCATAGTCAGCCTCCTAGCCTCTCCCAGTCCTCTCCGAATTGTCTTAGAAGCTGTTAGGCAAGGGCAAAACAATTCCAGCACAGGACACAATGGAGGGAATACTCCTAGAACATATGCTGAAAATAAAAAGACTTCATCTAACCCAGCGGTTCTCGACCTTCCTAATGCCGCAACTCTTTAATTTGGCTCCTCCTGTTGTGGTGACCCCTCAAACCACAAAATTAATTTCATTGTTACTCCATAGCCATAATTTTGCAACTGTTGTGAATTGGAATGTAAATATCTGTTTTCTGATTGTCTCAGGGAGACCCCTGTGAAAGGGTCGTTCAATCCCCAAAGGGTAACGACCCACAGGTTCAGAACGGCTGGGCCTCTAAGAGAAGTAATTCTTTCGATTACATTTTCTTTTATTCAGCATTGAATGCGGACCTGCTCTGGCCTGGGTCTCCTCACGTAGCTCCTGCACTAAGAGCTATGCCATTCTTCACTTTCCTGGACCACATCGTTGTGGGGTTTGTTTGTTTTACTTAACTATAACAAGAAACATAATCACGAGACCACAAAGAATTATTAGGAAAGATAAAAGCATGCCTATGGCAAATGAGCTAGCTGAAAGTCCTCTGAGTTGTAAGGGAAGTTCTCCGGGGAATTGTTGAGGGAACTAGCAATTTCTGATTTGAAACAAGGTAACATTTATATGAATGGATACAGCCAGACGCTACTTGCTTGGAGAAGAGAGTGTGGTTGGTTGGGCTAGTGACAAATGCATGTGTCAACGCAGAGTCAGTTGTACCTGCTGGACTAAGAAGACACCTTGGAGAGAAAGGGATAGGTGTCTCTATGAGAAGCCACTTGGGGCCACAACCGCTATACCACTCATCCCTAGGAAACACCATCACTGTGACTCTAACGTGAAAGATATGCATTCTCTGAATCACGGACGGCAGACCTGCTGTCAGTCACCAGAAGTGTGTGGGTTCAGCGACCTTGTGGCAGGGGCCTGCATCCCCGATCTTATGTAGAAACTATTCAGCTTTGTTGCTAGGTTCTTACTATACTCATGAACCTAGAGGGGAAAGAAATCATTTTAGTTTTCAATAACTGAGCATCTTCAGTTGTCTCAAGAAGATACGGCATGATCCACATCTACAATTTCTTTCATGTAGTTAGGGTGATGCAGTGGAGGCACCAAGCCTATGAAACGATTTGGTTTGTGTAACTCCAGGAATAAGTGGGATTAACTTCACTTTCAAGCTGACAGACATGGATTTCTATACTAATGCCAACTCAAGCTCCTTCTCATCTGAGTTTTTGCTTTTGTCTGCATTTAAGTATGGTTAGCTTCTTCCTCTAGCACATCCCACAAAGCTGATCACTTTACTCCCACAGTCAAATTAGGCCTCGCTTGCCACCACCTGTTCATTACATCTTCATAACATGGGCATTGATTTTGTGTCCTAGGCTATTTTGTCTGGCACGTGCTTGGTTTTTCTCTGGCATCAACTCTGGGGTCCGCTGATTTGGTTTTATCCTTTAAGCTATTTTTCGTCTAGGCTCAGAATGAAGTGTTGAAACTAATATTTTCTTTCCTTTATGTGTGTAGATGCGCCATAACCTCTGATGAGATTATGACCTAATAATCCATCGTAAGTTGAAAATGTAAGATTAAAATGTATTGCACACTCTTGACCTACAAAGCATCATAGTTCTGTAGAAACACAGTATTATATAGAACGTTGGCTGTTTGCCTGCGTGATCCTGTAGCTCGTGTAGCTCATGAGAGATGTGGTTCACTGCTACCGCCTAGCAGCATGAGAGGATAGTCTACCACGTATCAGCAGTCCCCAAATTGCTTATACACACAAACACGTACACACACACACACACACACACACACACACATACACGCATACACACATACACACACACATACACGCATACACACATACACACACACATACACACACACATACACGCATACACACACACACGCATACACACACATACACGCATACACGCATACACACATACACACACACACATACACGCATACACATACACACACATACATGCATACACACACACACACGCATACACACACACATACACACATACACGCATACACACATACACACACACATACACGCATACACACACACACATACACACACACATACACGCATACACACATACACACACATACACACACACATACGCGCATACACACACACACACACACATATACGCATACACACATACACACACACATACACACACACATACACGCATACACACACACACACACACACTCCTACCTGAGAACATAGAGAATATAAGTAAGATAAAATGGAATATAGCTTCTATTGGGTGCAAATTGCTTTCATGTCATCACAAAGCTGAAAAACCACAAGCTGACCTGAACTAAAGTGGAGACTGTTTGCTCTTCAATAAATTATTGATCTTGAATAAACTATTGATCTTGATTTTGTTGCAAATCTGTTCACCTCATGTTGCTAAGGCAAGGCTGTCTTCAAATGACTTCCCAGAAATGTGGAAATATTTACCCTTCAAATGGAGTTTTGGCAAGAGAAGACACAGCCCTGGAGGCCCATTGAATCAGATCCTTTCCCAAGCAAGCATATTTATTCCAGGAGCCAAAGCAATATTTATTATTCTATGCATGTTTGATTATAAGGAAAACATTGAAAAGCCTTAAAGTGCCATTTATTTATTTATTTATTTATTTATTTATTCATTTATTTTCAAGTCTCATCATCTCTCCCCAATAAGTTCTGCTGGCCTCTTTTTCTTGTAAGTGGAATTGTATTCTTCTGTCTTCATTGCAATCGGCCTATACTAGAGAAGTATAGCAGGTCCTGTGACTCCCGCAGGACCTCTGGGCTCACATGATATTCCCCAAGAGTCTGCCATAGACACTTCTTCCCATGGCTTTCTTATTGAATGCTACGGATTTGGTTAGTTATAGAATGCTTTCAATACAAACATGAAGATCTGTGTTCAGATACCCAGCGTGCCTCGGTAATCCCAGCTCTGAGGAAGCAGAAACAAGTGGATTCTCTAGAGCTCACTGGCCAGTTAGTGTAGCCTAGTTTGAGAGCTCCAGATACAGTTAAATATCCTGTCTCAAATAAGGTAGAAAGCACATAAGAAAAGTATTCACTACCAACTTTTATCCCCCATGCATATCCATGTACAAGTGCACACACTGACATAACATGTATATTATACACACAAATACACACACATACACATACACCTCAAGACTTTGCCATCCAATGTCCATTCAAAGATTTCAACAACTTCACCCTCTCCTTAGCACTGTATCCAAACGTCTCACCTACATGTTCAAGGCCTGTGTGTGAATCTAGCCTACCTGAATGGAATTAACTTCAGTGCCATGGATCCTGAGACTCGAAACAGAAAGTCATTTGATTTAAGGATGCTCAAGACAGGTCAGCCAGGAACAGATTGTAAGAAAACGTCATCATTTTCTTTGCTAACAGACTAAGTATCTGGGAGGGTCGATGCTACAGAGAGAGCTTTTTGGCAGAATTTCCCCTGACATTCTGTGAACAAGATGAACTACAATACAGATTACTGCATACTTTGACAGATTGAGAAGGGGTTTTAAAAATCTGTACCTGAAAAGAAAAGAAAGGATTGTTTAATGACTTAATGCCAGCAGAGACTTTAGGTCTTTAGTGACATGTCAGGGGACTCTGTTCTTAGACGTGACCTATATAATGTTTTAAAGGCTAAACTAAAATCGTGTTTAAGAAATTGCAGACAATAATAATGCAGTGAAGACAGATGACGTCACATAAGTTGCTGAATGGAGTTTGAAGAGATGCAAATTAATTGCAATGATGGATTGAACTGAATGTAATGAAATGCAATGCTATTTATTCTCAAACTCTAGCATTCTTTTTTTTTCCCCCAAAAGCAACTGCTTTAAAAAGAAGATAATTCAATCAATGGCAGTCTATAAAAGCTATTGTAATAACAGATGATGTATTTATAGATGTACAGTGTCTAGCACATGGAGTAGAGGCAGGGCACAAATGACCCCTCCCTGCTCTGTGTTCACAATACCCCAGCAGGGAAACTCAGTTCTGAGCTTGTAATTCTATGATCTCCTGACATTTATTAAATATGTCATTCTCATTTCCTCAACAATAAGGTGTTCCCAGAGTTCTCACAGACCCTTTCCAGACTAACTGAATCACACCTATGTTGTGTATCAATTCAATTCAACAAAAATTACACACCAGTGTGGGGCAGGCACTGGGTTTAATATTGGTAGACAATAGGACCACATGATGCTTATTGGGGGTGGAAATGTGTCAGGCTCCAAACTTGTCTAATAATCTCATTTGTCATCACTGCTAACCTGTGGGATACACTCCCCATTGATATCTCCCTCTGCAAAAGGAGTTGCTGACTTCTAAGATATCAGGAACGATAAGTGAGTGCTACATGCACCATTAGTCAGGCAGGCTGACTCACTGAGCTCCTGCTGAAAACACTCTCCCAACTGACACTGAAATAGTAAAACAGAGGCACACCCTCCAAGGACAGTCCAGAGCAGGCCGACTTGATGGACAACATCAAGGGAGGCCTTGGCCAGTGCCACGATGGGAGGTATTAACAAATACTTTGGTATTCAGAGTAGAAGTGATCATTTTGTGAAAAGTCACAGAAAAGCTTCACAGAGCCCTCCCCTTATGTTTCAAAGCTGAAACTTAAAAAAGAAATTGTAGCCCCTGAAGTGGAGTGCTCTCCGTCCCCTGGAGTAGCAGTACTCTCTTCTTCCTAAGGTCCTAATGATCACTACTATCCAAACTCCATCAGTCTCAAGAGGCACCTCAACCGCACTCATCTCTTTCCACGTGGAAATTGCTCAGTGGCATTGGTGGCTTAGACTGAGTATGGACACCATGAAATTGTTAAATCCTACAGACCAGCGCTGCCTTGGCTCACCCTGCCCTGTTGCTGGCATCTGCACAGAATAACCCAGCCACTCTATTTTGTGCTATTCCCTTGCTTCTTTAATGGCTTCAATTTTTTTTTGAAGCATTGCCAGTGTCTTGTCCTCCTAAGCTAAGCTCCAAGTGGGTCCCTAACGGATTCCAGTGAGCACGAGCAAGTTTCTAAAACTCTCGGGACTTTGCTTTGCATAGCCAGAAAATGGGAAACTTGATTTCTGTGTCTCACACATACTTTTATGATCGCATGACCCACTCTGAAGGGAGGCTTTCACAGTATTGCCTGCAGATGAAAGTCAAGGAGGAGCTCTTCCTATTGGACCACCTTCCCCAACAAGGGCAGGATCTGAATTTTTGGTACAAAAGAATCTCCTGTCTTAATCACAATTAAATTTTCTCCAAGGCCCAAATTGATGGAGGACTGAAAGAAGAAACTTTTGTAGACAATTCAACACAATCATGTCAATACAACTCACGTCTGAGGGTGCAAATTTGTTATTAAATTTGTTATTTTCTGTGCTGGGAAGCAAACCCAAGGCAATGCCCATTTTCAGCAATTTGTTCTACCAATATGCCACACCTTCAACCCCACCTCACATTTTTTACAGAGCTAGGCAGGTTATTTAAAATGATAAACACTTAAAATTAAAAATCAAGGGATGGGTTTTAAGTAGAAAACCTGGGGGGGGGGGTGTTTCCAGTAGTTGTTCCTGCAGCAGGAGAGACTTGTGGAAACACTCCAGATGGAAAGGGTTGGAAGCAAAATGAAGAGAGGAACCAGAGACGCGTGCCTCCAGAGAAGTGTTCTGAAGCCTTGTCTGGGCATCTGGGAAGACACGTGTATAACCTTAGAGATGTGGGTAAGAAATGAGGTGAATTGGAGCAATCTCAGAGGAAATCCAGAAGAGAAGACTGAACGAAGTGTTTATAGTCAGGACTAAAGTATGAGCAGGAAAAATAAAATCTTGAAAAGCACCTAAGAGAATGTTTGTAAAGTACTTGGAATTCCTTGGTGGCAAACACTAACCAAACATCATTACCTCAAGCCTCTTTAATAGCAACATCTGTCTATAAAAAAAAAAAAAAACCAAACAAACAAACATTCAGTTAGCTCCTATAATCATGGTTATAAAGATCTCCTGAGAACTCAGAGACTCTTTCTTAAGCAAGAAAACAAGACAACCAAAACCCTCAAAAACAGAAACAAAAAAAATATATATAGAACAACAACAAAACAAAACTCTGCTTGTTTTCCTCAGGGAAAGACAGGAACCATTTCTTTAGAATTCTTGGTTTGGTTCCTTTGGTGCCAGCTGAGCCAACCACGCTAGGGCACACAGCAGACATGGCTCCTGACATTCCCCTGGTGGAAATTCTAGGGGAGCCAGACTGCGGTGACTTGGGACTTCAAAGGCTTCCTTCTGTCAACATACCAACAGCTACATGCCATGACTGTCTGTGAAGCACACATCACTGAGCATCCTGATAAGGCCTCATACAGGGGACATGCCCGGGAGCATGGCCCTCTGTGAAAGCCATGATCCTGTCCATCCCTCCAGCATGAAGCACACACATGCATAACAGTTTGCACTACAGTGTCATTAAGGACAATGACAGGGGATAGGGCAGACTTTGCTTGCAGGGCTTTCCTAACACAGATAAGCAAAGGATGTCATTCTCTTCAGGTCATCTCTCCTGTTGCCATACAGAGTCATTTTTAAAGATTTTGGAACAAAAGTGCTTATTAGAAGCTCTTTAGGCGTCAAAGGTTATTTTTCAAAAATCAAAGCATTCCTGCTTCTTGCTTGAAATGACATCTGGATCTCACATGAAATACTTATTTTAGGCCTCTGACTATGACTTTTTAAATGAGGAATTTAAAGCTATGTGTTATCTCTCTGAGCAAGCTTGAGAGATGGGAGGAGCCTCTGTAAGGTGCCTAAACTCTGGATTCTCTTCCTTCCCAAAGATAAATCGGGTTCAGCCCTGTTCCCTGGCACCACCTTGTAGCCCCTAGGCATGCCTGAGATCCTAACACGGGACGGCTGAACACAGAGAACTCCTGTTTATCCACTGTGCCTCCCTCCCACAATATATATTAACTGTATGATTTTTAAGGTTTAATACTACAATAGTACTTTATTTTCTTCAGTATTGCTCTGTATCCTGTTCCAGTAACATGGCCCTTGCAACAAATGAACATTTATATAGACAACTACTTCCCATATTCATCCATCCAAAATAATATTTCCCATTAACTATTCAAATACCTATGCACAGATAAAGGATATCTTTGCGCACATGCCTGCACATGTTTATGTGTGTATTTCCCAAATGCACACATTCATCTACCGCTTGCCTTTCCTTCCTGCTTAGTACACTGCAGAGCTAGCTCTTTGTATACGCACCTGTGTGCATATGTGTGTAATATATGTATGTGTTAACATGTGTGCATGTGTGCTTGAATGTGGACATCAGATGTTGATGTTAGCTTTTTCAGTTCCTTTCCATTTTCTTTTTGGAGACGCCACCTCTCGCTGGGTTCCAGGGCTCCCTGATTAGACTGGCTTGGCTGTCCAGTGAGCTGCAGGAATCAGCCCATCCCTCCCTCCCCAGGGTAAGATTACAAATGCATAGGACCACACTGGTCCTTTGATTAGGGTGCTGAAGATCTGATCCTGGGTTTCATGGTTCTGTGAAATATTTTACTAACTCCCTAGTCCTTCAGTTCTTACTAAAATAGCAGTGCAGTACATTTAATATGAATGTACCTTGGTTTATTCTACCATATTTCTATTTCTATGGATAAGTATTGAGGATATTTAAAACACACACACACAAACACACACACACACACACACACACACACACACACACACCTTGGTATTATTAAAGTACCCACTCCCTACAGTGAAAAAGCACAGCCATTTTCTTTTTTCTTTTTCTTTTTTCTTTTCTCTTCTTCTTCTTCTTCTTTTTTTTTTTTTTTAATATTCTGGTTCTTTTGAGAACACAGAAGTTTGCAGCAATCTACACTGTCATAGGCAGAGGCTGAAAGTGTCCCCTTCATTCAACTGGTATCAACACCAACTTTTGCTCACTCTGAAATGCCTGCCACTCTGAGGAATAGTATCTGACTGGTATTTTCATCTCGTAGACTCCCCGCATGTGCCACTGCTCTTCCCTCACTGTTACACTTTAGGTTAGCCTTTTTACCCTCTGGTCACATCCTTTCCCCATTTCCCACTGAGCTCTTGGTCTCCCTTATCTACTCCTGGGAAACAGCCCCTGGTACATTCTGACATGGGGCCCTTTATCCTTCAGACATTCTGGGAATGCTTCCTTGGGTTTGGGGGAGCTTTTTCCTATGCCTCAAAACTTCATTTTTCTTCTCCCCTTTCTGCTTCTCCCTTACTCTCTCCTCTCTCCCTTCCCTTCTCACTCTCACCCCACTGTATAGCACAGGGGAGTCTGAAACTAGCAATCTTCCTGCCAGAGCCTCTCAAGTGCTAGGCTTGCAGGTGTGGGCCATTGGACCCGCCTCTAGAAATGTGTCTGCTAGAGTAGAGGAGTCTTTGGTCTCTCTGCTTCTCTGTGTCTCTCTGTGTCTCCCTGTTTCTGCACCCCTCCAGTCCCCCCTCCGTGTGTGTGTGTGTGTGTGTGTGTGTGTGTGTGTGTGTTTGAGACATGGCCTTGAACTTCCGATCACCCTGTCCACGTTTTCCCAAGAGCTATGACCACATATCCCACCATGCCAACCAGGTGTCCTAGCTCCCTTTCTTAAGTCTACCTCCCTGCCTTTGCACACAGATTTTTTTTTTTTTTTAAATCCTGTATATATCAGAGGTGCAGGCCTGCTGTTTTCTATTATGCAGTATTTCGCCTTCTAAGTCCTTTTGCCGGTATGGGAGCTCCGGACTTCCATGTTTCCAGAATGTTCTACCCCGTTCTCTGCACTCCCCCAACATAACCACTTCTGCGATCATTCATTCCAGAAAACGAAAGGGGGGATCAGGGGAGCTGTTGTTAATTTTGTCTTTCACGGCAGGTGTTATGAGTCAACCCTGCCTTGGGTTCTCCATTAAAATGTGAGCTTGATTCTGAGTGCAAACTCAAGTTTCTGGGTGTGTCTTGCAGCGCTTCCAAGGCTCTATCACTTCCTCTCTCTTGTCTCTTGCGCTGTGCCTGGTACGCTGTACTGTCAGCCAATTACTGACTGATGAACAGCACATCAGACTCTCCACCAAGTCTCCTTTGGACCTCATTCATTTTTGTCCTTGCACAAAAAGATGGTGCCTCACAGACATCCTTCCCGGGATTCTTTTCTCTTCGGCCTTTCTGATGAGAACCTTTTATTTTTTATTTTTTAACCTAGCCTATGCAGACCCAGTTGCACGTGAATTGTCGTAAGCACAGCCGCTTGATCTACTGCAGTGAGCACCTAACAAGGCCACAGGCACAGCTTGATGCTCCTTCTCTGCGTCATTTGCATACCCAGTCACGTCTAGGTTTAGGAATCTAGACTTTGAAAAATGTGTTTGAAAATAATTTCCATATTTATACTTAATCCATGACTGCCTTTGGCTCGTTACCGCTTTGTCGTTTACTAAGCCGAGGCCTGGTGGCTCTAGGCTCACATGACAGAGGAAGATGTACCTGCCCATTCCTGCCCAGATTTCAGTTGCCATCTCTGTCCTCAGATAACAACCCTGGCTGATGTCACCTCCCCACGAGAGCTTGAGACCTCCAGCTGTGTGCATCTACTGTGGCTGTGGGCCCAGCAACCAAGCTCCACGTGAACCTTACTGACTGCTACTGCTTCTAACACCCTTCCTCTGGAATTCTGAAAGGTGAAGTTGGAAGAGGAGCAGTTATGGTCATTCTAGATAACACCAGCCACCGAGCTGTGATAATATCGGGATAATCGTAGCTGTGAGGGTTCCAGCTCGGTGCCAGACTCCCTTGGAGTCAACATCAGTTTAAGGTCACTGATTCCACCGCAGCCAGGCATTGCCACATTGCCAATTTACTCACAACATAGAATGAAAAACTTGGGGTTCACTGAGGTACTTATAAGTGTGTGTGATATGCATGAGTACATTCACATTTACATGTGTGGGCGCACATGTACATGGGTCAATGTTTGCTGTTGTTCTCAATCACTCTGCATCTCCCACATGGAGGCAAAGCCTTTTGCTGAATAGTGATCTCACTGTGTTGGCTTGCCTGGCCAGTTAGCTTGCTCTGTGGTCCCTTGGTTCTGCCTCCCTCACACTGGGATTGAGGGAAGGCACCAGGCTCCCCTGGCTTATGTGAATTCTGAGGGCTGAAACTCAAGTCTTCACGCTTGGTATGACAAGCTTTAACTGCTGAGCCATTGTTCAGCCCTGAGACCAACACTTTTATCCTTGGTCAGTTTGTCTTTGGAAACTTGCATGTTTTTCAACATGCCATGGTTCCCTGGGCATATATAGGCCTTTATAACCAACAAGTGAGAAACTAAAAGAGTTTTCTTTTTCTTTCTTTCTTTCTTTCTTTCTTTCTTTCTTTCTTTCTTTCTTTTTTTTTTTTTTTTTTTTTTTTTTTTTTTTTTTTTTTTGGTTTTTCAAGACAGTGTTTCTCTGTGTAGCCCTGACTGTCCTTGAACTCAGTCTGTAGACCAGGCTGGTCTCGAACTCAGAAATCCACCTGTCTTTGCCTCCCAAGTACTGGGATTAAAGGCGTGCACCACCACTGCCCTAAAAGAGTTTTTTCAATCCCACTGACTTCTTCCTGGCCTCTCACTTGAGCCTTGATGCTTGTGTGAAAAGGCTGTGTGTTGCAAGTGAAAACAGAAGTTGATAGTGGGGTCATGCAAACAGAATGCTGGCAGGTGGTAGGGTGAAGTGTGACACTGGGTGAGTTTTTTAACTTCTCTGTGCCTAACTCATTGGTTTTTGCATGTATTTGGTGTTTTCTCAGCCTCCACTTTTTCCTAATTATTGTTATTTTTTTAAAAAAAATATAACAACCCTCTAAATTCACCTAACTGCTTCCCAGGAAAATAATTTTTGTTTCCAAGTAGCAAGGGAGAAACAAACTCTAACACACCAAGGTTCTAACTCTGTTTCAGAATGCCAAGGTAAACTCCCACAATCCTTTTGGCTTTATTCCACACTTATTCATATTCAAGCAAATAAAAGTAGAGTCACAGGACAGAGCTGTTGCTTCCTTTTTGGCTTTGAATCCAGAGAAACCATTGGTTCCTCGATACTGCCACATAATCCCCTTCCCAGGAGAAAACAGGTATCTTACAAATGGCTTTAATCCCTGTCTTTACAGAGCATTCTGTAAATAGTTTGTTCAACAGGCTCAAGGGAGGCTGAGAGCATCAGCTCATCTCTTCCCAGGTCCAAGGGCTCTTGAACTCCCAGGCTTCACTTCACCATCTTTGGCAAGCTAGCCTTCAGAGTGTCCTTCTGGGAACTAGAGGCGCTAAGGACAGCACTGAGTTCTGCCTTCTCCACTGGTGTGCTTCCTTCCAATGCCCTTTCTGTCCCACCTAAGCTGTCCTAAGCCATCCCGTGGAACATGCGAGATGCTCTGAGGGACCACTCAACCTATGCACCGACTTTCTGGGCATCAGTTCCCTGCTGCAGATTGCCACCATGGGGTTCATAGGCACTCTTCAAGGCTGCTGATAATGACTAGCTGACACGTGGTGGGAGAGCCTCGGGGTGCTAGTTTAGTAGGTTTTGGGAACTAGGTTATGGGCTTCAGTCATTGACACTATTTGTCATTGGCTCTCCTTGCTATTATTCCCTACCTTTATCCTCGGGTGACAGCTGTAAGGGAGAATAAGGGTGTGCAGTGTCAGAACACTGAACTGTGAGTTACTTTCTGGATGCGAGCACCAACTTGGCAAGATGATCCCTCATACTTATGTCTACGTGCACGAAGGGGACAGATGCAAGCATGTCTATATGAAGTCATTCCTGCGTGCTCCTTCATTTTGCCTGTTCATGTTAGTTAAGAGCCAAGGCTGTGAAATTAGAATAGCCTAGTTGGAATCCTGTTTCTGTCCCTGCTGACTAAGTGTGATTCTGGGAAAATCACCGTAAATTTCGGATCCTGTATTGTGGCTAACTACCGTTTGCCTGCCAACAAGTCACCCACCCCGACTTTCTCCTGTAATGCACTCTGTCTGCCACATCTTTTTCTTTTATCCAGGGTCTTATTTCTTTGTGAGCTGCTCTTTTGTCAAGTCCAGCCACAGGACATTGTGAAAGTCCTTACGTTAACACATATGAAGCATACCCTGGACCCAGTCACAAAGGAGTGGTTGAGAGGTGGGGCACTTGACTGGGTGGTTGGAATCTCTTGAATTTGGGGCTTTAGAAATAAAAAGAGTTTCCTCTAGGTCACTTTGCAACATAAGCTGCAGAAGCCCCAAGCAGCCATGTTCCATTGACCATGGAGAAACCATCCACCTACCCTATAGAAAGAAGAACAAAGCCAATGGCCACAAAACAGCAAATGCAAATGAGAAAAAGGAACAAGATTGTAGGAAGCCATTTCATAAGCACATCGCCATTAAAAGATGGCATTTGGCTTGCCGTTAGTATCA
>NW_022196903.1:129699855-129735068 GCF_008632895.1 Mastomys coucha
GTTTGTACTGCAGAAGGATCCGTGTGTGCCGCGTCTTTCCTGCCGGCGGGAGATAGCGCGGGACACAAGATCAATGGCAGAATTGAAGTCTTCTCTTTCCACTCTCTTTTCTATTGATACTATCTAGTATCCTTATGATCCCCGCAGCAAGTTGAGGATACATCCTATGCCTGGCCCTGGGCCTTGAGGCAGTGGTTTAGAAGTCTATAGAGGAACCAACCTCACACAGCAGATCACATGTCATTTCTTGACCTGTAGGCCAAACCCTCCTGCCAGGGCTAGCTGCTTGCAGTCATTCTAGATTCTTTTCTATTCTCCATTTTGTAATCCTTCCATAACTCCTTCCCTGGGTCAAAAACCTCCTGATCAGCACCTTGTGCTGGCTATGTTTTATTGACAAGTTAGCACAGTCTAAGGTGACTGGGAAGAGAGAACCTCAATTGAAGGTTTGCTTGGATCAGCTTGGCCTGGCTGGCCAAGGCTATGAGGAGCTGTTTCGATTATTGATTGATGTAGTAAGGCCTAGCCCACTGAATTGTTCTAATTCCTTAGGCAGATGATCCTGGGCTATATAAAAGTACTAGCAAGGGGTAAACCAGTAAGCAGCATTTTTTCCTTTCTTTCTGCCCTAGAACCTTGCTTTGAGCTCCTGCCCTGATTTCCCCCAGTGATGGATTATGGCCTGGAAGGTGCTCTGTTCATGCTGTTTGCCATAACAACAGACAAGCAAACTAGAACAGACTCCTGCCTGGGGGCTTCCAAGCCAAGGAGTTGGCAAGAACAGGGCTTTGGCAGTCTGACACCAAAGCCTTTGCCATTTGCTTTTCCTCTTTGGCACTTCAACTCTCAGCTAGGCCCACAGAAGTACAGAGAACAACATAAAATATATAGTAATGATGCCCCCAGCTCACCTGTCCTGTTCTGTGTAGTAGCTATGATGTACCTAGGACCCATGGAGCACTGGATGTCTTAGGTATCTGAAACAACAGGAGGGTGAATGGCATCAAGAAGAAACAGTACTGCCATGCAGAAGGCCCTAAGTTCCCCCTGAAGACCACATAGAGCTGGAAATGATTTTCCTGTTTTTTTTTTCAAAGGATGCTGACTCCTAACCTGCTCTGCCTTTGGCTTTGTGATCCATCTCATTACACCCTCCTTCACAGTTCTCCTCCAAATTTCAAATGCTTTCAGTATCTTTAAAGAAAACATTACTTAAAAATATGCAGAGTCCTGTCCATTGATCTCAGGCACATTAGGCCAGCAGGACTTTCAAGTATGTCTCCAGATGCTAATGCACAGCGAGGCAAATTGTCTCACATTTAATAAGCTGACCCAAACCAGCAAAATCAGCTTCTCAGGCAAAATTTTCAGAGCGAGAAAAATCTAGCTAGACCTAAGCAGGACCTCCTGGCCAGATGAATCTGCAGAGAGCTGTTTTTATCATTGCAGGGTGCTCATGCGCAAGTGTCAAAGAGAAAGTAATGGGGAGAAGCTAGAGAAGAGACATGTTGCATAAGTATAATGACGATTTCCCAGAGCACGCGTCTGAATGTAAACTTCGATGGTTATGAATGTGCTTTCCGGGGCAACGGAGTGACTTCATTTCCAACATGATCATAGAGGAAATCTAAGGCACAAGGGTGTGAATACATATGAAGACCAGCAAGCCAAGCCCTCCCTGCGACAAAGACTCCTGAGGGACTAATGGAGCTCAAATGGAAGAGGCCAAAGTTGTTAAGGATCGCTGCAAGAGCACAGATATGGCACGGAGGGGGTTAAGGATCGCTGCAAGAGCACAGATAGGGCACGGAGGGGGAGGATATTGAAAGCTCTATGTCCAGGGAGGTATTCACTCTTCACTCAGTTACCTGGCTGATCCAGGGGACAGTTTGCACACACCATACAGACAGTATCAAAACAGCTCAAAGGGATGAGAAGATGGCCTAATGAATATAAGCATCCTTGTAGTAGAAGGAGAGGGCTAACTCTCACAGGTTCTTGTCTGACGTAAAAAAGGCGCTCAATGACACAAACCCTCTTTCCCAAGCATAGACGGCTAAAACAAATGAATAAGTAGAGGGCAGATGTAAAAGAAAGTTCAAACTCCCCCACCTCACTTGTCAATGTAGGGCTTGGAGGTACTTATTAATTAGGTACAAAATAATTCTGTCCAGATATTCTAGATAATGCTAGGCCAAACTAGGACATCCAACACTTTGTCGACCCTAAACTGATATGGCTCTCCCAGCCTCGGAAGATGAAAGTAGCAGAGAAGGATCCTTCCCTGGATCCGCTCTCACACTCTGCTTCTGGCCTGGTTTTCTATGTAACATCTGCTTTTCCCATCTCTAGCCTTGTCTTCCTCTGGTTTATTCTCCATCTAGTTCTCAAGGTGATCTTTCTAAAATACAGAGCTTTCCCATTCATATACTTCCCCCAGGCCACCAATGTCTCGTGGCCATTCACCTTCATCCAACCTCAGTGGAAAGGTAGGCATTTTTCCCTTACCTCTGTTCCTTGTCTCCTCATTCCTGCCTTTGCTTCTCTTCAACATGACACTTCAGTATTGTTGGCCTTTGCATATCATTTGATAGCAATACTCTCTGCTTTCACTGGCTCAAATGTCTTCACACAAGCTGCACTCTTCTACCCTGAGCCCTTAGTGTCCCGGGTGACCTTCACTCTGCTCTTAGGATTCAGCTTAGGCAATAGCCACAGTCACCCAGAAGCCTCTGCATACCACAGCCCCAAGTTGGATTCGAGCTTGAGATCTCCTTCTTTGCCATTTCCAGAATTCCCGTGTGTATCTCAATTACCAAACTAAGCCAAAGAACATCACTGTGTTGGTATCCTTCAGAAGACTGGGAGATGTTGGCAAGACCAAATTTTATTTTCTTATATCCCTAATGCCTGACATAGGGAGAGAAGAGTCCCCTCAATGGGCACTGAATAAACATTAGCTAAATAAGTGAGTGAACATCATTTCCAAAAAGGATCTTTTTCCTGATGCTTTTGTATAAGCTTTGTCACAGTGACTTTGGATTTGGCTTTATGACTTGCTTCGCTAATAGGATATCAAAAATGTATGACATGTGTGGAGGTTTGCTGAGCAATGGTGACATAAGACTTGTCCTCATGGAATACTCCTAACAGGGCTGAGCACTCGGTGAGCCTCTTTGAGAATGAGCAAACAGTGAAAGGGGCTGGATCCCTTCTGAAACCCAGTGCTAACATCAGAAACAACACTGAGGCCATTTTGATTATTCAGGCTTGGCTATCCATCAGGTGACTAGCTAGATGTATGAGGCCCTATGAGACTGTTCCAGGGACCACACAGCTAATCCCAACTCAAACCAACCACCCACTTAAAGAAAGCAGAATAGGAAAACAGTGGTTGTTTCAAGCCATCAAATTTGAAAGTAGTAGCCAAGTAGCAGAAATTGATGAAAATATAGCATTTAGGGGAAAGCCTTAATATATATGCCAAGTAGAACCAACAAGTGACGAGAGGGGTTAGGAGATAGTTCATTCATCCAAATGCTGGCCCTGTAAACATGAGGGCCAAGTTCCATCCTCCAAATCCAAGTGCACATATGTGCACACATATGTAGAATACACAATGCAACACACACATGCAAGAAAAGAGGGGAAAGCAAGCAAAAACCAATAGGCAAAAATAGCAAAAAATTCTTCAGTGTCGCTGCAAGTAAGCACCGTGCTGATGTAAGGCTTTCTTAATTATAGTCCACTGACACAGTACTAACCTTACAGTAGGAAGATGCGGGAGCAGTTCCACCTCTCCCGCTGATGAGCTGCATGAGTGTGACAGTTCTGACCCTTGGGCCTCTTAGGTGCTTACTGTGAAATAGGAGGTTGTAATGCTATGGCTATATGTATACATGGGTCTTTCTTACCTTCCTATTAACCTCACAAAGCTGGTAAAAGAATCAGTCATATATGGAACTACAGGATGCACTGTTACTGAAATTAGTTAGAAACATCGAGTTACCACACTTGCTGACAACATTACTTATCATCCAGCCAAAGCAGGTGGGCTATCGAGGGAAGATGCTCCAGGGAGGGGACCGAGCAGCAAGCTCCTTCCTATTGGGTGATGATGGACTAACAGGTGTTTTACCACCATGAGCATCACTGATTAGCATTGATTTCTTTAACAAGGTGCTATTTCAGGCAACACTCCTGTAACTCTCCTCCTGCCCGACTCCCAGTGTTTAGCACCTCCTTTTACATTCTGCTGAAGGTCAGGAGGAAACCTGGTCTCAAAGGAAAAAGTTCAAGGCCAGGAATATGGAGATATGGCCATGCTCCATCTCTGGCTAGCTCTGGGACTTTGTCCATGCCCTTTGCGGAGACTGATTCTCTATCTGTAAGGTGTAAAGGTGGCAACAGTTGCCAGCTTCTCAACAAAGGGTTGGAGAAAGGCCAGCATATTAATGCAAACAGAAGTAGCTTGAAGCTAGCCATCCATCCCTGAGTGCAGCACAAAGTCAAGGTTAGTATGGGTGATCTCTCAGAGAGGCATGTCTAGGGTACAGAGAGTGTCAACCACATCTCAGGTACTGGGCTAAATGGTAAGGCTTTGAAGGAGGGAAGCAGGAAACTGACATTTTGTGATGTGAGGCAATTTGCCTGTAGCCATATAATTAATAAATGACTTAATTGAATCCCAATCCTTACTGACCTTCTTCCAATGCTCAGACTTGCCCATTGCTGGGCAGCCTCCAAACGACCTGTCCAAAGCCTGAAGGAGAGTAGAATTATTGGCTAGGTGGTTTTGCTTTAAGTAGGCTCACCAGCTTGTGGCTAAAGAAACAGATGATCAAAAACGGGGCAAGGGGAGAAAATGCCTGTTTACAAACACAGCTTAATTAATTAGTCAACTCAGACCAAGCAGAAGAGGCAGCTTCCCAGATGTCTGACATAGAGAATTAATTAACAGAAAGGCACCAGTCCCCAGGCCTTGGGTTCATGTCCAGACCACATGGAGGAATTAAATTACTAAATTGCCTCAGTGCCCCTCACCTTAAAACTAAATTATCCCTCAACTTAACTAAAGCCATTTGACTGAAAAAAAATATTCATTGAAAATGACAACTGAATTGAAAAGCCTCGACCAATTTAAAGCTTTAAATGAAGCTCAAAGAGGAAGGCAGAGAAGTTTCTAAGTGCTTTTAGTTTAACCTTAGATGGTTCTAGAATAAGATGAAGGTGAAGATAGGTTGAACGGCACAGATAAAATTCCATGTCTATACTTGCCGTTGTGGTTTGAATACAAAACATCTCCCACAGGCTCATGTGTTGAATCACTTGTCCCAAGCTGGCCGAGATATTTTGGGAGATCCTGGGAGCTGTGGATGGTGGAGAGTAACTTGAGGAATTAGATCACTGGGTGGATCCTTGGTGGCTGTGTTTTGTCTCAGGTTTCTGCCCTTCCATTATAGTTTGAAAATGTAATGTCCCTCCACAGATTGATGTGCTTGAACTTAAATTCCCAGTTGGTGACACTGTTTATAGAATGGAGGAGAATCTTTAGGAGGTGGGGCCTAGATGGAGGAAGTGAGTCACTGGGGCGGTGGGCTCTGAGCAGTCTAGACTAGCCTCGGTTCTGGACTGAGTTCTCTCTGTTTTTCATCCTGTGACACCAGCAAGAATCCCAATGTTCCCTCCACTATGGATCAAGCCACTCCCACCACCATAAACACACACACACACACACACACACACACACATACACACACCAGACACGAAACTATGAGCCCAAATAAATCCTTCCTCCTTTGAGATGCTGCTGCTGGCCATTCATCAAAATGCAGAGAAAGGTCACCAGCACATGTCCCCTCTGCCTCCTGTCTTCCATGACGTGAATCACCACTCCTTCATAGGTTCTTGTTGCCATGACAGTCTTCTTCAACATGTCATAGCCCAGAGTCATCGCTGTGGTCTACGGCTTGACATTTCTGCAGCCATAAACAAAAAAAACCTTTTTCTTCCATAAGTCATATTCGGTATACAGCCACTGAATGAGGAAAGTAGTTACGAGGGCCATTGAGTCAGGAAACTCAGACAACACTGAAACCCACATTAGGAATGGCTACTGCCTAGCTTCCCTCATCTTTCAAGCTACAACCCAAGTGTGCTAGGGAGATGCCTCCATTTTCAACATCATTTTGCTTATATAAGATAAAGGATTCCTTAAGGAAGGAGACAGAAATATGAGTCTGTGGGAGTCACAGCTCAACGGGGTGGGCTGGTCCTGGAGTAAATACCACAGAGCCAATCTCCAGTGAAGCGCTGTACCTTTCCACCCCGTGTGGGTTTGTGAGGAAGCCACATTCCAGCAACGCTTCTGTTTCCACAGTTAGCGGGTTTTTTTTTCTGGGGGTGGGGTAGGGCTCCAACAAGTGTTCTTTAGTCTGTTATTTATACTTTGTCAGTTAATTTCCATGTATTGTGCACCGTGTTTGGGTTTCATCTTCTGTCTAATTAAGCAGAGGGAGTTAATGAAGTATGAAGTGACTTTGTGCCACAGAGTAAATAGAATAATATTCAGAGGGGCGTTGGGGGTGGGGGGATGGGCACACAGCAAAGAGTCCAGGGGGCGGGGCTTGGGAAAGGGAAAGTGGGCATGGTGGAGTTTGGCGCACATGCATGTTGACTGTCTGATCTAGCTCTGATAGCGATCTAGAGCATGCCAAGTTTGTGTCCGAATCCCTTATTCACCGTTAAAATTCTTATTTTTCTACTTTATCCCAGAACAACTGTAATGAGATTTCTAAGCAGTATTTAATTTAGAAGACAGTGTCATCCTGTGGGGTCCAAGAATTAGGAGCACTCATCTCTAGCAAGCTCTTCCTCTCACTACTGGGAGATGAGGAAATACATCATGATTCAAAATCTAAAATGACCTCAAATCCATGCGCAGGAACGGCTTTCAAAGGGTACTCACTTGGCCTATCTGCTGGGAGAGAGGATAGGAAGAGGTAAGGAGAGGCTGCAGTGTGAGGCCATGTCCACTCTGTGCACAGGGCATCTATGCTCCCTGTCATCTACAGCTTCAACCTGTCTTAAAGGGAAAGGAGCCCTCACTTTGGGGAGCCTTCATCTTAGAAGGATGTGGCTTTATGCAAGTTTGCAGATTTCTTCATCACGGGGGAGTGAAGATGAATGGTTCAAACCAGTGGTCTTTAAAGTGTGACCCCCCACCCCTCCCACACCCATCATCATCATCATCATCATCATCACCACCACCACCACCACCACTACCACCACCACCACCACCACCATCACCACTACCACCACCAGCAGCAGTAGCAGCGGCAGCGGCGGTGGCGGCAGCACCAGTCCCAGCTGCTTGGGCATTTTCTAGAGATGAAAGCAACCAGGACTCTACTCCAGATGTGCCCTGTGAGCAGTCATGGTGGTGGAACCCACCCACATCTGAGTTTCAACCACTCTTGTAAATGGTACGTTTTAAGGACAATTGGTTCATCCAATTACATTAAAAAACAAACAAACAAACAAACAAACAAAAAAACGGAATTCATGGAAGAAAGTGGGATGGGGGTGGGGTGGGAAGGTGGCCATGGGGTCCGTGAGGTCACTGACCAGAAGTGGGAATGGAAGCTGTCAGCATTACACTCCTGCGTCATCAATAACCACAGGGTAAAATTCATCTCTTACTCTAATGAGGATATTAATATTTACCACGCGTCCCCTGCCTGGCTTGCTGCAAGCTGTTGAAAAAAAAAAAAGTCTCTTTTTTTTTTTAATTCAAGAGATTTGCCTTCAGACAGATAAATTCCCATTTTGAAACAGTTTCTTTTGCTAGTAGGACAGGCTAGTCTTAACTGATCTATTGCTACTGTTACCAATTGACTTTGGATGACAATAGGTTAGATAGAAAGGTGCATAGGACAGTTTTAAAAAGAAAAAAAAAAGATGATCACTGTTGTATTTGACTTTCTGGATGCATTCATAACTCACCCCCAGCTACTGACATAAGCACCGCCCCCAAGCCCACCCCCACCTGTTTCTGATTTTTCCTTGGCTCCGGGCTGGTCTCAGCACCCACGACACAGCTGCTGACAGGAGGACGGTGCAGAAATGATGGAAGAGCTGGGTCACAGCAGATAATCCATTTATAGATAATAAAAAATGGGTGTCACACTTCATTGACCATGTCAGCCCTGAGCTGTTGTACCTACATTAGAGATCTTTCAGACCCGAGATGAATTTCAAAGCAAAACAAAAAACCCGTATGATTTGGCCATGTTACTATAAGAGTGGTTTACCTTAGCCGAGAATAACAGGCAGAATCAGACTCTCTGACCAGCAACTGTTTACTCACGGCATATCTTGTGCTAGGTTCTGAGGGAGATCCTATAGGTGATGCAGAGGAGAAATGTGGATCTCACCTACAAAGAGCCTATGATAAAATGGAAAAGGAAGACGTGCATATCCTGAGACTATGATAACCTAACTATTGAAATGGTCTGTGGAATGTAAAATTATAACATAGTACAATTCCACATCTACTTCATGAAACTCCACTTCAGCTCCATAGATAACTTTGGCAGCCATTATGGGGATTCACATGAATGGGGTTTCAGCTGCCTTCCACATAGGGCTCCCAAGGTCCCTGGGAGGTCGCTTTATTCCATATAGACACCAAAGCAGCATAAATCTTGGTTGGCCTTGCATAGGAAAGATTTTATGGGTCAATCCTCAAAGTGACATCTTGACAACTGCTAACTTGGCTCCTGCCAGTCACAGTCACACAGGGTAACAGGAGTCAGTCATGTGACCATATCTCACTGTAACAGGGAAATAGATTCCCTCTGTCTACAAAGAAGAAAAATAAACATGTTCTGGTTAGAATATAATATTTCAGCCATGTAAAACATAACTGGAGATCAACTAGGAGGCTGGATGCTGGTAGCGACTTTCTCCACACAGTCTACAGATATATCTTACTCCACTGTCTCCCATTATCCTCTATTGTCAAAGATCCCATCATCTGAATCCTTCTTTAACTTCTAGAGCTTCACAGAGCATGGACAGGGCAGTATACTCTAAGGATGGGTGTTATTGGAGTCTATGGGACAGTTTAGCAAGATTGGGAAAATTCCTATTAGCTCTGAGTCCCTCCTTCCAACCAGTGAGTCACTCCCCCGAGCTAATTCACAGAAAGTACATCAGTGTTGGTCCTTGTTGGAAAATGCTAAGTTTTGACTCAGGTATCTGGGCTAAGAGGGGGTCCAGCCAGGCAGGGCACTAACTGTTCTGTTCCCTCGGCATGAATGTCTATCCTAGCGTCTGAGGGGATGTCAATACTAGGAAGAGGTTTAGAATTATAGAATGTCAAGGGATATGTAGGCAGAGAGAAGAGGAGATGGGGAAATAGAGTCAGTAAGAAATGGAGAGGGGATAATGTCTTTTCTCCTAGGTTTACAAAGAGCCCACATAGATAGAGGACCCTTAAAAGCTTTCTGTGTAAAGAATATATCCCTGATCTTGACCTATACCTACACCTATACCTATTTACCTATACCTATATCTATATTTGTACCCTTGCCATCTTCCCCTCAACTGGCCCAGGCAGTGGTTTATCACCTAAAATTAGTAGGAGGAGCAGAAGACAGGAATGCATGGGTAAACGTGTGTGTGTCACTCTTCAGCAAAGAGACTTTTCCAACAAACACTCAAACTGTCAACAACACTTGGTGTCTACGGTGTTTGTTGAAAGGAACAGGCAGAAGCAGTCATGAAAAGGTACAGAATGAGCACAGAGGGAGAACATCTCTGTGAACGTGGCCCCATCACTTGCTGCCCTGAACCCAGCCATTCGTTTACATTAAGTGACACACAGCTTCATGGAGGCAGTTAGTACCAGCGAGGAGCAGAAAGAAATCCAAACAGGATATGTGGGTGCCAATACTTGTCATTAGAATACTAGCCCAGTCTTCTTTCTTTCATTCAACAAAGTCTACTACATGGCTGCTGTAATTTGAATGTGCTCGCCAAGATTCATGTTGAAATTTAACTCCCTTTGTGAAGTATTACAAGGATAGAAGTTCAATCCAACTATATCTTTAATGATAAGTAAATCCGTAAGGACAGGCTCTTGATCTAATGGGACTGTAGATTTCTAAGTAAGGACAGGAAATCTAAGCTAAAAGGCTTCACCCCTTCAACACATGATGACATCTTACCTCTAACTCTGCTGAGTCCTTACCAACAAGGAGGACCCTACCAGAATCAGTCACCCAATCTAGAACTTGCCATTGTTAAGAACCACAGATTGAATACAACTCCTTTTCTTGCTTATTATTCAGCCAATGGCAACCAGTTACAACAACAGAGAAGAGCTAATAGGAAAAAAAAAAAAAGCCCTTTACTTTCTGTAGGAAAGCAGTGATGACAACTGTGGAGAGAATATCTTGTGTATTGTATGGATGCATCACCTGTCAATCAAAAGGTCTATGGCCTATGGCTTAGGCAGAGAATAGATGGTGGGTCATCAGAAAGAGAAAGAATTCTGGGAGAGAAAGAGGCAGGGAGATTGGCATGAAAGATGTGACCAAACAGATGCATGGTACCTAAGCTCAGGTAAGCAGCCATATGGCAAAATGTAGGCTAAAATAATTGGGTTATTCTAGTTACGGTGTAGTCAGAGTAGAGCCTAGCTATATGGCCAAGGTATTGGTAAATGTATTTTGAGTTTGAGTCTTATTTCTGGGAGGATGGGGCTTAGAGGAAGAAGCAGGGCTTAACTACAACAGAGGCCCTCCTGTCCTCCAGAGAGCCACATTCTAGATAGAGGAGGAGATGATCAGCTAATATAAACTCTTCCATCATTTAACAATGGTGATGGCTTCTGATAGTGTATCATTGGGTGCTTTTGACATCATGTAAATATCATAAGTGTATTATCTTATAGTTATATAAGAACCAAGATAGTAAAGATGTCAGGAGGTAATAAAATCTTGTGAGACCAGTGTTGTACATGTATGTGACCACAACAGTACTATGAAGGTTGGAAACCATCAACTAGAAAGAGATGCTCTCAAGCCAAAGGTGGGAAAGAAGATGGTATATGATGAAGTTCAGACAAGGAGAAATCTAAAAGAATTACCATCTTGTTATTAGACCTTGTTTAGGGTACTCAAGAAAAGCAACTCATCCAGGAGAGCTGGAACTCAGGAGAATGTGGGGAACCGAGTCTCACAAGACTAGGAAGTCCCCAAAGCCTGACAGTTGTCAACTTGACATAGCCCAGAGTCCTCTGTGGGAGTCTCAACTCAGAGTTTGTTCTTATCAGACTAGCCTAACGTCATGTCTGTGAGGCATTTGTCTCGACTGATTGATGATTAGTGTGGGATTGGTGTGGGAGAGACCAGATCATTATGGGAGACCTTCCCAAGCATGAGCCAAAGAAATTGAGGCAGGCAACAGCCTTCTATGGTCTCTGCTTTACTTCTTGCTAAAGTAGAGTTCCTACCCCAACTTCCCTTAACAGTGGACTGTTACTTGGAAGGCTAAGATGGAATAATCCCTTTTCTCCCCAAGTTTTTTGTGGACAGACTACTCATCGCAGCAACAGAGAGTAAACTTGGACAGATGGGGACATTGTGACAATGATGACGATGGAGGGATGCAGTGCATTCTACTCATCACAGCAACAGAAAGCGAACTTGGACAGATGGGAATGTTGTGACGATGATGACGATGGAGGGATGCAGTACATTCTTGGAAGGGAAAGACAATGGGGTTGACAATAAATTTTATAAAGGAGTAGAGAAGAGAGAAGCAAAGAGGAGAGGAGAAGAGAAGAGTGGAGAGGAGAGGAGAAGAAAGGAGTGGAGAGGAGACCTCCGAGATAAGTTTTGTGTCTGCTGTTTACCAAGGTAGATCCTGTATAGAAGAATTCAGCACCGTTGACACTGCTTGATCTGAGATTAACATTCGCATCTGCCACTTAGGAACCTTGCAAACTCAGTCCAATTTTTCTCTGTATCTCAGTGTCACCCTTGTATATGAAAGCAGACCTACTAAGAGCATCTACTCATATGTTTATTGTGAACATTGAAAGTTAACATCTACAAGGCACTTACTTATTTGTTGTGTAGAAAGCTCTCCATAAGTATTGATGAAAACGAGACAGAGAGAGTGGAAAACAGACTTGCAGAGAAGAGTCAAACTTGGAAAAAAAAAAGTCAATCTGAGGTTTTCACCTTCCACCCCAGCAGAAATATCTAAATGCATTTAGATGTAACTCATTGTTACCCATTCCATTGGATATGATAATACTGTCCTTGGTGAGCAAATTCACTCACCTGATAAGAAGTTACTTAAAAATAAATAGGATACTTGCAGGACAGTGTGTGAGAAGGGGGGCCTAGCATCCACCTGAATAAATGATGCTTATGTTGAACTCTAAAGAGTGTGTCTTTGTTCAAGGTATGTGCATTGATCCCATTTATACACGTCCCTCACAACACTGGTTCCACAGTCAGCAGGTTAAGATATGCATATGAAAAAGTAATGGGGAAACAGAAGTAGGAACTAGCTATGCCTTTCATGGACATGTAATCCTCCCACAGAGAAACATGCATGCCCGTGTTTATTGCTGCACTGTTCACAATAGGCAAGATCGGGAACCAAACTAAGTGTCCATGAACAAATGTATGGGTAAAAAACAACGTGGCCCTTGCATACACAACGGAGTTTTATTCAACCACAAAGAAAATAAAGTCTTGACCTTTGTGGGGAGGTATACGGAACAGGAGATGTTAAGTGAAATAAGCTAGGCTCACAGAGATGAAAATATGCTGGTTTCCCCCTCAGATGCAGATCCTGGGCTTTAGTGTCATCTGTTCATATGTGTGTACAGAAGTATGAGCATAGGCCATGAGAACTAGAAGAGACTAAAAGAGATCTTAAGAGGGGAGATGTGTGGATGTGCATGACAGGAAGGCAGAGGGGCTACTAGCGTGAGGGGTGTCAATAAGAGCAAAGAATGTATGCTCATGTCACGGTGACAGCTCATGTCAAGGTGACAGCTCTGTCAAGTGAGAGCCAGTAATTACTTTGTATACTAGTTTTAAAAAATAATAAAAATAAAATAAAGACAATTAAGTATGTACCTGTGCATATTTACTCAAGGAAAATAAATATCCTTTTGTTTTAGAGATATCTGTCTCCTACAAATGTAAATGTCCCAATTTCCAAACTGCTTACAATTCCAGCAAGAACTAGTTCCCAGCTTAGTCAGCATTTTCTCCAAATGATAAAGGTGATCACAACCCGAAGCCTTTTCTAAACCAACAGATTGTTACCCTCCATAACCAAAGAGTAAAGAGCACCCACCCTGCGTGAAAAGATCTGCTAGCTTTCTTTATGCTTAGGACATCAGAGCTCTCCTACGTTCAAAGGTGCCATAAAGGCTAAACAGCCTATTTAAAGAGCTCTCTGATGATTTCAAGGAACTTTCCAGTTCTCCCCCTCTGGCATGGAAGTCCCAGCTTTCCTTACTAAGAGTCAGAACATTGTTTCCCTAACTAAGGCATCGCTTGGTGAAGCATTTAGACCCAGACGTTGCCACTGACCTGTAGGTAAGCATGCATATCTAAATGGCAAAAGAGATTTTAAAGGAACAAGACATGATTCTGACTGACTTGGGAAGGAAGGGATCTGCTCTTCAGAGGACACTTGCTGTCATCTCTTTGTTGTCCCAGATGGTGAAAGTTCTGCTGCCCTCATTTACTTAAGCCAAAGAGGACACAAACACAACAGAGCAGTAAACAAACTGCTTAGTGACACTGGCCAGAATCTTCAATGTTTGCAAGCACTCAAGAGAGATGTTCCCAGAAAAAGACACCTCCTGACCATGTCCTCCACACTTTGCTTTACATGGTAACTAAAAGAGGTCTTGTGAGATACTCTGAGAACTCCCACAGTACCTAGAAGTGGTGATGATATATTTAAAGGTCTGTAAGAGTCGGGTAGTAGTGGCACACACCTTTAATCCCAGCACTTGGGAGGCAGAGGCAGACAGATTTCTGAGTTTGAGGCCAGTCTGGTCTACAGAGTGAGTTCTGAGCTAGCCAGGGCTGTCTCAAAAAAACAAAAAAACAAACAAAAAAAAAGGAAGAAGAAGAAGAAAAGAAAAGAAAAAGAAAAAAAGTCTGTAAAAAGTATATCAAAGCCAAGTTATGACCATATGAATGCATGGGTCCCCGATCACCAAGTGTCATGGAGATGCACACAGGCAAAAGGAGTCACCCACAGGAATAACCACTGAGCACAGGTCAGAGTCTGCAGCAGGCAACAGGGAAAAATCCAGGAACATGAATCCAGAGGCAGTGCTGGACCCCTAGTTTTGAGTCTATGCCTCAATTACAAACATACACTTTAACTTACAAATTTAATGTGTATCTAGCCAAGTACAACCCCAATAGATTTCTGTTTGAACTTCCATTTCAAAATGTCTCTGCGTTAAAAATGTAAATTCCAGGGCACATATGCCCACATTGGATACTGATAGACCTGCTTAGCAAAGAAAGGTGGGAGAAACTTCTGGAAAATCACATCATCCCAGCAATTGGCTATTCTTGATGAGAATGGCCAGCCCAGCCTTGTCTTTTCAGGGAAGCTGGTGCAGTTTGCATTCTGCCTGTCCCACTAAAGACTCGTGCAGATTATCCATGTCAATGCTTGACTCACAGGCTGAGGCAATCAGGAGGCAGAAACTCCTCATGCTGGTCAGTTTGGGACAGACATAAACCCCACAGCATTCTGCAGAGGTAAAGTTTCAGTGTCTAGACATGGAGAAGTGGACCGATGACCTATAGGTTCTGCCCCTGTCAGCAGTCAACATGCTAACAGCTATTTCATACCTGAAAATCAGCAGTGGGTCACTGCTCTGTCAGAGGTCCCATTTCCTTCTAAGTTGCCATAGGCCTTCACGTTCCCTTCCCTCTGCATCCATTTGTAATGGACATTCATAAAGTTCTTTTTGATTCCTGTGTATTCTGCAGGTCTTGATGGGACCCCAATACTGGAGGAAGATTAGAAAAACAGGGCCTCCCAGAAGAGTACCCAGCCAACACCCAGACCACTCTTACCAGCACCTACCACACCCTATGTGTTAAATTCCCATTTCTCTACCTAGCTCATAAGCCTTGGTCATCTCTGGCTCTCCATTCATTGTAAACCTTGTTCTTTCTCTCTTTCCTCTACCCCTTATTCATGCGTCGTTCCCAATCGCTCTCGTTTTTTTTTCCAGACTCCCGGTGCTCCCTTCCCTCACTTTATCTGTCCGTCTATCCCTCAAATTTCTTGAGGCAAATTCTTGAGCTGAAAGAGCTAAGATTCTACAGGGACTAAAGCATGGCGAATGATACTTCTTCTCTGACAGAGTCCTTGGACAGCAAAGCAGTGTGCCCTTCCCTCAGAAGTCTGCTTCTATTACACAAGAGAGGTAAGAGAACCTGTGGGAATTCATCCTAACTTTACATAGGAAGGAGTCAGACACTAACAAGCAACAGACAAACCCTTCCTCTTGCCGTATCTCTTCCCTATTGATACATCTCTTTGCTTTATCTCCCCAGACTCCTGTTTCTGATTCTGGCTCCCCCACCCCCAACCCCACACCACACATCTCTTCCTGGCTGATGGTTCTCTATGCTGAACCCACCTTTAAAAGGAATCAACTAGAGATTGTAGTGTGTTGCATATCAATGAAATGCTAGGTTTGCAGACATAATAACACAAACATTAAATACTCTGGACCGTTCTGAACTCTTCACTGAGAATGAAAAAGATGGGGTCCAAGGAGGGACCGGGCTCCTGCACTCCAGAAACAAAATATGGGAGCGAAAAGAAGTCTATCTAGAAAATCAATCAAATTGGTAAGGACCAAAGTCTTTACCTGGCCAGGTCAACAAAAAACATTGAAAAACGTTTATTTGGAAATGATTTTAATTGAGGAACAACACTAACCTATTGTTATAGTTTAGTTTCTGCTGTCCCAACAAGCACGTTGGCCAAAAACAACTTGAGGAGTAAAGAATTTATTTCAACTTCTGGGTTCTAGTCCATCATTGAGGGAAGCCAAGGCAAGAATTCAAAGCAGGGGCTTGAAGCCAAAACCAAAGGAGGAATACTGCTTACTGGATTGCTCTCAGTGGCTTACTCAGCTAACTTATAAGGCTATCTCCTCTGCATAGAGACAATCCCACCCACTGCTGGGCTTTTCTACCTCAATTAGCAATTAAAATATACCCCCACAGACATGGCCTCAGGCCAATGTGATGGAGACAATTTCTTTGCTGAGGTTCCCTCTTCCAAGGTGGTTCTGAAGTCCTGTCAAGTTGAGCTTTTATACTGGGGTACTTTTTGGTGGAGACAATTCTAGTATAAGGGGAAACATTTTGGTTGAACTATCCACAGATGTTTCAAAGTTTCTTCTTAGCAGGAGACATGGACCCCCTCCACCTTCCCAGATACTAATACTAACTTGCAGAGTCACCTCTGCAAATGCTGGCTCACAGTACTTAATGACATTTTGTTAATTTGAGGATCACCAGAACTCACTTGAGTCTTTGCTAGTTCTCAGCTTGACCAGCCCGTTCTGTGCCTCTGATTTTTCTTTATTTTTCTCTGTGATCTTAACTTCCTTTTTGTCCTTGGCTTGACCGCACTTCATCTTGTTACGTCCTGATTACTTGTCCAATTTGTTGAGGCCATTCCCACTTCGCCTCTACTTTAAATTCAGCCTCATTGTTGAACTTAATGAACACATTGTTGCTGCATCCAAGTCAGGGCTGACAGCATTAACTAGACGTGGGTCTGGGACCGAGACCCGTGCAGCAACATTTTTATGTGTTCACTTGTCAAAAGGAATATGTGTACAAGCGCTTTAATGAGGTTCACTTTAGAAAATGGAACATACTCCTCTAGAATCTGGGATGGTTCCAACAGAAACTGTGACATTTTGGGCAATTCAAAACTGTCTCCCGACATAGGTGACATTAAGTAATCAAAGTCATTGTTCAAAACATAATTTTATTTCTTTAAAAAACTCAACTCATTATTTTGACTATAACAGCTAGTACCTATTGTCACCAACATTTTCTGGAGTTAGTCTTGCTGACACTTTGTGCTGCTCAAGGAGATCAAAGCCTTGCCATCTTGCTCCATCTCTGTCAGTTAGTGTATGACCTTGGGGGAGTCACATGACCTTCCTCAGCCTAGACCTGATCATCATCAGTAAACAGGAGATGTATACATTTGGTGACCACTGATACATCTTTCAGATTCAAGATGTGATTTTTCTCTTAAGAAAGTAAGTACTTCCAGTGGCAAATTATTACATGAATTCTTTGATTGAAAGCTTTCCCATGGCAGTTATATATTTTATTACAAATTTGAACACACTTAAATAAGGGTTCGGTTGGATTTGAAAATCATTGAGAATTTGTTATCTGAGAGCCAGGTAGTTCACACCTGGAATCTTAGCTATTGGGAGGCATGGGGGGGGGGGAGTGGGGACAGAGACTGGAGGATCATCTTAAGTTCCAGGCCACTGGGTCTATCCAATGAGTTCCAGGTCATGCTGAGCTATAGAGTGAGATCATGTCTCAAAAATATCATTTGTACCTTTATGTATTCCTTTTCTATGTAATCTTGAATATCTATCTGAATGCTTACTATATGTTGGGTTATGTGGTGGTTCTCATGTTCTCATGGTATCATAAGCAGCTGATATTTTATTAATGTTTCTCACATAAGAAAAACAAACAAGCAACCCAAAGCACAAGCTGGTTCAAGACTGCCTGGAGTCACACAACTTGCTTATGGAGGAGTGGCAGCTTGAAGCTGGGTTAGGACACAGTTCTGAGCTCCTCTCACCTGGTGGGATCTTACAGTCACTTAACTTGTTAAAACTCAGTGTGGGTTACAAAGGAAGGTATTTGCACTCTGGTTGCACTCAATTGAAACGTCTTACCATCCAGTGGAAGACTGCCTCTCTGATAAATGAGCATCAACTTAGCCTCTGGAGAGAGGAAAAAATTATTCGAAATTTTCTTATATTGGGAACATATAAGTGATCTTTTTAAGGAAGTATGTAAAGACTATTTTCTAAAAGATATTTGGCTCCAGGCTTGGTAAAGATTTATAATTTTTAGAAGGTTAGGCACTTGATACTAATCTCTTTACAAAACCAGCTCTGTTCTCTCTTCCACACCTCCACCTTCTCTCAACTTCAGCCCTCCATTTCTTTTCCAGGCAGGGAAAAAACACAAAACATTCTTTCCTCAACTTCCCTAACATCCTTTCCCTCCAAATCACTGGCTTCCTTGAACTTTCCTGCAAGGTAGTTTCTAAATAAATATATGTTTATCCAACAGGGAAAGTAGGAGGGTATTCTAGTGATTTAATGTGGATTATGGGAATGAGTAAAAAGGAAGAGATGTATGAAGAATTATATTGAGAGGAATGACCAGAAGAAACTCAATAATCTCTTCACTTTAATAATATGTATTCTTCTAGTCAGTCAACAGAGAACACTAGAAGGCTTAAAGTACTCACCAGACAGTGACTCTGATACAAGAAAGGCATTGTCCGCAGCTAGCTGACTATGACTAACAAATAAGGAGTGGCCACAAGTCCCCATCATGGAAAGGTGGCTCAGAAGTTAAGAGCACTTGCTGCACCTGAAGGGGATGGATGTTCAATGCCCAGCATCAACACGGGTGGTCTATTGTAACCCTCCTGGTTAGAGGCCTGCCTCTCATAACCACACCTCTCTGCCCGCCTCCTATTTGCCACGCCTCGTTCCTGGTTCCACTTACATCGGAGGAAGTCCCACCTCCGCAGATCAAAAGAAGTCACTGATTGGGCTGGCACACTGACGAACGTGTGGGAGGGATTTACTTCACCTTTTCTAACTGTTGGCTGGTAACAAACAGGGCATTAAAATGGAAGATGGCTGAGCATTCATGACTCCCATCTAATTTTGTAAACCAACCACGTGGACAGGTATACCTGTGGCCACCCTGTCTTCTCCCCAACTCTCTCTTACTGCTGCTCTTCTTTCTAACTCCATTTTCCAGAATAACCCTCACTCTTTAATGTTGCTGCTGGGCTGCAACAGTCTATACCTCCATTTCCAGGGGATCCAAAGCCATCTTACTCTTCTGCAGGCACCAGGAGCACACACGACACATATACATACATGCAACACATAGCCTGGATTCATTCATGCAATGAAAATACCCTTACCCGTTAAAAAAATCTTCAAAGGATTCAAGAAGTGTTCTCTATACTTAGCTGCATAATCACGTACACAGATTATTTAAAAAATAATAACATAAATCTAAAGAAACTAAAGGCAAGTCACAGGAGGCCAAAACTAGGAGGATCATCTTCAAATCACAAAACACAAACTCAGGGAAGTGCACACAGTAATTCTGATGATGGGCTCTGACCCTAGGGATCTGGTTGCTTCTAAGCTCATCTTCCTGCAATACCCATCCCTCATTAACTCATTTATCCTTGGTCCTATCATGTGTATCTTAGAAGGAACCAAAGCTCTATTTACATGGTTAACACAGACAGGCTTATTAAATCCTCACCATCCCTCAAAGTGGTGAAACTACCATAGTAGACACAGAGTTACCAGCTGTGTAATCACCTCCCCCGAACTTCCTCTAACCCATAGAAGATGCCAGATGAGACAGGATGGCACTCCTTTTTCCTTTTTTATATATTCTCTCATACAATATACCCTGACTACAGTTTCACTTCCCCCTCCTCACCTCAGTCTCCCCCTTCACTTTTCCTTTTCCCCAGATCCACAGCCCATCTACCTTCCCTCAGAAAAGAGCAGGTTTCCCAAGGACATCAACTGAATATGGCATAATAAGCTACAATAAGACCAGGCACATATTCTCATATCAAGGCAACTCAATAGGAGAAAAAGGATCCCAAAGGCAGGGAAAAGAGTCAGAGACAGCCCATGCTCCTACTGCTAGGAGCACAAGAATATCAGTCTATACAACCATAACATAAATGCAAAGGTCAGACCCAGATAGGCTCCCTGACATATGTGAGCCTCCTTCAGTCTGGTCAGTTGATTCTGTGGACCTTGTTTTTGTGGTATCTCTGACTCCTTTGGCTCCTTCAATCTTTCCTCCCCCTCCTCAGCAGGACTCCTGAGCTCTGTATAATATTTGGCTGTGGAACTCTGCATCTGCTCCATCAGTTGCTGGATGAAGTCTCTCTGGTGTCTAAGATGACAACTATGGTAGACTCTAGTCCCAGCATATCCTATAGGTATGACAAATTATAGGTTGGAGGTCTTGTGACTATGTTGGTGTCCCTATCTCTCCACTTGAGGCCTTGCCTGGTCACAGAGGATGGCTGATTCAGGCTATATGTCCCCCATCACTAGGAGCCTTGCTAGTGTCACAATCGTAGAGTCCATGGAATTTCCATTGCACTAGGTTTCCACTTCATTCCCAAGATGTCCTTTAATTCCAGTCAGCTCTCCTAGCATTCTCTAACTCCACCCCTAACACCTGATACCTGTTGTTCCCATCCCTGCCTACCCCCAGACCACCCAGGAATCTATTTCCCCTTCCCAGGGAGATCCTTGCATCCCCTATTAAGCTCTCCACAGAGAGATTAGGTTATATTGTAATGGCAAAGGTTGTATGGTGTGTCAGTATGATTATGATAAGCTATACAAACTTTCTTAATAGACTGTCAGAATGAGCCTCCTGCTGACCTTGTAGGAGCAGAAAGCATGCTATTAACTGTCTTTGAAGAAGACCACAGGCCTAGGATCTGTACATGGCCTCTGAAAGCTGGGGGTTTATCCATCATCCAATAAGAACCCCAGTCAACTGAGCACATCAATGGGTATCCTGCTGACCAAGCAGTGTGAGTATGGAAGGAAATCCGTAGTCACTCAAGCCTTCAGATGAAGATGGAGATGGTGGACAATCGTGTTGCAGTGTGATAAGAGCTGAAGCAGATGATGCAGCTAAAGACATGCCTGGGCTCCTGAACCGCAGATACTGTGAAATGCTAAGTGTGCTCTAAATTCCACTGAGTTTGTGGGAATTTGTTGTATGACAATTGAGAATTGTAAGTCAAGTTTTTAGAGAGGTTAGTTTACTGCATTCTAGATCACTCAACCAGCAAATAAGAGAACTCATATTTACATCTCAGTCTCCCTAAAGCCCAGAAGACCAAATGTTTACCAGTACGTACTTGCCTTCAGAGTTTCTTGCTCATTGTTCTTGTTGATGTATTATTAATAATATGGGGTTATGAAATTACTCTGGGCAGTAATGAAACTGTTATGCTTATGATCCTGAAGTTACAAATTAAAGACTGGGGTATTCTGATCCTTTTCCTGTGTCCCACTTCTCATCTAGAGAGTAAAAGAAGAGAGAGAGAATGACAAAATACAGAGGAGGATGGGGTACCCACATGTACTTAAAGGGGGGAATTAGGTAACTGTCCTTCTGTTGGTTAGTTTTCTATCCACTCTAATAAAACACCTGAAGGAAGTAATGTAAGTGAAGAAAGACTTACTAGCTTCATGGTTTAAGGGGTATAGTCTACCATGGTAGAGAAAGCATGGTGTAGGGGGTACAGTCCGTCACGGTAGAGAAAGCATGGTGTAGGGGGTACAGTCCATCATGGTAGAGAAAGCATGGTATAGGGGTACAGTCTGTCATGGTAAAGAAAGCATGGTGTAGGGGGTACAATCTGTCATGGTAGAGAAAGCATGGTGTAGGGGGTACAATCTGTCATGGTAGAGAAACATGGCAGCTGGGACTACTTGGCCAAGGCTCAATTGAGCTTGGTTTGGAGTGGTGGAAGCCTGCAGGGCAGTTTCTTCACCTCTTCAGAGCTTGGGTCAGAGAGGGACAGCATCTAACCCTCAAGCCTAACCTCTATATCCCTGTGTCTATCAGCTATCCTTGATGTCTGAAAGGTTTTACGACCATCCCAAACACCACCACCATCCAGAGATCATGCGTTCAAACACATGAGCCTATAGAGGACAAGACACATCACATTCAAATCATAAGGGAATTAGATGACTATCCTCCAAAGAGAATCACTCCACCAGAGAAAGAGCTTTGAGGATTACAGTAATGAAGTCCTCTCCAGGAACAACCTTGAGACAAAAGTCTTGTGGGTAAGTTTCTGTGCTTCTGGGTTAATGCCTGGTTACAATGAATCCCACAGCTTAACGTCAATACTGTTGGTATGGGTTGGCTGAAAGAATGCTGGCAGTGGGTTGACTTGGAGCTTGAAAAGTCAGGGAACATTGATTCCGATATCTAAGGGGCTGTTTGTTTGATGTGGGTTATAAAGGCTGAAATTTCATTGGTTAGGCTTGGCTGAGCCTGTCTGTTGTTGGGCCGAGTTGGACTGTATTTTATATGTGCCTCCGTTAAAGCACTGGAACAGTAATAAACTAGGTGTATCAAAATTTTGACATGCCAAATTACATGGGAGTGTATAGGGAGCCGTATAAAGCCCAGCTTGGGCTAGTTCATCATGGTGCTCTATCTTGAAATCTCTGTTTAGAAAGAGCTTAGATGTTTATGCCCAGGGCTGAGTGTTGTGCGGGAAACTGGGTGAGTCCCTTCTGAAGTCCATAACCCAGTGGCCCAGGGATGTCTCAGCAACCATATAATCTTGCAGACATTTGGGAGAATTTGCCTCCGGAGTAGGTGACGGTGAAGGTCACACCGAGAACCAGTCAGGTGACGGCAAGTAACCCAGAAAAGCCATCACCAGGTGTGAAACACCTAAGGGACAAGCTGTCATTCTCTGTAAGAATTCTTAGCATCTTAAAAGAAGTAGTCTGTCTTTAAATGAGAGGTCTTGGCTATTGCAATTATGTCCCAGTGACAACAGGCAGAGTCCAGTTGCAGAGTAGGAGGCGGGTGAACATTTCTGAATTTCATCATAGTCACATTCTGAGTCAATGTGGAATTAGGACCTGAGAATATGGATGGAAAAATCCCTGCCCCAGAGGCTCTTGTGATCTAGTTAAAGAAAATGACATTACATGAGAAACTGAATAACTAAAGGGCACTAAAGGCTTCTGAGCTTTATGGAAAATCTTGAGAGTCCAGTACCTTTTAAAATTTATGACAATATTAATTGCAACACAATCCCTGAGTGATAACATTACACGGAAGAGAGAGAAACTAAGGGGATAAGAAGAAATGACATATAAAAAATGGCGCAATAGACAGAGAGACTAGTTACACGTAAGTTTGAGTGTGGCTTTCCCACTAACTTATCTGTCATCTCATCTTTGGTTTCCTCATATTTAGCCAAGCAGTGCTGTCACTGCCTCTGAAGTGCTCATTAAGAATAAGCAGGGCAGTGCTTGTCAAACCTACAGCAATATAAAGTGCATGGAGCTGATGCTCAAAAATCAGTTTTCTTAAGCTTGGCACAGTGGTGTCCAGGGTTATGCCACTACCCTCATGGTGGAGTGTCCTTTCAGTCACCCCTCACTGCTTTCTCATTTGTAAGATAACAGGTTGGATATATACATGCTAAGCAACTGTATCACCTTAACAAGTTAACACCTCTACGAGGACGTGGACATCATGATTGCACACATCCCTATAGCCCTTCTTGACAGTCAATAGTCCCTTCATGGGTGCTCAGCAGATACATAGCATACACCTGCTGGGTGACAGTTATGTGACACTTCGGATTCCGTCGATTGATGGCTCCTATGGGGTTCTATGAGAACTAAGCTCCCATAGCCTGCTCAACTCCTCTAGATTCTAGCTGTTTTCTTTCTCTTCATCTCCCAAGAACTTCATCCCAGCCCAGAGACCTCTCCATGATGAAGCTCCTTCGTCTTCATAGTATTTGTGGAATTATTCTTGGCCACGTGCCATCTTGTCTCCCTTTTCCTGCAGCACTATCTTATTTCCCAAACATTTATTCCCCCACATGCCAGCTCTTAGGATCCCACCAGGTCCACAGGAAGTCTCCCTAAATCCTGGAGGTAGTGGCTGTCTCAGTAACACCAGAAGATCCTCATGGGACACTTTCATGAAGGAGACAGGATGTCCCCTGTGTGTCTGTTTATCTGCAATCAAATCCTATGAGCTACAGGCAGAAAATGACGTCAGCCTTCCCCCGCCCTTGTGCTCTCAGCCAAGATTACATCCCACAATTAGCAACAGGCATGATGGTTAATCTTTATTACCAACTTGACCAGTTGTAGAATCACCATGAAAACATATCTTTTTGGATTATCTCTATATGAGCATTTTGGGGAAGGTGTACGTGACCAGGATCGAACAAAAGAGGGAAAATGAGCTTTGAGCTGAGCGGCATCATTTCTCCCCTCTCTGCCTGTCCCCTGCAGATGCAATGGGACCAGTTACCTCACAGTCCTCCTCTTGTGATGTCCCCACCATGATGGACCGTACTTCATCTAGGAACTGAAACTGATCCCTCCTTAAGTTGCTTTTCTCAGGAAGTTTGTTTCAGCAGCAAGACAAGTGATTAATATGATAGACAAATTGGGGGGAGGGCGTTCTCCCATTCGGTAATTTCTAATTTGCTCCATGAGGTTGCCCTTGGCTTACCTTATCTATAATGTTGACACCTCCCTTCCTTTGCCTCCTTCCTTTCATTTTCTCTCTGTAGCACTTCCCTGGAACAAGGATGGTACACTAATTATCAACTCCAGCATTTCTGGCTTCCTAATGAGATTGGGTCCTGCATGGAGCAGAAGCTTTTGTCTTTCGTTTTGGGGTTTGGTGTTATCATTAAACAGAAGTGTTAGGGTACTTGGAACATAGGAAGTACAGGGTAGTTTCTAAGAGAATCAAAATATGTGGATTTCTCTGATAAAAGCTGTCAAGAAAATACTACTCAATCTAAGGAATTCAGCAAACCTCTTCCTGCCTTTTATTTAATTTCTTGACCCGTAGATGGAGTTTGCCCCCTAAATGAGAATGATGTTCACTTTGAACCCTTCCACCAGGGCCAATAGAAAGAGCATATGAGAGACAGCAAAAATTACTTTTACTTCAAAAGCCGACTCTTGAACTAACCTAGATTTCCTAACCCAGAGGACTGGAAGTATACCAGACAATGTTGTCATGTGGCAGGAGAGAGGAGAAATGATAAGAACTTGCTCACTTGAATAAGGATAAGGGGGATCCAGCAGTGTGAGAGACAAACCGCAAAGGAGTCAGGCAGAATCAGGAGTCCAGTGTCCTATGAAAACTGGGTGTGTGACCAACCATCCATTACCCACTCATGTGAACAGGTCAGTGTCCAGCATCTTTCTCTTAACCCAGTGGAGAAAAAAACATAGGAAGTATATCTACACTGCAGAAAGAAACAAGTTAAAAGGCAGTGGGCTCGAGGGCCACGGGAGAGGGAAAGCATTTTAAAAAATGTTTGAAAATGTTCTCCAATAAGATAAGCATAAACAGTGGCTCAATGCCTGCCTGCCTGCCCAATGGGTTGGTGGGTAATTTTCTTTTTACATTGGTTGAAATGCAGAGCAATTCAGGGGACAGCACAATGTCCGTCCATGCACTGGACTTCAGATCTATAGCTGTCTCACTCTTAGCTTGACTCACTCTCATTCAGTTCCTTGCCAGGACTTCTTCCTCATCACTCTATACCTAGCTGGACCCATCCAGCACCACAGTTGTTCTGAAGTGTCAGCAGATAGAAGCCAGTCCAGAGTCCAGGATCCATGCCAAGTGTGCACAAAGCTTGGACAGACCCCAGTGGCTCCAAGGTTTGGCATGGTTTCTGATGTTAAGCCAGCTATTTAATCTTTCCAGATCTTGGTGATCCATCTGCAAAGTGGGGATACTATTCATTGAGAGGACCTTGTGGAAGATTAGTAAAACATTCCAGAGTTGCATGTTGCCTTTGTTAATGGTGCTGAGCATTTACTGTGCTCCTGGCTGTGCAGTGTATGAGGTGTCTGGAGCCTGAACACTCGTGCTTCTGCTATTCTGGAACTCACAGTTCAGAGAAGAGGAGTGGGGGGAGAAATGAGCAGTGGGAAGCAGTGACCTCCTCACCTTTATGAGAATGGCTTCAAGACCTCCTTGGATCCAAACCCAACAAATTTATAAGTTCCTTATAGAAAACCAAATCACACATACATGGAACATTATCATTGCATCCTTGTATAAAGATATATTTATTCCTATTTTAAAGTATGGATATTTTGCCAGCATGTATGTCTGTGTACCATGTGGTTGTTTGGTACCCATGAAGCCCAGGGTTTTGATCCCCTAGAACTGGAATTACAGATGATTGTGAGCTGCCATGTAGATGCTAGAAATTAACCCTGGGGATTCTTAAAGAGCAACTAGTGCTCTTATCCATTGAGCCATCTCTCCAGCCTCCTCCTGTATTCTTACTGGATTACTTATAATATATAATATAGTGTTAGTGGCATGTACATAGTTGTATACTATACTGCTGAGACAAGAAAGAAAGGAAAACAGGCTGTACATGTTAGTTTTGTTGCAACTTCCTTTTCCACATATTACTGATCTACATTTGGATGGACCACTGGGCACAAAACCTGGAGCTATGGAAGGCTTACTGTATGCTAAATGTACAGATGGAGTGTCTGTTGGTCAGCTTGAGAACATACATAATTAGTTTCTAATGGGGCCTTTGAAAAGCTCAAGCTTCCCATAGGAAGTAACATTTGTACTGACCCTTGATGAGTCATTAAGAGTTAGCCAAGCAGAACAGGTCTGAAGGAGAAAGAAGAAACACAGCCTTGCTAAGGAAAGTTGAAGCCACATGTCTATAGAAAGAAGCAAGTGTCCAGGGTGGCCAAACAGAACTGTAGTCAGTGACTGATGGTTAGGGCTCTTGGTCTGCGCTGAGAAATGCTAGAAAATGAGAATGGAGAGACAAGCAGGAGCCTAGAGGCGGAAAGTGAAGGCTGAAGCTTCTCAGTGTGGCTTTGTGCTTTTATCTCAATGCCAGTGGAGTGCTACAGCAGAGTCTTAGTCAGGGAACTGACATGAATAATTCTGTGTCTGGGGAGGAGCCATCTGACCCTGTGTGAAGGCTAGATTGGGGTGGGGAGAGATCAGACTAGAGGAGGAGGCAACGGTAATTCATACAACAAATGACAAAGGCAATAAGAGAGGAGATAAGGAGAAAGGTCAGCTCCAAGAGACGCTAAGAACCCCAAGAGATGAGGAAGAGGAACCACCCAACAACGTCCAGGCTTCTACTTCAGATGGACGGTAGAGCCAGGATTAGTTCAAAAGAAGCATAGACATTGGGCTAGTGCCTCTATGGGGCATAACAGTAAATGCTTCAAAGACAGTGGTGGGGAGTTGGGGGAGACTTCTCAGACAGCAAAGTGTTTTTGTGTACATCCCAGAACCCATGTAAAAAGTCAGGCATTGTGTCACCTCCATACCTGCTATCCCAGAGCATAGAAGGTCAATCCCTGGGACTGGCTGGGCAGCCAGCCTAGCCTAAAGGACAGACTCCAGGTCAATGAAAGATGGCTTTTGAGGAATAATACACAAGGTTCTTCTTTGGCTTCTATGCTCATACAAATACATATATGCATTTGTACTTGAATGCACATGGATGTGACTGCGTGCACGCGTGCGCGCACGCGCGCGCGCACACACACACACACAGCTTCAGACTCAAGAGAAGAATCCAGGCCTATCTATTGAAAGTTTGTTTTTTTTAGGCATGTGTGATTCCTAAAGTCTATGTAGATGGGTTTGCAGAACACCTCAATACACTAACAAATAAGAAAAGGTAGAATGAGGGTGAAGATGAAAATGAAGGAGACAGAAAGAAGGAAGCAGAGGTCATAGGTCAAAGAAATTCCAGGGAGAGAGATAGATTGGGGGTGGTAGGAGAGAGAGAAAGAAGTCACTAATGTCAAGTATTAAAGAAGTCACTTAATATGTCTAATCATTGATTAAATGCTGGAACTAATAGGTGACCTTCAGAACACAATAGACAATGGCCATCTTGCTCATCAGTACAGATGGTGGAATCTGGTATAGCACTGAGTTCATGTCTTACCCACTCTCACCAGCAAGTCTCATCTAGACCATTCATTGGTGCCATTCCCTGTCCATCTTCTGCTTTTTCTGCAGTGAGGACCACGATGTCTTTATGTACGGCTTTCCGATGCTGAGCCGAAGGATTGAGCATTTAATGTTTTATGCCATAAATCGTACATAAGAAAGGAAGTTACACAACCATGCCCCCTCTTTTCTGTGCTCCCCTGCCTCTCACAAAACCAAAAAGGCTGTAGCTTTGCTTCTGCTATTTCCCTCCGTGACCCAAAGCAGAGGTGGGTTGCTGAATAGCTGGCCCTGCTGGAGGAGCACCATAGGATCCCTGGGTAAGAGGCAGGTAGAGAGAGTAGCTGTTATTTCTAGAATTATCACGTTAAGGATGTAATGAGGAGCTCACTGCAGGGCAGGGATGGAAAGAGAAAGGGGGAGGCAAAGAAGGGAAAGAAAGGGCCCTGCTTTCCATGAAAAGTGGTTCTGGGAAAATGTTTGAAAATATAATGTGCACACCGAGAAGTAAACAGAAAACGAGAAAGACGGCCCTTGAAGATGGTCAGCTTGCCCCATTTGCTTGCTTATGAAAGACCAAAGTGAAAAACTTGGCAGGGTGTATGTATGTCTCTAAAGAAACCCTGGGTGACTCTACAGCCTATGGTTGCTGGTTAGGCTCCGGTGTAACACAGAACAGCCTGCTGGGGATAGCAAGGTGAGGATGAGCTTCACTGGCTCCCCGGAGTACTCGCCGCCAATGAGGGAAGGGCTTCCACATTTGAGCCAATATCTGGTGTACCTCAAGTGCCAACTGTTCTGTTTCTTAACCAAAACTACTAAAGGCTGCAAAGTCCAGTTCTGCTCACCCCGCTGGTGCTTGGCCCCGAGGCTTGGCACTGCCCAGATAACCAGGATTCTGGTGTTCCCGTCCAACAGGCATGATATGATTACAATAGAGAAAAGTTATTGGCCCAGTCCACAAAAGCCATTTAGAAGGATGTCTTATTCCAAGTCCTGGATGTCTCCCTGAAGGTTTCACAAGTGAAAGGCACTGTCAGTGAAGCCAGGAACCCGGGCAACACCACCACATTCCAGCTGAGGAAGTGGGTGTGATGGTGTGAGTCTTCACAGGGAAGAAAGAAACCAACAACCCTCTCCCTGGGGCTTGCTGCTGAGGTACGGCTAGCTGGCCCTCACTTCCAAAACTCCAGAGACATTACCTAGGAGGGGGCAGTGGTAGCTGCTGATCATGTTGAAGGATTTATCATTGAAAGGGGGAAAAACTGTGAAGCACCAAGATCTCTGAAGGACTTCCTAACATATAGCACTGTAATCTTCCTTTCTCTGCCCAGGGACATCAGTGGGACGGGTGTTTTTTCAGGAGCCCTTAAACCTCCCTCAGCCCAGAACAGAGCCATACAACTCAACCCAGGATTGAGCTTAAGCTCCTTGAATGGAAAGCAAAGATACTAGCTAGCCACACTCTGCAGATGTGCCTCATGCTTGGATTTCAGAGCAGCAATCACTGATGGAATGAAATCAGTGGGAAGCCGCTGTCCGTGTGTCTGTCCTGGGCTGCCCATAGCATGTGAGTGGGACCAGCTTTTCTGTGATATTCGGAGTGTGTATGTTGGGACAGAGGAGGCTCATTACAGAGAGTGGAATTTAGCTATGTGACCCAGACCCTGGGGCCTCCGCTTGCTGACTAGTAGATAGATGCCTTTCCCCCTCTGTCAGTTAGCAACTGGGCCGTGAGGACAGACATTTGTTGTTTTGTTAATCTTAACCAGTGTCTCCCCAGAGACGTCATGAGGATTTCTTTGATTAAGTGATATGTTTAGACTAGTGCCTGAATTATAAACACACGGCAGACAGACAACCGAGTTAGTTATAACTAGTTGGCTCTTATCTGTTAACCAGGGCATCCATGGCATTGGAGAATCTACCTTATCCTGGTGAGCTTACACAAGCTGGACCCCACACCCCCAAATCTGACTTTGCCTTTTGCTTCCCCCACATCCTCCTCTGCAGAAGGAGTCTCCCCTTGCTCTCCAGGCTGCTCCCCTGCAGCCTGGTTGGTCACCCTTCATTTCACCTGCTCTCTGTGTACCCTTTCCATCTCCACCTACCCAACACCCATGGTATTTTCTTAGAAAACAGGATCTTGCAAGTCATGGTGGGAATTAGAAACGTCTTGAATGACTGGAATATACACCACTAGTTTTCAAATACCACAGTAATTTCAAAGTCCAGAAAGACAGCAAAGGACCACCGGGCCCAAGCACTATCTCTAGTTCTGACAAAAAGAAATCACAAATGTCTACTTGCTAAACATTATCTAGAAATGAGACAAAAAGAGAAAGAGTATTGGAGAATGAGGTCACACGGTAGTCTGGGTGTCGCACCTATGACATGCCAGTATGCCCAGCCCATCAAGGGGGAGACTCAGATAAGCCTGCTGCACCAAGTTAAGACAGTAGGAGCTCTCTCTCTCTCTCTGATCACTCAGCAATAAAGTTCCATCAGAGGATGCTTCACGGTAATTGTTATTGTTGTGGGTCACTAAAAAGTCAGAAGTAGGGGACACTCGGAAGATTCACTCTCCTCTCTGAGCATCTGTCCCCAGCAGCAGCTGGTGACAAAGCCCCTGGAGCTGAATGACTGAGTTGCCCCACGCTGGAAAGGAAGTTCTAAAAATAAGCAGTTCTATAACCAATTCTGTAATTAATGAATGAATAGTTCTCACTGAAAATATGCCATAGTCGGAGTTCTGGAAAATCCAAGGCTGTATTTAAAACCGCAGATTGTTAGAAGTTCTTAGACAGAAACTTACAGATTCACCTCAGTCTTTTCTTACTGAGACAAAAACTAAAGATGAAGAACATTTGGGGGCTTGACCTGGGGCACATGATAAATTAATGTCAGACACGTATTATATAAGCCTGGGAGGGAAGATTCACCTATATATGGGACTCTGGTATGAAGCAAATGGACCATTCCTATCAAATCAGGTATAGGTATCCTGTTTGGAATAAAAAGCAGAGAAGAGAAAACCAGCCCAGAGGACTGCAGACCTCTGTGCCAGCCAACTGGTTACAAAGATTCGGTGCAAACCGAGTCCAGGAATGAAAAGGAAACAGGAAGAGAAAATGGAGCAACAAAACCCACCAGAAGAGCCACCTGCCTCTGGGACGAGAGCAGTATTAAGTGGTGTCCTGGGGAACTGGGAATGTGGCATGCTGGGAATCAGCTCTCTAGGGCCAATAGCATTCCCAGGCTCTACACGCTGCCCAAGCTCTCTTCCGTGAAGAAGGGCCCAGGTGCTCATCTATTATTGAGCATGTTTAAAAAGGCATTTAGGAAAGAGCATCAGGAGACAGATTTGCAGCTACAACGTCAGTCCCTGGAGGGCTGTGCCAGCTTAGAGACTGAGCAGGGTTCATGTTAGCAATGTGGGAACAGCCAATGCTGGCAGGTGTCCTGGTGCTCTCTGAGACACCTGTGGGCATAGTCTCCTCTGGAAGCTCACCAGCGTGTGAGTGGTGTGGAGGGTAGAAATCCACACGATAGACCTCCTTCTGTCCATGCACTCAGCCAAATAGCCACCATCGTCAAGATTGTGACTCTTTTGGAGGAAGGTGAGCATGGTATAAAGGAGGTAGTAATTCAGAGGTCATGACGTGGAGCTGGGGAGACAGTTCAGTCTATACGTTGTTTGTCTTGCAAGCATGTGGATGCAAATTTGACCCCTCAAATCCATGAAAAAAAAGTTGAACATAGTGGCACACAGTTATAACCCCAGTATTGGGGAGATCGAGATAGGGAGATCCCTGGGGCTCATTTCCCAGCCAGCTTACCTATATGCCAAGTTCTAGGACAGTAAGAGACTTATCTTAGAAACAGGTTGGTGGTAGCTAGGAAAAAAATTCTTGTTATTGTCCTCTGAGCTCCACATGCATGTATGCACACATACATACACACCTATATACAATACCTAAAGATACATAAATACACACATGCATAGGTACACACAGATGTAGGAAATATGCCATAAATAAATGCACATAAGCCATAGATAATAAACAGATGTGACATGTATTGGTACACACCACTCATGACATATTATTGAAAAGAAAACGTAGACTACAAAACTAGATCTATAATGTGCAAATGTTTTAAAACCATGCCTCCGTGTAGCTTTTATAAACTGTATTTCCAATATGCAAAGGCAAAGGCACACTCTTGGACAGGTAGAAATCAACATGCGAACAGGGACTGTGTCTGGATGACAGAGCCCAGAGCGAGCATCACTTTCCCCTTCATGCTTGAGAATGAATTTCTGCTCCGTGCAATGGACTCATATTCTTTACACTTTCAAAGAGACCTCAAAATTGCATGGGAAACATGAAAAAAAAAACATACTTTTTCTCTTTTAGGAATTTTACCCTGAAGAGGGTCTGCGAATACTGGATCAGAGAAGAAGCCAGGCATGGGGGGGGGGTACAGCTGTAAACTCAGAATGTGGCAGGCTAAGGCAGGGGGATCTTGGGACTCTAGAAGCCAAGGTCTGCCTGGACTGTTTGATGAGACTGTGACTCAGAAAGCCAAGAACTAGTCAGCAAGCTAACTCTGGGTAAAGGTGCTTGCCACGAAGCCTGGCAACCCGAGTTTGATCCCTGGGACCCGAGTGGAGAGAGAGCACTGAGTCTTGAAAGTTGTCCTGTGCACTCCACACGTGTACTATGGCCTGTGAACCTCACACACATATGCAAACAATAGATAAATGTAATAAAAGTTAAAAATAATAAAGCCAGCAGGATCAGGAGAGATGCTTGAGCTAGAAGGACGTGGACATGAAGATTCATTCAATTGAAACTGTCAGTTTGAATGAACTAGTCCCCTGAGAGATTACAGAACAAAGACCACAGACTTTTTTCAGGAAAACACAGACACAGTCTTGGTATCTTAGCAATTGAATTAAGACTCCTAAGACTTCAAAGAAGTTCACCTTGAAAAAAAAAAACCTTGAATTTGGGTGAAAACACACGTTCACTTATTCCTTAACCTAAGAAAGCCCTACACATTCCGAGATTTACCCAGCTGCCAAGGGCCAGGACAGCACTGCCTGATCTAACTACTCTGGGGACAGACCTGGTGAGACATGCCATCTGATAATGCAAGCATGAGTCCCCAGTGACCTTCCTTGGCATCCTCCTTTCTCCTCCTTAAAGCCGCCGGTCTTTGCACAAGGCTTTCTCCCTTCCCTCTGCTAGTTCTACCATCTTCTCATACCCTGACCTCAGGCAGTCTGTGGTACATGTCCTTAATCTTCTCTTCCCTTGATCTCTTCCCTGGGTCTTTACCAATCTTTACTGGCTTTTAGTTATCGCTTTCATGGAGAATACCCCCAAACCTGCATTTTTGTGGCATCTTCCCAACAGAATAATAAATTTGTTTTTCTCTTTTGTCCCTACTCAACAATGACTCAGCTTTAAGACACTTAGTAATATCTCCCCCCAGCATTGACTCCCATTTCATTTTGATCCAAGTGCCCCATGATCATCCTGGCATCCAGAGCTCAGTCTTTCTTTCTTCCAATATGGTCCCGATTCTTTCTCTCTGCTCCCTATGCCCAGTGTTTGTCCATGGACACCCAGAGCCTAGAGAATGATAGTGGCCATCTCAGTCCTTCACAGCTAGTAGACACATTCTCTAAATAAAAGTCATAATTATATCTGATTTTCCCCTGACTCCATGGTTTCTGATTGTTTCTTGAGTTTTCATCCAGGCCCAATGGTTCTTTAAAGGTCATTCTCTAGTCTCTTGTTTGTACCTACCATTAGGATAAGTCAGAAAGCCTATTATTCTATGAATAAAAACACACTTTGCCTTCCATTACCTCTGACTGTAATAGTATTCCCCAGCTTTTGTGACCTGCCTTGTGAAGACCAATTTTAAAATCATATTCTCAAATCCTTCCACAATTTTTAAATCAGAAATGTCATTTTATTCTCTAAGTCCTTTTCATTTATTATCTATGACTTTATAGAATTTTTACCACTAAATCCAGTAGTAGAAGATGCTAATTTTTTTTAAGTCATAGTTTTCATGGGCCAGAAATCCAAGTGCACCCTAGCTGGAATTTCAGGCTTGAGGTTGTAACTAAACCCACAATCAGATTTTTGGGTGGCTCAGAAAGGGCCACCTGGCAGGCCCCAGATCCTTGCTGGCTTTTGGTCAGAGACAAGAGTTCTTCCCCATGAGAGTAAGCTTTTCTATAACAGTGTGGTGAGCATCCTTCAGATCAAGGAACATGAGACAGAGAAAGAGTAATGCAAGAAAGGAGCCATTCCTCTTACAAGTTCATCTCAAAAGTAATGGCACATCATCCTTTCTGGCTTATCCCATTCCTGCATCTCTAAGCTCTGCCCACACCTGGGAGCTGGCTGTGCTATTACTTTGGTAAGAGCAGGGGCGATGCCCTGGGATTATCTCATTCAGCCTGCTCTTCATAGTCTTCCCTGCCTTGTAACATTCCTATCCCTTCTGCTAAGGGCGCACACAGGCCTTGAGAGTGAGCTGTCACATTGGTCTTGGTTTTTCTCTTAGTCTCTGATGCAGAAGTCTCTATAGCTGAGTCCTTCACCTGTATCTGTGGAGTTAGACTAAAGCTGACTGCATGCTGGCAGCACAGGGAGCATCTCTTCTCATGGTGATACAGGCCTGACTCTCACACACTGCAGAAAAGCCAGTCTGATTAGAAGTGGGCATTTATTTGTCTGTGCTCCAAAGTGTGACTTCGGTCCTTGTGGTTCTCTGAATAACCAGTTTCACTCTGAGATGGAATGCTTCTAACTTCAGGGGTAGGATGTGGGAGAATCTAAAATGCCACTTTCCTGGAACAGAGAGAGACTAGGCCCTCCCCTCACATCCTTATTTAGCACTTGCACAAATATACAAGCAATTAATGCCATCACCTTCCTTCCTTTCTATCTGGAGCGCTGAAAATCTTAGCTGAGTAGCTCCACTGCCCATACAACTTCATAACTCTCTCTCTCTCTCTCTCTCTCTCTCTCTCTCTCT
>NW_022196903.1:129735213-129768130 GCF_008632895.1 Mastomys coucha
TCCCCCTCCCCCTCTTCCCCCTTCTCCCTTCCTCTCCTCCCACCCCTGTCTTCCTCTCCCACGTCAGAGCAGGACTGAAAACCACCTTGCTTTCTCAGTATTCTCAGATGACATCACTTAATCACTGTCAGTTTTTTCTTTCTACATTTAAGATGTGACAGCATTTCGTCTCCACTTTCATTTCCTATTATAAGAACGGGCTTTTGGTTTTATTTATTTTTGTTTTTTTCTTTCTTTGTTTGTTTTAATTCTACACTTTTTTCACTTACCTCCACCAACATTCCTTCACCCTAGTTTTCCAGCCCTCCTTATCCTTGGTTGAAGCCTTCCCCTCCAGGCCAGCCGTTGCTTCTGGATCACTCCAAATCCTCTTGCGACACTTTAAGGTGTTAAATGGTGGCATATTGTTTCTATATTTTGTTGCCTGAGAGATATAGGGGCCTTCACACAGTGTCTTTTGTTTTCTAAGATGAATTGGGAGACTTAATATGGACTGAGGTTGTTCAGACTTCGAAGACAGAGCCCAGAAGTCTTAGTCGCCCTCTAGAGACCTCAGGATGAATTGCAGAGAGGCATCAAAAGGCCAGGGAAACTGGGTACCCATTAATCCCACTCCAGGGCACACATTTCAGTTCTTAAACAAGGAATGGGTGCTTTCTGAAATCTTCTCTGTTCTTGGAGATGACCCTCTGGTGTCTGCAGGTGTTGAAATGGAGAACATGTATTCCAGCCAAAGGAGATTGCTGCCCTTAACTCCAGAAGGATGAGACTGATGCTGTAATCTCTCCAATGTTTAGAAGATTCTAAAATCCAGAATTCTACAGAAATCTGAATCTTTAAATGCTAAGGGCCAATTTAACCTTTAAATGTCCCACATTTCCTATAGGACACACAGACCACATCTACGATCTAAAAACGGGCAGAGAACTTCCTGTTCTATATCCATCTGCACCATGTCTCTGTGTAGGGTCACATTGTGATGCTACAGGGTCAAGTGAGGACAAGTAAAAACGTGACATAATTGCCATAATTAACAGTCAGGAAAGAAAGCCAAAAGATGTCATGTTCGCTTATGACAGCAGATTAGAGAGGCAACTTACTATACATAGTTCCTAGTGGACAGTGAGCATTCGTGCTTTGTTGGGAAATGCAAGCATAAATATTGAAATGTTACAAAAATTTATCTCATTCTCTATGGGCTAGCCACAGCATAACAACAAAAGGAGATCAAATATTAATCACTTTGCTCTGTTCCATGGGTGGGAATATGAGCTTGAAGTCTTGGCACAATAGCTATATAAAATTTAAGCAGAGGGCCTATCGGCATAATTTGAAAAAAAAAAAAAATGTTTACTTGAAGTCAGCCATGGTTTAAACTTTCCCCAAATAATGCTTCACAGTTGGTACACATATAAGTAGCAACTTATCCAAAAGAATAACGGCATTTCTGGAAGCCCTTTGAGGCTGGGACCATATGGCTCAGAGCCACTGCATCCTGGCTCACAGTTCCCAGAGCACTTGGTATTATAGTCATTCATTTGCTCATGTGTTTGCTCTCTAGCCCCACCCACCAGGACATGAGCTCCCTGGGGCCAGGGCAGAGGTCAGTCTTGTTTAAAACTGCCCTCCCCCTGATCTCTGTCAATCCCTAGAATAATGCTTGTTGCATTCGTCTTCTGTGTGATGAAGATGGTGGGTCATTTAGAGTCTCCTAGAATCACTGGGACAGGTCTTAAGTCTCTCCTGCTGGCCTGATGGCTCCCTTCTCTCCTTTATGAAAGGATAAAGATTTGGTCTTATTTTAAAGCTTAATGGCTGGGAAATAAAAATGAGCCTAGGGGACAATGGCAGCGTGGCAGCGTAAGTATCTATTAAACAGACACTTCCCCCTGTGAGGAGAAATGTCGCTTGTAAACCATCCCTGGGTTTTATAGGTTAAGACTCAGATGACTGAACTCCATCTCTAGTACTTCCTGGTAGAATCTGAGAGTTAGCGCTCTCCATAGGTTCCAGGGTGGAGCCAAAGCCCATGCCCAGTCACACTTTGGGAATGTTGATGTCTGTGGGCCACAAAACACTATGCAAGTTTCAGGTATTGTTGTCACTCAGTCTCCCTCTTCACCAACACTTCCTTTAAACGTAACCCTGAATCTGGCTTCGCCTTTTATCGTTAAACAATATTCTCCTGTAGAAGGAATTCCTTTATGGTTATAAGCCGATCTACCCGCCGCAGATGGAAGAAGCCATAAAGGGGAGTCCTTTATGACCGACCACAAAGTTGTGGTTTATTACAATGAAACAGAATCCAAGTGTATCAAACAGCACAAGGACACGCTCTGAGGCTTCATAAATAGGTGTGGCTTCTTACATGCTTCAGCTGCTATTGAATGGCACCTGAGAGCCCACCAAGAACTTAGTCTAAACAATTTCCAATAACCCAGTGACTCTGGGGTCCAAGGACTGCTGTGCTATGCTGGGGATTTGATCTGCCATGATCTTGTTACTAATTAGTATTTGAACTCTTAAAGTCCATGAGCAAAAGGTCACATCACACCTTGGTCCTTAAAAATACAAATGATCAGTCCCCAACTATATCCTGCTTCCCCGAAGTCATCTCAGAATGACTCGAGAAAGGTTACTCATCAATTTGGGGGTTTGTTTGCTTATTTTGAGACAAGGTCTCAGGTAACCTATGTTGGCATGGAATGTGATATATATATATATATATATATATATATATATATATATATATATATATATATATCCAAGGATGACCTTGAACTCCCGGTCATCTGGCTTCTGCCTCTCAAATGTTGAGATTAGAGCCATGGATCCTCATGGTGGCTTGCTCATTCATCACCAAATACATGAACAATTTCATTTGCTGCTTCCTAGCTTTTTTGATATTGAGTAAATACGGCACTTGCCAACTTAGCTAGATTCTCTGGCCAAAGAGCTGTAAGGATTTACCTGTCCCCATTGATCCACCTACCCACCTCGTGCTGGAGACATACACAGATGCTAGGATCATCCTTTTTTGTGGGTTTCAGGCATTCCAAACTCAGATCTCTATGCTTTGTGCAACCAGCACTTTGCCCACTGAGCCCCCTTCCCAGCCCACCACTGGAACACTTTTGCAATGTAGGTGTACCAACTAGCCGGGCAGTGGTGATGCACGCCTTTAATCCCAGCACTTGGGAGGCAGAGGCAGGCGGATTTCTGAGTTCAAGGCCAGCCTGGTCTACAGAGCGAGTTCCAGAACAGCCAGGGCTACACAGAGAAACCCAGTCTCAAAACAAAACAAAACAAAACAAAACAAAAACAAAACAAACAAACAAAAAACCAAATAGGTGTACCAACTAATCCGTTTAGAGTTTAAGCATTGAAATACTTTCCTCCTTAGAAATGCCATATATTAAAATTTTCATATCATACTGTAAATATGAGCTATGTCATTTGCTTAAAGTAAAAGACAGATATCTAGATAAACAGATGATTATGGAAATTAAAAATTTCTGCCCCTGTTAAATTAACTAATGTCCAGCATCTGAAGCCCACGACTCAGGGGATACTGATATAGTAATGATGAGTCACCACTGAACGCTGTGTGTTGGTTTCTCTCATCTCTATATTTTAACTTAATGAACCTGGTTTGATCGATATTGTTTTACTTGAGATTTTAAGCCATTTCTCCTTAGCTGGTTGAGTTCATAAAATATTTGGTATATTGTGTTTCATATAAAAACAAAGCTAAATTTTATGTCACTGTTTTATAGGTCAGCTATTTTTAATCATGTAGCATTCTCTCTTTTTTTCTGTATATCTAACAGATGCTTGATCAATGGGGCTGTGTGGTTCCAGGACCAGGACCATAGTGGGGAGTGGAGACTTCATTTCGGTAACTTTTATTCAGAAAGTGGTGGTTTTCTAGAAAATTCCCCTATCCAAGGAAGATCTGGACAGCTGCTTATCTGCTTATGTAGTTAGCATGACCTTTGTCATTCAAAGATATGTGAATCTGTCCTTCCCAGTTTGAACAGAATCTGTGTGTGTGTGTGTGTGTGTGTGTGTGTGTGTGTGTGTGTGTGTTAACAGGTGGTCAAAAGGGACATGTACAAACACACAAACCAATCATGCTCCTTTTATGTTTGCTTGTTTTCTTTCCCCCCTCCCATCTTTTCTCTCTTTTTTTCCTTCACATTTTGCTAACTCACCATATATACAGGTAGCCACAGTCCCCGTTTGATCACCACAGTCTCACACCCAATTTAGAACCACCTCTTTCTTTTTAAAATTCACTTTATTGCACATGCATGTGAATGAGTGAGTGAGTATGTGAGTGAATAAGTGTGTGTGTGTGTGTGTGTGTGTGTGTGTCGTGTGTGTAGAAACATTCATATCATAGAATTCTTGTGGAGGTCAAAGAACAACTTGTAGGTATTGAGTCCTCTCCTTCCAAAATACTGGTTTTAGAGACTGAACTCAGGTCTGCAGATTTGACAGCAAGCACTTCATCCACTGAGCCTTTTTGCCATCCTAGAATCATTTCCTAACACTTTTGTCTAAGAGTCTTAAGTGATAAGGCCCACACATTGCCATGGCATAAACCACCCTCTAGTCCACATTCTGTTAGCATCTTCTACCCTGTTACAAGGATTCGTCTCATACTTGTCTAGTCCCATTCTGTGGGACTAGACGATAAATGAACCTCTCTGCAACTGAGCCTGCCTTCACATGTGTGGATATTTCTCAACACTGTGATAGTCAGTTCGTATACCCTGAAGTTCTGCATAAATGCAGTTGCTAACCAAGTGTGGTATATAAATACATTGGATGTGTTAATGAATCTCTAATGTTCCTTAATCATAGGCAAGAATGTTCTAGCATTGTCCCCGGTTCTTTAGAGAAAATGGAGTTTTGAAAACTTTTCTCTATAGGAAAGCTGAGCTGCCTCAGAGAGCTTCCAGAAATTCTACCTAAGGGGTAGCTCCTTCTTTGCCAGCAAGAACCTTTTCCTATGGGATAGATAGATAATGAAAAAGAAGGAACAGATTGTAGGGACAGCCAAAGACATATGACCTCAGAAGATGTCCTATACCAATCCCTTAGACTACAAAATGGGAGAGGGTTTCAGAGGGATGTCTATTGGGAACTAGGCATGATGCACCTGCCAGTACAGCAGGAGGCTGGTCAGCTGGCCTTTCTGGCTTCATTACTCTCTCTCTGGTTACTTCTGAGATACGAACCCTTTCTCATCTTCTCCACAACCAGACGTCCCTTCTTTGCATCCCCTGGCACAGACCAGCTTCCAGTTCAAGCCTTCAGATTTCCCTGACAGGCCTGAGAAATGGAAGTCCTGTAGACCCTGCAGTGGCACGTTTTGAGCAGCAGCATAAAATGCTCAGATGTACAACAGAGTGTGAGGACAGACAGAAAAAAATAAAACTGGACGGCCAACCATCAGGAAACATCAGAATAAATGAAAACAACCCATAAATTACAAACAGAAATCAGTCTGGAAGAGAAAATAATAAAATCACCCAGAATTATTTAAGATCTATGGCTTCTGTGGGAGATTTACAGCCATGTTTTTTATTAATAACGTTCATTTTTAAAGACAATTTGTTTTCCTTTGTTGACCAGTGCTTAGTTAGATCTGCACCGCACAGACTGCTCAGCAGTTAGCAAGTGGAGGTCAGGGCCTCTCTTTCTGAAGGCACCAATAACTTTTACTCTGGCCCTGGCCAGCTCTCACAAGCAGGCGTAGACATTGTGGAAAGAGGCTGAGGGAAAACAGAGAGATGGCTTGCATGCACCGATACAAATCCATCATCACTGTAGGAAGAACGAAAGGCGTGAGATTTCCGGGTGCAGATCAATAGAGGTATGCTTGCATATGAAGGGCAATCAGATATCATAGCTTTAATGTCAAACTTCGCATCTTAGTGAACGTCAGTATGCTCTTAAGATATTCACAGAGTAGCTTGGGTGGTAGAAAATACACAAAGGTATGAAGAGAGTACTAAGCACTCCATTGTAGAAGTCCAAATGGCCTCGAGCATCAGCCTGTGGGTGGAAAGGTCAGTCAGCGCCCCTAGTGGCAAGATAAAGGAACTGCTCTGTCGTTCTGGTGGCTCTTTGGACCAGGCAGAAATGGCATAGGGATGGCATACACACCCAGGGGTCTGGGGAAGGTGGACGTGAAGTTTTCAAATCTTCAGTACTCAAGAAAATGAAACAAGTATGATAAGAGCAGAAAGACACGGAACCTGGGGGCCATCCGCACTGTCTGGGTGACGTCATCACCCAAGGAAAGAAATACAGGAGCATGGCTGAAAGGAAGCAAGCTCAAATAAAAGGTCAACAGGAGGAGGTTTCTAAAGGCCCTGGCAGATCAGGCCAGCCTTCCACAGACTGCGCATGCACCGCCGATTACTGAGGTAAAGCAAACCAAGCAATTCCTTATTTAATAGTAAGAAGTAAAAACAGGGAGAACAACCTATTTTCAGGACCCTCCCTGCAGCAGAGATTTTTTTTTCTTTTCTTCTCCGTAAAGCCTTGGCTGTTTACCCTTCAGCGAAAGTGACCAGCTCTTCTCATCATTAAAGCAATCGATAGCCTCAAAGTAGGACCATCTGTGACTCTGAAATTATTTCTGCATGAAAACACAAATATGAATGGCTTGTTGTAAAGGACCTATTTGCAGAAGTATGACATCCATACATTGAATTATCAGGCAGTTACTAATTTTTACTGTTTTGAATATAATTTAATAAGAACAAACATGTCTACAGTCTCTTAGTGAGAAGGGGAAGGGACAGTCGTTTTTTTGGACATCATGTTTTTTGGACATCTATTGTATCTTGTGTTATAACACAGATGCGTGCCTTCAGGCACACAGAAATGGATGGTTGGGAAATTTAAAGCAACTAACCGTTAATTCTTTTTATGTGTTGATATAGGTAAATGGGATTGCATCTTCTTCTAAAATATCTAATAACACTAAATATTTTAACGTGAGGAAAAAAAAAAACCACAAACTTGTTTATGAAAAAATAAACTTCCACGTCTTCTATATTCTCTGGTATCCTTTCTCCCTCAATGCCTCCACTGGGGGAAAACATAAGATGACCTACAAGTGAGAGGAACAGTTGCAAGGCCTCATGGGCTGGCTGCACGGGACAGTTATGGAGTAAGCACGGAACAGTTATGGAGTAAACATTACAGTAGAGTTAAACAAGATGCTGCAGCTGGCTTTGGTTTGGGTAAGCTTCCCTCTGGCCGAGTTCTGCCTTTTACCCCCATTAACAAGTGCAGGTTTCAGAAGTACAGTCCATCAAGGCTACCTTGTCTTCCCATTCTTTTACTCTATGGCGATGACAGCATCTAGAAACAGGTGGCCTTTCCGGAATATTTCTTTTTAGAAGAATCCGTTATAAGGGAGTGCAAAACCATGACTCCCAAGCTTCCTTGTGACATTGGGCGCTATGTCTGGGCTTGGTTCTCACAGCATGCCTTGCCCTTCCTCCTGATCTGTTTCATATTTGTATATGAGGAAGCTGTAGGGACTGGGCCACACAGAGGTCCTAATATATCCAGACCCACTTCCACCCACCCATCAGTCCACGTTATCTTTCTCCTCCTCTGCTAGGGTTTGGTTCCCAATGGCCTTTCCCAAGAGCCTCAGGAAAGGGAATCGATCAGCACGATGTCCTAGCACTCAGGAACACTTGAATGTGACGATTCCCGATATCCCTAACTCAGAAAGGCATACCCAAATGTGTGTACCGTTTGCACAGCCCTTTGGGTAAATTACTGCCATAAGCAAAAGGAGTTGGCATGAGTTAGTTACCAATGAACAAGCAGCGTCAACTCACTGATGGGGCATATAGACGGGTTACAGAGACATGGGATATCAGAATAAGCACCTTTCTTACTGCAGTGTATTTGGGTTTTGTTGTTGTTTTCAATGTCAGCCACCAGCAAAACTATGATAATGATTTGGTAGGAGAAATCTTTAGCTCGTAGTAAATACTGAATAAGTGTGTGTGGGTAAGAAATGGAGGGAGGGAGGGAGGAAAGGAGTCAGGAGAAGAGAAAGGGAACATGAAGCAAGAGAAGAAGGAAGGAAGTGGGGAGGGGAGGGAAGAGGAGAGGAAAAGATGGCAGGGGAGGTAAAGGAACTGAAGGGAATGGGAGATAAATGAAGGGAGGCTGGAAGGCTCTAAAAGGCAGAGTTCACACCGCTGTTTAGGTGGGACTGTGTACTTCACAGAGAAATAAGGGCTTAACCATTTCTAAGGTTTTTCAAAGTCATCCCCCAGTGTTGCTAACAGTTTGGGAACCCAACCCTTCTCTCTATTAAGAAATTTTCTCTGTAGTCAACATAAATCCCTGCTGCTTGATCTTAAGCCCACTTTCCCTGGGTCTGTCTCAGGAGAAGAAGAACAGCTGATCTCTGTGCTTGGCATGGTAATTCTTTCATTTGAAGAGAGTAAGCCATCACCTTGCCGCCTTCTTCTGCCCCTTAATGATCTGAATTCCCATTGCTTTTCGCCATGGATCCTGCTTTCTAATCCCTTAATCTAATGAAGCACATTAGGACTCAGTTCAGAGTTGGTAAAAATAGCATGTTGTTGAATGCAGGTACCAGAAGATCCAGAACAAGCCCCTCTGACATGCGGAGCTCTGTGCCACTCCTCTGCCCAACTCTGTGGAGCCTGGAACAAACACAGACAAACCTTTGTGGCAAAGAGATGGAATATGGTTTGGACACATGGACTCAAGTAGTCACTGAGTGTTTACTGGCCAATCAGTAATATCTCATATTATTCTGGGCATACAAGTGCAATGAGGATGAAAACATGCAAGGTTCCTGTGTTCACGAGAAGTCTGCCAGTTTGATCGTGGGTGTGTGAGAATGTTAGATTGTGTCAGTCAGAAATTCTTATATAACATCTGCCCCTATCAGAGTCTTATTTGATGGATCATGGTGCATGGGGGCCATCATTGCTCAGGTGTTGGGATCCCAATGGGCACACACCTGGGGCCAGTGCTGACTGTTGTGTGTGCGCTACCTGAGGCAGTGACTTCTCCTGCCTATTTTATTCATCTTCTACCTGCAGCATATTCAGTCTTACTGTGCTATTGCCATCGCTGTTATAGGTCTTGTGGGAGGCAATCCCCTCACAGTTGGGATTCCTTCTTCCCTCTCAGTGACCCCTCCACCATGAATCCATATGCATTGTGGTGGGCTGAGCACCAAGTGCTAGGCTATGCACCCCAACTCTAGCACTTCCTTCACAGGAAGATCTGGCTTTGTTTTCTCAGTGTCCCAAACTATAGATGGCAGTAGGTTCTTGGCACCCCCTAAATGGTACAAACAAGCTAAGGATGCTCCACTCTGCAGTGGGAGGAGATCTTTTTCAGGTGAAGTCAGATAAGAGGGGGTGGAGTTATAAAACATATCTCTGGTCTCTGTGTGGAGACAACCAAGAGAGATTTAAGTTTTGTATTGCCTCTTTTGGTTCTGACCCAGACAGTCCCTCTGAGGTCTGTTTATATCTTTCATCCTGAATATGCACCATCATCATTCCTTAAAGTCATTACTCAGAACAACCCCCCACACTGCATTTCATTTTTATTATCCCCATTTTAGGAACGATTAAATGGAAGCAGATAGCAGTTGCAATGAAGCAAATCATGAGAAGCTCTGATAAAGACAGCAGCCTGAGCAAGCTCAACTGCTACTCTGTGCCAGGCTATTCTTAATGCATGTTTATGCAGCTGTCCCCAACTTAGAGGCTTTTATAAATGAGCCATCCTGCACCCAATTATCATTATTTTTACCATTCTGTACCCTTCTGACTCCCCATGCCATGTCTACGTGTCTCTGTGTGTGTGTGTCTATGTGTGTGTCTGTATCCCTGTACATATTTATATGCAGGATTTTTGTGTGTTTTGCTTTGTTTTAGAGAGGTCTTGCTATGTAGTCAAAGCTGGCTTCAAATTCATAATCCCACTACTTCAGCACCTGAGTATTGGGATTACAGGTCTGTGCAACCACACCCAGTTTATATTCCTTTTAGAATGTCCCACTCCACATTCCTTAATGGGAGACAGGTATTACTGGCTTTCTATAGATAGGATTCTGTTCCAGAGATCTCTGCTGCTCTACCCCCATTTCTCTTACCCATATTTACAAAAGATCTCATTAAAGGCTCCTAGGAACATATTCTTTTTTCTTTTTTTTTCTTTTCTTTTTTAAAGCAGGTTGAGTCAATACATCAAAGGAATATCTGTTTGGAATATTTTCAGAGCAATATGTTAGAAATTATAACAATGTCTGCTCTGGGGAGGGTTCCAAAATTTCAGAAAAATTGTGGCCCCAGAGAACAGTGCCAATTTCTTTTTACTGGATTACCAATTGACATGACTTTTGGCCACAGCAAACATATTCTCAAGAAGTTACCCACGAAGGTTGGTGCCTACCAATAGACTTTGTTGAATTCTGACTGTGTTCCAGTCACTATTAGCTGGTGTTTGACTATAAAGTCTCATTTAATCTTTACAATGGCTTTGTGTAAAAGCCTATTTCACTAAAGGGAAATAGACTGGGTAATACCAGCCACTTATCTTGGCTTACCCAGCTGATAAATGGCAATGTGGGGAACTGAATGTAGCTCTTTCTGACTTCTGAAACCATAAACTAGGTTGTGTTGACCTCAAGTCTTTCAAAGGAGCCAAATTTATAAGCAGCTGTAGGATTAGTTTTAAAAATCAAAAGGAATGTTGTGAAACCCATCACATGGCTCACACCCACAGCATCATGAATCTTCCTCCGGCTCCTTGGGAAAGCTGCTGACAGACCCGTCCGTTGGGTCCCGAACCTGCTGGATACTCCCTAGTCCTTCTCAGGCACTCATTTCAAAGGGAGGAGATGCCATCTCTCATGATGTCATCTGAGAACTGTCTAAAGGGATGTGTGTGTGTGCGTGTGTGCATGTGTTTGTGCATGTGTGTATGTGCCCATGCCTGTATGCACAGGCCTGTTAGAAGAGAAATGGCTGGACAGCCGCTAACTTTTTCAGGTGTATAGATTCTTCATTTATTTAGCAATGATCTCTGGATGCTCATTTTGAGCCAGGCACCCTCCATAAGGGCTACAATTGTAGGAGTGAACGAGGTTCTTGTCTCCATAAAACATCCATCCTGTTGTGACGAGATAAGCCACAAATAATCAAGTGAATAAGTAGAATGCTGGGTAAAAAAAAAAAAAAAAAAAGGGTACTGAGAGAAAATTAAATTGGACTGTTGTGACAGAGCAGATGGGTGACTACTTTAGCACAGGTCACTGAGGGAAAGTCTGTCTGGGAACACTTCATTTACCTAAATTACAAGAACAAGAATGCCAACAAGAATGCCACCCATGCCCTTCGCCTACTGTGCTTCCAAGCATCCCAGGCTTCTCTTCATTTACAGGGTGAATGTGTAATCGAGAGTTGTAAAGGGTCCAGATTTTTGCGAGGGGTTAGTTTTGACTTTAAATGCTGTCATTTTAGAAATGAAGAAAGCCATCAAGAAAAGCAAACTACTTAATCAGGCTATAGAACTAGTGACTGGTCAGGCTATGGGATGCTGGCCCTTCTTTCAAAGACCCAAGTTGCCCCCACTCCTGCTAATTTCTGCAGTATCAAGCCTTCCCCGTAGAAAGCTTACCGTCATGCCTACTGGTCAAGAGTGCACAGATCCTAAGTTCTCATGGACCCCAGGAGATATCCTGGAGGCAGTGGCAACAGTGAGAAATGACATCAACTCAACCAGCACACCTAGCCATACTCCGGGGCTGAGGCTGCTCCAGCCACTCCTTTGGCCTATGAGTAACCAGAGCTTCTGAATTTGGGGGATGCATAGCTCTGTAAATTCAACTATCACTAAGCACCTTTCCCCAGTAATGTTCTCTGGTTTAACCAATTTGATATGCAAATGTTCTAGTCTATGATCTCAACCCCTCCCCACCTGCCTGACAAAAAGATTAGCCACAGAATTTCTTTAAATAGTGAGTTCCTTTGGTGCATTTAAAGAGTAATCCATAAAAACTCAATCTATGTAAAGATTTTATTCTTCCCTTTAAAAGGAAAACAGCCATTATATCAAGGGCAATAGCATAAACTTGGACTCTTAATGATGGATTTTGGACTCTCTTATTATGTAATGGTTCTCATTCATTCCACAAATATTTATTGAGCTGCTTTATGCAATGCATACATCCAGATTGCTATGAGGACACAGTGACAGAAAGAATGGCACAGCCTCTGCCCTCTGGGGGTGTGCAGGCTCACAGTCCCAACTCAAGGCTGCTATGATGAGGCTGTGACAGAGGTATGAACCAAAGCTGCACATGTTGTAAGACAGTGTACCACGATAACAGATCAGAGCAGGGGGTAACAACATCCTAATTGGACTTCAACGAATGTGCATAACTTGTATAATTGTAGGACTTGTTCCTTCCCAGAAAAAGAAACTTGGCATCTTGTGCAGGAAATAGGATTACACCAGGCACATTCTAAGAACTGAAGGAACCCAGGGTAGACAATGATAAGGAAAACATGATAAATATTGGAGGGTGAACCAGAGCCTTTAATGCCAGAACAGATAAAATGTAGACTTGTTCCATAAACCACAGCAAGCTTTGGTGTTTGGGCCAGGATGAATACATAGTTGTGTTTTTTTAGGAAGTTCATTCGAGTAGCCACATGTAGGGCTGAACTGAATGAGCAAGGACTGGTTTCAGGACGAAGAAGTCCATTAACTTAAAGTCTACATATAGAAGATGGAACAATGGTTAAACTGATGCTACAAATGATCTAATCCCCAGAGGGAAGCCTTAGTTATAGAAAGAGGTGAGTGTCCCAGGCCTTAGACTTGGGGCCAAGACAAGAGAGCTCAGCAGGCCACTAAGTAGTGACTTTTAAAGACAGTTCTGAGATGTTAACTGTTTGAAACAGTTACAATGACCCCAGTATATAAGAGCTACCCAGCTAGAGGCCTTTCAATATTAAGAATTGGGTCTCGAGTTTCACTGGCTGAGACATGACTCTCCAGTTCACAGGTAAATATTCATATAACTTAGTCACCTGGGGTCCTGGGACAACATTGTGAGTTTTGGAGAGTTTATCTCTGGCAGCCTGGTCTTAAAGACAGTCAAATGCTACAAAATGAATACTGAGTCTCCCTCAAAACACCCATACCAAAGGCTTCGATCTTAGCCTATGGCATGATTGGGAAATTATGAAACCTTTAGGATATGAGGTCTAGGGAGAGGAAATTAGGTCATTGGGAAGGTGCCTTTGAAAGTATACTGGGGTCATGGTATTTTCTGTTTCCCAGATATCATGAGGTAATTAGGTCTTCCCTGCAGCATGGTCCCATTGTTATCTTGGTCTTACTAGAGATCAATGGTTCTCAATCTTCCTAATGCTGTGACCCCTTAATACAGCTCCTCATGTGGTGACCCCCAGCCATAACATTATTTCCATTCTTACTTCATAATTGCAGTTTGCTACTTTTATGAATCATAATGTAAATATCTGATATGCAGGATATCTGCTATGCAACCCTGTTGAAAGAATAGTTCAACCCCCAAAGGGGTTGTATCCCATAGGTTGGGAACCTCTGCCAGAGACCCAGGTCTACAGGTCTAGATGACCATGGGGTAAACATCCATAAACTGAAACCAATCTTTTCTTTATGAAAGTGGGTGTGTCTCATTATTTTATCACAGTTATAGAAAACTGATGGACATACTTGGTTTCTACTCTACTTAGAACCACACTGACATCATGAAGTCTATTCTCAGTCAACTGGCTCACAGCAACCAAGGACATAGTCTTAAACCATTACTCTGGGTGATTTTCATGGAATAACATTATTATGAACTGAGTGGTCTCATGATAAGAATATTTTGGGAAAAGTCATGTTACTTAAAGTTAAAGATGCCTCTTTGTTCTAAAACACATCTGAACTTTTCAACTGCTAACACATTCTGAAATTTCTCTGGACTGAAGAGCAGTAAGCAGCATCTCTCAGTCATATTTACTTTATTTTCCGAACCATTTGTCCAAATGTTTCAAGGGACAAATGCACCTCCAAAACAAACAAACAAACAAACAAAACCCTGATTACTCTTAGGTATTTAAGCTGGGATCTAGAATCATAACTAAAGCCAATGGTTATTGAGTACTCACTGTATGTCAGGTACTGCTCCAAGTATTTTATAGATACCAACATATTAATTCTCATTTTGTAGGTAAAGAAACTGAAAGACTGAATATCCAAGAAACTTTTCTCCCCCCACCCCAACCCCATGTCCTAAATAGGCAAATAGGTAAGCAGGGGTGACAAGGGGAATTAATGTCTAAAGATAGAATTTCAAAGGCTATGGTCAACTAATAACAGAACAGATTCCAAGTAGAGCCCTGTGTACCAAATTTCAGTCACAGCAAACTTTGCCAGCCCTTCTGTTTGTGTGCTAGGTTTATTGGCTTCCATACAGTATAAGCTTTAACTGGTACTGCCTAGTTAGATTCTTCAGGAAATTTGTTGGTTTGCATACATATCATCTCTCATTAAAACAGACATAAGTTATGCAACCACTGATGGATAGCAATCAGAACATAAAGAAAACCACCTCATGGTTAGCCAAAGTAGCAAGAGAATGGAAAAGAATGCTTGTTTGGGGCCTGGCTTCTCCAGAACTCTCAGAACTCCAGTATCTTGCTCCTGATGCCTAGAAAACCAAGAGGCTGTTTTTCTTTAAGGCATCAGAAAATTATGTACTCCTGCTGTTAGGTTGGGATCCTGTCTACTTAGCTCGAGGATTGCCAAAGTCATGTCCTACCCTCTCCCACTTCCTCTCCTTGTTCAGGAGGATTATCACCAGCTTCGGGTGCATCTGGTAGCCATCTTCACTGAAGGACAGGTTTCTCCCTTCAAAAGTCACATTGATCAGGTACCTGTAATGATAAAATTAAAGGAAGATTAAAAGTATGAAAAAGAAAGGCACCTAAGTTGACAAAAAGACAAACCGGTAGGTAGGAACACAGATGACCATTAGTCAACTGACACTCTACAAATTCCTATTGATTATGTAATACCCATCTATGGTTTACAAAAGGAATCATGTGAAATAGGCATGGCTCATTACCAAATAGTTAAGAAAAAGATTTAATTTAAATTATATGTATGCATATTTGTCTGTGTTGGGGTATATGTACATGAGCACAGGTGCCTGCAGAGGCCAGAAGGAGGCACTGGGTCCCCTGAAGCTGTAGTTAGAGGTGGTTTGTGAGCTACCTAAAATAGGTTCTAGGAACCAAACTCAGGTCTTCTCTAAGGGCAGCACATACTCTCACCTGCTGAGTCATCTCTCCAGCCCTCACTTAGACATTTTTAAGACTGTTTCCTTTCCCCCCATCTGCGAAAAGTCTGGTAATAAAAAGATCACCTAATTAAGTCTGTAAGCTTAAATGAGACAACTAGGTTAAGCACTTACCATAGGGCCTGGCACATAGTAAGTGCTCATTAAGTGTTAACAATCATTATTCAAAAAAGGAGGCGGAATAAAGGGGTGGAGGAGCTAGAGACAAGAAAAGAAAATGGCTATGTATCAAGACAACTTTCTGCCAAGAAAGGTAGCATGTGGGCGCTTAGGGTCTGTCTCCACCCTCAATAGACGCATTCTTTAAATTCTTACTAAGGTCTTGCTCAGCCCTTACTTGTAAGACTAGTGAGCATGGTAGGCCAGAAGTATCTAGAACCCAGGACTTCTTCTGGATACACTATGAGTGTGGGAAAAGGAGGGGTGTGTGTTTCATACAGTGCTTTAGGGTATGAAAGTATAAATTAGTAAAAATTCTGGATGCAACTGATATCAGACCAATGGAATCATTTTCCTACAGGACACTCATCCCCAGCCCACTGTGTCCATTGCTAGCTGCTGGAGCTAAGAAGCAGCTGGGAATTCCCATAGGCCTGCTCATTACAAGTGCATTAGTGCAACTGGGCTGAGAGTAATTAATGTCCCTTTACTATATAGGCCCATGGAATCAATAATGAAGTTCTGTGCTAGATGATATGCTACTTCAGCATTTTAGGTCTCATGCTGTTTGTGAGATGAGTCTCTATGAAGGAACCAACTAGGCATCTCACAAAGCAGTGGAGGAGGCAGCTCAGAGGGCCTGATTCTAACTTCTCTTCCTGAGAACATCTGGGAAAGGTGCCGGTTGCAGGCTATGTTGGGTTAAGCAAAATTATAGAAATGTAGAACCTTCTAGCAACTGGAAAGATGTCTATGCAGCATAACCAGCACCCCCCCAATACTTTTTATTCTAAGTCTCTCTAGGATTGTCAAGCTTGCCAATCTATCAAATGTCTATCAAATGTAGCTTTAGAGGTGCAACTGGGAGCACGGAAGATTCCAAAGAACAAAAGTGCCTAGAATTTTGAGCTAGACTTTTCAGGTCAACTGAAAAGCTTATTGCTTCTAACAGTTGATGTTTTCTTTCTACAGTATCACTGACTTTGTCCTCTAGGCTCCTTTTGAATAGTCCTATCATTTGTGATACTCGCCATGGTGTCTTCCACCCTCAAAACACCATCATCTCATGATTCTGTCTTATTTAAAGCTGATTTACACCCCTTTACAACTCTGGAAAGCTTGCTTCTTCGTGTGATATTGTATGGTCTTAGTCTAGTCCTTCTTTGATCTGAGCATTCTTCAAGTGTTTGAAGACATGTATCAAGCAACCTTTATAAAAACTCATTTTAACCTGTGAAGACACCTCAAGTTCACTTGCTTCTATAATTTTAATTTTATGGATTAGGAAAGAGAAACATTTAATTATTTGCTCATATTATCTTACTACTTTTTATCAGAAGTAATAGTTAAGTAACATCCTAAGTCCCATGGCCTTTCTTCCACACCACCCCTGTTTTCACAAAAACATGGGATTTAGCATCCCATTTCTTTATATGTTCATCACATGCCATGGCTTCAAATTCCTCCTCTTTTTGAGAGCTTTCAATCAGTCAAGTGTGGCATAGGTCCCACACAACATCTTCTTCATTCCTTGCTCTGATTCACATCTCTTAGCTCAGTCAATCAGCAGCATCTCTATTGCTACTTTGAAGATAATATTCAGATTTCCTGTAGTTGGCACTAATTCCAAATACAACCCTAATCCCTACAGTATTCACTCTAAGGGAGATAATTACAAAACCAGAATTTTACAGCAACAAACTGAAGTAGAAGCATCCAACATCATGAACCTGAAAAAATATGTTCTTCCTATAATAGTACTGAACTACTTGGAATTATTTCTGGACATCTTTAGAGAAAGATTATGCAACAAAAATAGTCTAATCCCATCTTTTAAAGAAGGAAAGATGAGAGAGAGGGGAACAAAGGAGAGGAAAGTAAGGAAGAGAAAGAGGAGAGACAGAATGGAGGAAGGAGGAGGGAAGAGGGGGAAATAAATTACCAGCTTAAGGACCCACCTCTTCACCAGGCATGGCTATAAATTATTCTGCCTTTATCTAAACTACTATTAAAATATTTAAAAGGAAGTGTCCATTTCTGAAGGCAATTATAGACGTTCCAGAAATGATTAAATTTCTACGTAACATGAATGGGGTTGGTATATAGCCTCACAATGACATTTCTGAAGGGGATAGCATTGAGTTGGGAGCCCAAGTGCAGAAATTTAAATTTTCAGAAAATAAAGCCCACTTGAAGGCAGTTAAACATCTCTCTTCTTGTGTCTCCATGTCCTGATTTCATGTAGACATCATTGCCTTGTGGATATGTTCTTTCTCCCCCCATCTGTGTTCATCCCATCTATCTAAGCTCTTCTTGGATGCTTCACCCTTATCAAGACCATTAATAAGGCTTCATGACACTCTACAAAGTACTCTACTATGTGTGTTTTAATCATTTGTGTCATTCCACAGCATAGAGATCAATCATGTACAGTGTGTGTACTTTCTTTCTGAGGAATTGCCTATACCATGACACCATTTAGCTATTGGGGCATTTGAAAACTTAAATAGCTCTGAGCATGGATGGCTTTTGAACAGCAGAGCCCATCAATCCACTCACTGGTAATAAGGGGTGGAAATGATCATGGCTGAGGTCACTTCTCTACTTGTGAACCTAAGAGATCCCTGGCTAGAATGAAAATGTTGTTGGATCTCCAGCTATCAGAGAAAACAGATGTGGCCAGGAACAAATGAAATCGTCAATAGGAACACGGTATAAAATGTGATTGATACATGAAATTATACAATAAGGAACATTTTTTTTAAAGGGGTTACTATCATGCTCTGACCACATAAAGGCAAGACACCGACTTCAGTGAAGGAGATTCTGATAGCACAGCTAGCAAGACCTGCTCATAAATGGGCTACATGGAAAAAAATGAAGGCTGGGGTCCATATATGGAGATAACATTAAGCCATAAGATAACATGGATGATTAAACTTCCCATGAAAACTGAAAATGTTCAATTACCTTTGTACCTGGCTATATTTTACCAGTTTAAACTATTAAGACCTTGAAACCTAAGTCCTGGGTAAGTTAAGACTGAACTATAGTTAAGACTCTGAGACCCTATAATCACTGGTTTCTCTATACTAGCCATCCTCACACACAAAGCAAATGCCTTGGCTTAAGTGGAAGCCCGATGCAGAATGTTGCAGAATTACACTCTTGTCTCTCTGAAGTCCCATCAAGGTTAGATATGTTAAAAATTTACGTGATTTATTTCTCAGATGTGGTTTCACATCCAAGAAACCCAGTGGCCTATCTCCTAAAGTTGTGGGATCACAATGAATGAGAGTTCTCTGCAACTCAGAGGAAAGCAGAAAACTGTCCACTAGAAACTTATTTTAGAGAGGAAACAGATCCCAAGATGCTAAACAATCTCCCCAAGTGACACTCACATTCAGGATCAGAGATCAGACCTTCTGTGCTTAGTTCTGTATCTTTTCATGACACTCTGAAGTGACATCAGTGTCCAAAGCCTGATGAGCACCCATCATAGTCTGTCTTATATCATCTCTACTGGAGACTAAATGAACTAAAACAAATTTCCCTTCCTGATTACCTTCTTGTTGAGCAAGAAACTCAGAATCTTGATGGGCTTCCAGCCAACACATTTGTTTTACAGTGCCTAAGTCACACACCAGCAAGCTTAATAGGGTCAAACTAAGGTTGACAAGTCCTATGCCCTTTTTACTTTGGCCACACAAAGTACCCACAGTTCCATGTAGATGCCTGGAATAGTGAGCCTGCAGTGTGTCCTGTGCAGAAGGCACCTGAAGGACTTCTGCCAGCATTTGTCAGCAAATCAAGAACCCAGGCATGATGGCGCCTTTCTGTCTTCATATTGTTACAAAGCATTAGCTTTATAAAAAGTAATATCCACTAACATGGTGGCAAAGTGGAGTAGCTCATCATCATAGCTCATCCAGTTCTTTCTCTCATTGCCACCCGGAGTTTTCTGTGGCTTTACCCAGATCACATGACGCAGTTAGAAACAGCATCCAGATGCCCTCAATGCCAGTCCAACTTCCTTCCAATCACCACCATGTTTCAAAAGTGGAGCCAGATTTTCAAAACAACATTTCCATTTTCTAGCTCCTAAAAGTAGAGACTTCCTGCAGATGAATGAATTCGCGACCTCTTGCTTACAAGTTTCTGTCTCTGAAAATTACTGTGTAACTGTGTACCATCAATATACCTCTTGTGTCTGATATATTTATCTCTATCATCTGCCAAATAGATGGATTCCAGACTTCCAGGTAAGATGGTGGACCCGAAGCTGCCTTCATCTGATCCAGTAGAGAGCAATGAGTGTGAAAAGAAAATAGACTTTGTTTCAAAGAGAAAACGAGGCAAGAGCTTTGGAAATTCACAGTGGCGGTGAAGGAACAATTGAAAATGCAGAGAAAAGGCAGGCAATGAACCAAGGAGTACACACAGGCCTCCAGCCAGGGGCTCCCTGGCAGCTGAAGAGAAGCAGAAGCCTCATCAAAAAGGTCTCCCCTGTGCAGAGACCTGAGGTGCTGCCCTCAAGGCTAACCCACAGCCTCCACAAGTCACAGAGCCAGCTGTGTGTTTTGGTGAGATACTGATTGAAGAGGAAACCCATCACGTTGTATCGTGACTTGGACCAGGCAATGGAGGTACCATCTTGAGAGTGGCCCATTGTTAAAACTGGGATACTCTAAGAATTTGAGAATAGATGCTGAGAGGCAATAGAGCCCTGAGAGGGAATTGTGGAGAGTGAGAAGAGAATGATTCAGAACGGGCATGAATCTGAACAATGTATAGCGATAATTATGTACGAAATGCCATAATGAAACCAATTGCTTTTATGCAATTTTAAAAACAATTAATAAAAAATTGATTGGTTAAAGCCATCTTAGAACTTGAATGATGTGGATAATTACAGCTACCCTGTATTGACCTGTTCTTTGGGGCATTTTATTCTTTCTTTTAAATTAATCTTCTTTACATAAATATGCTTAAGGTATAAAGTATTATGTTATAGGGCATATATAGTTAACAGGTCACATAGGATAGCAATTAATCTACCCTCATTTCTTCTGATAAATACTGCATCTGCTAGTTTACTGAAATCTGATTGGCGAAGCCACAAGTCTTTCTAAATGTCTTTCTGACGAGTAGAAGGTGCTGTTGGAAATGACTATTTCTTCTATACATTTTTCCCTGGAAACAGTGGAAACAATTTCTCACAAGAACAAAAACATAGATTTTAAAACCTTCTAAAGCCATTTCATTAAAAACAGTATTGAAGGAGAGAGAGGCCAAAATATTTGTAAATAAGCTTTGTATATTTGTTAACATTATCCTTTGGGAAAACTCAATAGGAATGTCCTACTTTTTCCTAACTTAGAAACTCATTTATCAAAATGAATCCTGAACTATCAAATCAGTGTAGTAGGTTTGTTTTGGTAGGCTGCTGCCAGTGAATTCTTGTCTTTTGGGATTTTAGACGGATTCTTCTAGGACCCAACCTAGCAGACTGTTCCCAGTAATAATACAAGTTCAATTAATGAAAAACTCCAGATATCTCCTCCAAATGTTGGTAGGAAAAAAAATAGGAAGAACAAAAGAGCACAGAGAAAAGTATAGCAAATATCACTTGCATAAGAATAAGCCTGTGAGTAGAAGCTTACAGGCGTGGCCTCCCTCTCAGGACCCCTGCCCAATTCCTGGATTCACCTGACCCTAAACTGGGTGGTAACATTTCCAAGATGGATAAATTATTTCATCTTGTCAATGTTTTGTCTTGTTTTGCTTTGCTTTTGAAAGAGGGCATTGAAGAAACTTAAAATTCTCCTGGAGTTATAGTGGCATATATAGCAATATGAAGCCATGCACTAGACAAAATGATTAGAAAATTAGCTTTTCTCTGATTTAGGAAAAATAATAGCTAGTAGAGAACATTGAGAGAAACTAATTTAAAGGTTACACCACAGTATCCATTTATAATTACCTGAGGTAGATTAAATATAGTTTGCTTTCTAATGAATTAAACATTTTTATCTTCCTGAAATGGTATTTAAATCATTAATTTCTTTCATGAAATGTTCACAAACAACAATAAGTTCAAGTGTGGCCTAGTCCATATATAAATTATTTAAATTCTATTTGTGATGTTAAATCAATGAGGGAGATTTTAAGGTACCTTGAGAGCTGGCTGCTAGAACCCTGCCATGCTCCCTCTCCTCTGCTAGAGGTAAGAAATATGCTTCATCCCTCTGGGAGTTTGGGATGAACTACTTTCATTTGAGGGACAAATGGTGACATCAATCATAATTTACTACAAAGGGAAAAAAAATCTTTAGACTCCAAAGTCCAACAATGAAAAATTCTGAGAGCTTTCGCATGGATTCTGCTTCACAACCGAATGTCATGACTTAGTTTTATCTGAAATGAAAGAAAATAGAAGAGAATTGTTGAGACTTGCCCAGTAATCTCTGCTTGGACCGAGGAGGAGGGTAGAGAGCATTTACTTTCCTCCAGAAAGCTGTTATTTATGGACAGTCATCAAATCAGTGAGAATTGTGTATAGGTGCTACAAACACACAATAGAATCCTATTCGCCTCAAAAGAAAAGAGAAATCATGATGTGGCTCTGCCACTAGCTGCGATGGCTGCTGAAATCCTCACCGTTCTACCAAGTGGGTCAATGTGGCTGTCCATGCCAGGGGACAGTTCTCTCTTGGGCTTATTTAGAGTTTTTCCTAGGATCAACACAGATGCTTGTTTTCAGTTTTAAGAAATATAAGCAAATGAAAAGGCCTGTCCTGTGTCCCCAAACGCTGTTGGGGAGAGATAAGTAGAAATAAAATAAAAACAAGAAACAAAAGCAATTAAGAGAAAAGAGAAAGTTTGTGTATATATTATAACACACACACACACACACACACACATACACACACACACACACACACTACAGGATACACAGTCTGATAAGTAATGTTACGACCTTGGGGTAGATGTAGGGCATCTTCTTCAACTACCCACCACCTCATTTTTTTGAGTCAGCATCTCTCACTGAACCAGAAAGTTGAGGATTTGGTCGGGCTGGCTGGCTTGAGAGCTCAGCCTGTCTCTCTCTGTCTCTCCAGTGCAGGTATTACAGGCACAGCTCAGCCTGTCTCTGTCTCTCCAGTGCAGGTATTACAGGCACACTCCTCCACGCCTGACTTGTGTGTGACTGGCATCCTATTTACTCACTCAGCCATCTCTCCGGGCTTCTATTGTTCTCTTTTAAAAGACTAAAGATGATCATCTTCTTTTATGCCTGTGTTTGTGAGCATGAGTGTATGTGTGTTCCACATGCACGCAGGCACCTACAGTGGTAAAAGGAGGGCACACAATCCCCTGGGACTTGGAGTTAGGAGTCACCTGAGGTGGGTGCTGGAAACAGGCCCTCTACCCTCTGAGCCATCACTCCAGCCCCCTACTGTTCTCTTTTAAAAACACTGCTTAGAAGGTGGAAACTTTGGGATCACAGCCTCACCTTCCACATCCACTGCTGATCACACTGAGGGCTGGGGAGCTGCTGCTGGGCTTTGGCCAATTAGGTTCAGTCTCCCTATTCCCCGACCTTTGCTTTGCTCTTTATGTTACAGTCAGAACATCTCTCATTGCTCCAGCATCCCAAGCTGAGGCCGGAGAACATTTGTTTCTCACTGTTGTGGTTAGTGAATCCCTGGGAGGTTTTCTGCAGTTGGAAATCACTTAACCAGACTCCTTTAATATGATGTTTCCTTTCCAAAGGACACAAAAGATGAGCTTACATTTCCATAATTTCAGTCTGCGGTAAATGACTATTCAAAATGACCCCTATTCTGACCTCCTAGAGTTCTGCTTTGAACACTATGTAATTCTTCTTAAAGTCTCTTCATGAAAGACATACTCCTACTTGGGTATGAAAGTATGGTACTTCTTATGGGGTAGCAATGAAGCCATCCTTTGACACTAATTAATGAGCAATGTGGCAAACCTGCTTTCCATTCGATTCTGTGTGGAGAACCAGAAAGAGAAAAGAAATTACTTCTTTTCTCATTTCACCACTCTTAGCCACCTTGGCTATTTGGAGAACTGATCCTGCTAAGGTAGTCACAACAGTGGGGCTTCCCAGTGACAGGCACCAAGAGATGCCTTGATAATAGGAAGATTGCAGAATTGTTTTTGCTTTCCAGCTCATTTTCACATGTCATCCATGAGTTCAAAATATTGAATATAACTCGTTTTCTCTACCAGCTTACTATATTGAATACATCCAGGATGCTGTCCTCACTAAGCAGCAGAACTTACCCAGGGAAAAATGATACAAGTCAAAAGCGAGCTAGCTACTCACATATTGCTGTTGCCTCTTTATGTCTACTGCCCTGGTTAGTTTGTGTCAACTTGACACAAGCTGGAGTCATCTGAGAAGAGGTAACTCAGTTGAAAAAAAAATGCCTCCATCAGCTTGCCTATAGGCAAGTGTATAGGGCATATTCTTGATTAATGATTGATATGGGAGGGCCTAGCCCACTGAGGGTGGTGCTAGTCTTGGACTGGGGGGCTGGGTGTCCTGTGCTATATTAGAAAGCAGACCAGACAAGCTATGTGGAACAAGCCAGTAAGCAGCAGTTCTCTATGGTTTCTGTTTCAGTTTCTGCCTCCAAGATCCTGCCTTGAGTTCCTGCCCTGGCTTCCCTCTATGATGGATGGTAGACAGTAAGCTGAAATAAACCATTTTCTCCAAGATTGCTTCTGGTTATAGCATTTATCACATCAATAGAAAATATCTAGGGTGCCTACTACTAATTTTAAGGTAGAGGCTTGTCTTTCTGATACCCATTTATGAGTTGGAAATAGTATTTAGGGACAATGCCAAAACTAAACAGGCAGCAACTGGCAAAGATTTCTCTAGAACATTCAACTTTAACCAGAAAATACTTCCTTCCTGTGAACTTTCAGTTAGATTAAAAGAAACCCTTGGTGTGTCAGCCTTCATCCAAGGACCTAAAGTACCCTGGGCATGAGACCCTGGAAAAGAATTGAGGAGGCTTTTTTCTTTTTTAACTTGGTTTGTTCTTCCCTCTTCAGGACCCTCTCTCCGGTCTCTCACCTTAAAGGATCAATAAATCAAGCACACTGGAAGGAGCATGAGCAGTCCCCATTCTTCTGGTAGTTACCACAAGTTTAGCTTTGACCTCTTATTTAGCTCCACTAAAGCAAAGGACAAAAGGAGTGAATGAATTTAGGGTGAATCACTGACAGCTTCCGTTACCAGGGACGGGAACAGAGATTATGAAGAGTTGTCACTCACGGCAAATGAGGACTGTAATTTAGTCTTCTGGTGATAGTTGGCAGATTTCTACAAGTGGGGCTTCCCAGAAGCCATTATGCTGTATGTGGAGGGGAAGAGGAGCAAAGGTGTCAAGGTGGTTGCAAGGGTCTGAGAAGGCTTGAAATAGACAGAGAACTAAGACGCCTCTCTGTGACTACTAGGACTTTAAGGAATGTGGGTAGTCCATAATCCCATCATGCTGTGGGTGCAAGGAGCATGGTTATGGAAGATGCTGATTTGTTCAAGAACACATCTCTGTTTTAGAAAACCCCCTTGCTGAGGATGTTGCTCCATAGTAAAGAACTTGTCTGGAATGCACAAGAGGCCATGGGTTTGAGTGCCAGTACAGGTTCATGAGAGACTGTGGAGAGGACTTAACTACAAACCAGATCTGCCATGTGGAAGAAACCCTCCCACACAGAGGAAAACATAACTTGTTGAGCGTAGGACTTAAGAAAAGACATGAGTAGTGAGGGAGGCAAAACAGAACCCAAGATGCCGAAGGAGACAGTAAAAGCTAAACCTACATCCAAAGAGGAGGAGGCAGAGTGAACATAGGATGGGAGTGAAGAGAGTGAGCAGTCTGAAGGTCAGCAGGAAATGCCAATGTGGAGTTTGTCCATGCCACTTCTGTAGTGAGTCTGTGGAATGGCTTTCTGGATAACAGATGAGTGAGAGGAGACATTCCTAAAGTAGGATTGGAGTGAAGAGCTTAAGAATTTAACGTGCTTGTCCTGGGTGGATGTAACAGATCTGAAAACAGTAAGAGACACTGCCTACAGAATCAAAGATGATATTCCTTTTTGTAATGCTTGATGCCAAGGCATTGGTCAATATTGTTTAGCCTGTATGCCTAGGCTTGTGAGATAGCTCAGCAAATAAAGGCACCCGCTGTCAACCCTGATGGGCCAGGTTTGATTCCAGGGACCCATATCGAAGTTTGATTCCTGAGACCCAAGTGGTAGAAGGAACAAACATATTTCAACTTGTCTTCTGACCTCACACATATGCTGTGGCATGTGTGCAGCTACATAACATACACACACACACACACACATACACATTAAAAGAAATAAAATGAAATATAAAAATGTAAAATTGCCCGCCAAATCCACATTTTAGTTGTCTAGAGCTTATGAAAATGTAACTTTAAACCCCAGCACATCATGACAGTGCTTCCAGAGCAGACTGGGATGGAGAAAGAAAAAGGAGTGAGGTGCAAACTGCCCTGTTTACTTATTTACTTACTAAGTTAAAGACACCCGTTAATAACTAGTCCAACAGTCTAACATGGGTTAGCCTCTGATTCAGAGCTTCAGACAAATGAGGACAAAAATTTATGTGAACCAAACCAACCCTCCCCACTCTGTGCCTGCCTAAGAGGACAGCACCGTGAACCCCAACCGCATCTCTCCGGGGTAGATGAGAGAACCGTGTAATCATCTCTGCTGCTGTACTGTGTGGGGGCTAGAACTCTGCTGTTCCTTCTTTGTCAGGGGATCTCAGTTCTCTCTCTCCCTCTGTAGGTTGATGTTTCCATGGCAACCTGCTCTTTAATGCTTCTGAAATTACTGTGCATTTATACCATTAACTCTTTGTTTACTAGGGCAGTTTGCAAAGTGATATTCCAACCCCTCGCAAAGGTAATTATATTGACATCTCTACTTACTGAAAATTTTTAACAAAGATAATAGATACCTGTTGCCTGCCTCTCATCATCAAACCCTACTCCTCAACCCTTTCTGTCTTGGCTCTTGCCTTGACTAGTCTACCAATATATTTCACAAAGTCACTGATCACCAAAACACGGTCTAGGAGATGAAATGATAGTAGCTTTGCTCCATCCTTGTGTTCCTTACTCACCTTCTACCACTTGATATTGTGGAGAATTTCTCCATGGACATTTGCTTTGCATATTTGTTGCTTAAAGTAAAATATTATCCTGGTTTTCTTTTTGTATCTCAGGCCAGACTTCCCTCATTTTATGTTCCTTTCTTATTGAAACTCTCTGTCTTGAGAGTACTCAAGTCTCAATGTTGAGCCTACAAGTTTCCCTCTGGCTCACTCGAGACATAGCCGATCACCTCCACACCAAGACTTCTGAATCTATTCCAGATCTCACCTCTCCCCTGAACTTAAGTTCTGTATTTCTGCTTGGACAATTCCGACAAATGCTTTGATATCCAATCAAGCTTAACAGGACCAGCTCCAAAGCCAGTTTCCCCTGTCATTTCGTGATGGAAGCAATGTAAGACTCCAATCCTTAAAGCGTTCAAATTCTTGATATAATTTGATATCTCTTTCTGTTTCAACTCCTTTTTCACCACGTGAATGAAAAGGAGGACAGACTGGCACTTCTTAGGAGCTGTGTTCCTAGAACCAATAAACTCAGTTAAGATGCAACAATACTCTAGCATTGTGTACAGAATTTGCTGAATGACACTTTCTTCCTTTTTCAACATACAGTTTCAGAATTCTGTCTCCCCGAGGTAAATTAATCTCCTAGCTTTCTAACACATAAGGAAAAATGCTTGGAAGTCATATTTCAGCTCTGGCTGTGCAATAAAAGAAAGTCCAACAATGAATGCTATCATTTATTGAACACATGCCAAGCTCTGTTCTGGGTGTTTTATGTTATTTTAAATTCTCACAGCAATGCTATAAAATAATAGCATATATTATATGTGATTATGTAATAGCTATGTTATAATGAAGCCTGAGGTTGTTGGCAGCAGGAATCGAATCCATCTATTTCTTAGTAATCCCAAAGCTCATGTTCCTTCCACATAGCCTCACACTGAACATAATGCTGTCAACAGAAGCCATGGTCAGAAGAGAAAGACACAAAGAATTCAGGGATTTCTACCGTGGCAGAGCTAAAAGCTCAAGTCCTGACCTGAATGCCTTCACTCCTAGCATTTTAACCAGTCATGCTACCACTTAGCAGTCTTGCCAGCTGGTTTTCCTCATCCTTCTACCACAGTGAGGGTCCACAAAGAGAAATAAAACTCACAGGCTCTCCTTGACCCCAGGAATGACTGGAGTCATGGATGGTCAAGACATGTAGGATATATGTGGTCCTGTTCTCTAAGGGCTGTCAAGCTGTCACCTGTCACACACATACAAACCCCTCACAAGTGAAGAAATGGAATTCATTTGCCTTATAAGCTGTCAGAGGACAAAGCACAAACGGTAAGCTTGACTGGACTTACAGGGGAGTTAACTCTCAGCTCATGCTCTAGGACGCAGTCAGTTATAAAGGCTGGGGCTACATTCTCAGAGCACTTGTTAGAGGCTGGCAACAATAGCTAGGGTATTTATCTGGCTCCGTTAAGATTGGAAAAAGTGTATCTTGGTTTGGCACAGAATGTCCAAGTTCTCACAGGGTTTAAAAAATATCATATTAAAGTCATTCTGGGAGCTCTAATAAAATCTCGTTTACTCTCAATGGGGGGGGGGCAAGCCCATACTTTGGGTCTGGACAGTCAGATCCATGGATAGCTCTGAGCTTATTCTGAATCTTGATCACAATGTAGACATATTCTGCAGTGTGTCTTCCTGTCTAAATGCTCTCCTACAGCTGTCTTGCTTTCCTCCTTCAACTGTGACTCAGTTTTCCTTACCTCCTTTGTTGTCTACATCCCTGGCCCCTCCCTCCTCCACCTAGAGTCCACATAAGTCCTGCAAGTCAAACCTGGGAAGACAGAGACAGGGGACTCCCAGAGAAAGCTGGCTAGTGAGCCATGCTGGTGAGCTTTAGATTTGACTGAGAGATCTCATTCCCCTCCCTTTTTTTGTCATTCAGCACAGACTGATGCACCCTGTGAGCTGTTCTTAGACTACAACTCTTCAGTCTGACTGACTTGCAGTCCTACACCACCCATCTTTATTTTTCCTTCCATTTCCATGCATGCACACATGTAGACATGTTTGCCTTGGGTGGATACACATATATGTAGGTAGATATGTACATGAGTGGCTTGTATATATGGAGGTCTAAGGATGACAAGCATCTTCTATCTTCCACTCTTTTCACCAAGGAAGGGTCTCTCAGGCAACTCTAGAACTTACTGATATGATTAATCTTGCTAGCTGACTTGCTCTGGGGGTCTCCCAACTCTGTCATCTCAGGTTGGAATTACAGAATGGCCACCACACCTCCCCAGCATTTATAACATATATGTGGGCCATGGGAATCGGAACTGTGGTCTCCATTCATCTGTATGTATCAATTGCTTTAACCTTGAGCCCTCACCCTAGCCCTACACTTCTGGTCTATACTTCATCTTATTGGCTATTTTCACCCCTTCTCAGCTGGAATCACTAGCCTTCCCCCCATTACAAACTCACAGTGCTTGAAATGAAGCTGATAGACCATTCCGTTAAAATAGCTGACTGCCCGATTCCTCTTTCTCAAGTTATTTAATACTTATGAACTTCTTGGAAAATACTAGGCATCCTATCGATGCTAGCTTGTCTGACTCCTTCAGTCCTGAAACTTCCAGGTGTCTCTATCCTCACTCATCACTTGACACTCCTGCTCTTGTCCCAAATTCTGGAATTACAAGCCTGCCAGCCCTTACAAGAATCCCTTGCATGAGTCCCCTCCTTCCTTCTTTCATGCTATGGAGCCTTATCATTTCCTATGCATATCTCTCAAACAGCCTGTCTCTGAGACTTCTGTCTTACATACTCATCATCCTTACGTGCCCCCTTAATCTTACTATAGACTTCATATTGCTGTGTCACTCATTGCTTCCAAATCTCCAATGGCTTCCTACTAGCTGGAGTAAGAGCTGAACTTTACTCAGGACCCTCCACACCCTGACCCCCTCTGCACAGCTGGAATTCTCTCATGTTCTCTGTATGAACCATTGCTAAAGTCAAGGGCTTCTTTGCTATCTTGGAACAATATGCATTTGCCTGTATCTCTGTGTGCTTTCAAATGAATGCAGTTTGAGCATTGCTCCTGTTTAATAGCCCAAATAAGCTCTGTCCCACTTTCTTGACCAGGCATGCCTCCTCCCTTCTTCCCTCCCTCTGTCCTCTAGCCTGTGGTCTACATTTCAGTATTTCATGTACTGTTCTTACAGCCCATTTTATTCCTGTTGGCTACTTAACTTTTCATGCCTGGGTCTTGAATTCTGTGACAGACAATGCACTATTTAAAGAGTCAAATCTCATCCTATTATCCTCTTGCAGAATCTAAATTAGTTCCTTTCTGGTGCTAAGTGTTCAATAAACACCTATCGATTTGTTAGAACTTCTAGAAGACTAGCTCAGAAATCAGCTCTCCCTACTTTCTGACTTTTCCATGCATACACACACAGACACACAGACACACAGACACACACAAGCATGCACACACATACACACTCAATACACACACAAAGAGGGAGAGGGAAAAAGGCAGTTTCTTTGGAGGGCAAGTGACTCAATTATTGATTTTAGGAAAAAATGAATTATCAAAGGCTGGTTTCTAAAAGCAGTGAGACAAAATGTAGGTTGACCTCATTCTTGTGCAGGGCCCTATAAAATGTCCCCTTTTTTGTTTTGCAATTAAATCATCCCTAAAGCCAGCTCTACCTATGAGGAACATACAACCTGCTTGCCCTCCTGTCCTCTCATGGCCCTGAAAGAGCAGACGTGGGTGAGCAAAAACATTGAAGATCCATGGGAAGAGAACGCTGAGCCCTGGCTGCTTCTGAGCAGTTTTGTCATAGAAGAAAGGAAAAGAAATTGGGCTGTGTCTTGTTGGTCATCTAAGGGGACTGCCTAATGGGTTGCTTTTGAGTTTAGAAAATCGAGGCATCTGGAACATACGTAAAAGGTAACTCTGGGATTGGTTTTTTACTAGGGTGAATTCTTTTACCAGTTTAGGAAAGAAAGAAATATAACTCATTTTGCTTATGACATAGAAGATGAGACATCTTTCTTTAGGAAGGGAATGGGGGAAGGTGTGGTTACATATTTATTTTCTAGTATCTTTCTAATCATCAAGAAAAAGAAAAACACCTTTGATATATGTAGGAGAAAATATCCAATTTTCACCTGGTTAGGTACACATAGTTACAAAGTCTTTCACTCCGCCCTTCTCATTATCTACCAGTTACATGAGCATGCAAGGTGGAGGTAAAGAGTTAATAGTCACATGATGATTTTCTTCATATTTGGACCAACTCCTGACAATGCAGATGTTACCATCTACAGAGATGCCTAAGGGTTAATGCAAATAATGGGCAAAATGGATATTTCATGGGCAGGCAATTGGGACAGAGGGCAGCTCAGAGCTCTCTGCTCTGCAGACAGCAGTAGAACATGAAGGAGCCCAGGTAGAAATCAGAAAGGTATTGCTACTAAGTCTCTCTCTACCTAGTAAAGACTTAATCTCTGGGAAAGTAGAAGGATGTTAATTTGATTAACACTTGCCTGAATTCCCTCAGCCTCCCAGACAACCTAAACAAGGGACATTTAACATTTGGGGCAACTTTCTTCCCTTTTTTACAGTCAGTACCAGGTTATTCTGATTATATGAAATTAAAACACATTCAATAAGAGAGTGTGTGTTGTGGGGGGGAGGGGAAAGATGTAGCAAAATGGCTTGAAGAAGTGTGGTGTTTGATGTCTTCAATTAGGAAAAAAAAAGGTTGGGGTGGGTGTCTGCGAGGTAGAAATGGGAGCAAACAAGCACACACTGGAGAGAAATGAAAAGATGGAGAGAAGATGAAACAGCATGCGGCATGCTGGGTAGCATCTCCATGGCAACCACATTGCACATCCAGAGCATTGCCAAAAACAAGTCAAGATCCAAGTAAGTAGGTGTTGTAGAAAGAAGAGATATAGGCCGGCTGTGACAAGGAAGCACCTGCAGAAGACGAATTCTCTTGAGCATTCCATGCTTCTCATTTCTTTTCCTAACCACACCCAAGGCTCCACTTGGAGTGTGAATGCCTCTAAAGCATCCCCCGCTGCCAAGTCTAAATCTCACGCAGAAAGGTCTCAGGACAGCAGGGATGAGGCTTAAGGAGCTCTGGCTGGAGCCAAAGAGAAAAGTTATGAGTGAGGCTCCCAATCACCTTGCAGGCAATTTGTTTGCTTTCTTAAGCCATTATTAAATCTAGTAATTTGCACTGAATAACTAGGGTTGTTTTCATTTCTCAGGTCCCGTAAGGAGGATAGTCTACACCGATGAGGATGTTATTGAATGTATAAAGTTGGGTACTGCCAAGACAGACACCACATTCCTGTACTACTGATCTAGACTGTCCCTTGGTAAAAATCTATGCCTGTAACTTACAGGAATTCGATTGAAAGCATACTCAGGCTGGGCGGTGGTGGCACACACCTTTAATCCCAGCACTTGGGAGGCAGAGGCAGATGGATTTCTGAGTTCAAGGCCATCCTGGTCTACAGAGTGAGTTCCAGGACAGCCAGGGCTACACAGAGAAACCCTGTCTCGAAAAACCAAAAAAAAAAAAAAAAAAAAAAAAAAGAAAAGAAAAGAAAGAAAGAAAGAAAGAAAGAAAGAAAACATACTCAGGACATCCCTGGAGATAGTAAATTGTTGGAAATGTAGTTTCTGAGCCATTTTAGATTATCCAGCACATGAAAACTGAAGTATGGTGTCTATGGTGGTTCACAGTTCTTCCTTCACACTCAACTAAGAACAATTAAGATCTTTAGAGCTTTTGTGCCTCCTCTAAAATTGCAGCCTGAAAACATGGCTCAAAGAAAGCATCCCAAGGATGTACATGTTGGCATACCATGAGCCCTTGCAGGCTTATTGTAAAGAGATCAAGCTGGGCCCCTGATACTTACCAAGTGAACCTGGTGAGTGTGCAGATCACGCAGCCCTCGTCCCAAGACTAGGACTTTATCAGTATTCCTCAGCTAGAACCGGAGAACCTGCACTGTAGAGCTCTCTTGCTAGCTCTGCAGTGTAGATGGTTCTGTAAACCATGAGATGGGCCACATATCTT
>NW_022196903.1:129769279-129835368 GCF_008632895.1 Mastomys coucha
AGATGGGCCACATACCTTGCTAGCTCTGCAGTGTAGATGGTTCTGTAAGCCATGAGATGGGCCACATATCCCTCCTTTCCTGCTCTAATGACTAGGCTACTTGTGGCTCTTTGCCTGGACGAGAAGAGCCTTTCCTCAAACCCAGGAATGGCAGAGCTGTCAACCCTGCCAAAGAATTGTGCACGGGAGACTTATAATTCAGAATTAAAGGAAAAGCAGGAATCTGAAAGCAGTTCTTGTCATCACTGACTCACATCTAGGATTGCTTGGACTCAGGGCCACCGGCCAGGAAGTATTAAAGGAAGGGGAAGGGGTGAGATAGGGAACAAGAACATAAGCTAGGAAGGAAGTGAGAGGAGCCAGTTCTTAGAGTTCTGAACCAGGAGTGAGGACACCCAAACCCTGCATATGCATGTCCATGCAGGGACACTCCTTATGTGAGATCCTTGCTATGGAAACTATAAACAATCATAAGAGCCTTTGACATAATTTAACCTGCAACTTGGCTCTCCTGCCTCTCAGTAATGTGAAATTCACTTAGTAGGGCATGTGACAATGGCCAAGTGGAAACAGAAAAGTGAGAAGCCACATCTCCAAAACACTCACTGCTCCAGGGAGCTTGCATGTGATGCAATCCCATATTATAGGTGTGGCCATGGGAGCTTGCATGTGATGCAATCCCATATTATAGGTGTGGCCATGGGAGCTTGCATGTGATGTAATCCCATATTATAGGTGTGGAAACAGGCTTGGACATGGGACCAGTATTGTCAAACTAAATGACAGGTCAGAATTTAAATGGGGTATGTCTAAGCCCCAAAATCTATTTCTGAACCCTAGCACACCAGCTCTTTCTCATGGTCTAGTGTGTAATCAGAAATGACTATATCAAGACTAACACTGATGACCACATGTCTACATCTCTCCTCTCCTTTCATCTTTCTCCAGAACTGAAGGAACGGATAAAAGTCTTCCCATGTGTAGAGTAAAGGATAACAGCTTTCCTTGTGACTCTCTTAATCTTTGTTCTCATTCTTCCTCACTCATAAGACTTGAAGCAATATGTGCATCATCCTTTAGACGAGTCTGGCTTGATGTCTGGTTATATAAGCCTATATTAGAAGGCATGGAGTACCTCACTCAGGATGATATTTTTCAATTCCATCCATTTGCCTAAGAATTTCATGAAGTCATTGTTTTTAATAGCTGAGTAGTACTCCGTTGTGTAAATGTATCACATTTTCTGTATCCATTCCTCTGTTGAGGGACTAGAAAATATCATCCTGAGTGAGGTGACCCAATAACAAAAGAACACATATGGTATGCACTCACTGATAAGCAGATATTAGCCCAGAAGTTCAGAATACCCAAGATACAATCCACATACCACATAAAGCTCAAGAAGAAGAAAGACTAAAGTGTGGATACTTTGGTCCTTCTTGGAAGGGGGATCAAAATACTCATGAGAGGAGATACAGAGACAAAGTGTGGAGCAGAAACTGAAGGAAAGGCAATCCAGTGATTGTTCCACCTGGGGTTCCATCCCATATACAGTTACCAAACCCAGACACTATTGTGGATGCCAACAAGTGCTGGATGACAGGAGCCTGATATAGCTGTCTCCTGAGAGGCTCTGCCAGTGCCTGGACAATACAGACATGGATGCTCCAGCTATCCATTGGACTGAGCACAGGGTCACCAATGGAGGAGTTAGAGAAAGGACCCAAGGAGCTGAAGGGGTTTGCAGCCCCATAGGAGGAACAACAATTTGAACCAACCAGTACCCCCAGAGCTCCTAGGGACTAAACCACCAACCAAAGAGTACATGTGGAGGGACCCATGGCTCCAGCCACATGAAGCAGAGGATGGCCTTGTGGGACATCAATGGGAGAAGAGGCCCTTGATCCTGTGAAGGCTCGATGCCCCAGGGTAGGGGAATGCCAGGACAGGGAAGCAGGAGTGGATGGGCTGGTGAGCAGTGGGAGGGGGGATGGGACAGGGGGAAGGTTTGGAGGGGAAACCAGGAAAGGGGATAACATTTGAAATGTAAATAAAGAAAATGTCTAATAAAAAAGAAGGCATCGAGTATAACATGATTGGTAGAGCATCTATGTACCCTAAGTGAACCTCTGGATTTGATATCTAGTAATACAAAATAAGCCGACAAATACCCCTACATCAGAAAAAGAGTGGTATTACTAAAGGGTAAAATAACCTAAGTTCTAAGTGATAGATAACAAGACTTCTCTGACTCCCTGCTAATTTCATGGCCAGGTTCTGATGCAGAGATAGATATGCCTCTGACAGATGAGAGGGTGTCTAGTCCTCACTTGGTGACAGTGACAAGGAATGAGGAACTTGTTGTTTTATGGAAAGAAACAAGGGGTCCCTAGGGTCTCTGCATTGTCCCGCTCCATCAGCAAGGAGAAGACAAACATGAGGGAGGCCTTTGGCAAGGAATCAAAAGAACATGTGCTGTTGGGGCACACCCCTGAGGTGCTAGAGAGAACAGAAAACTCTGACAGCTGTGTCATCTTCACTCACGTGTCCCCGCTCTCTGTTCTGCATCCCCCTCTCCCATACTCCCCTGACCTTGCATGTTTTATCTCTCAGGAATGTAGCCACAACAGTAAGTGAGCCACAAATATAAAGGATTTAATACCGAAGCTCCACAAATACAGCATCATAAATACCATGGCTTAAACACTAGAACCCGTAAATTAACGGCTTAAATGCCCAAACCTAACAAGGTCCATAGCTCACGCTGGGCAGCAGAACCTGGCTATGTTGGCTCATACCTCTAAGTCCAGGCTGGGGCAGAAGGATCACTGTGAGTTTGAAGGATTCTGTGAGTTCACAGAATGAAACAACAACAAAACCTATTCAGATAGTTTAAGAAGGGGAGGGTGTAGTGTTGGCAAGAAGGGCATAGGACTCTTTTAGCTGGGTCATAGAATATGAAGAGTTTCTGGCAGGGAAGGCGGGCCTGAATAGTCCAGAGTATGATGGGTACAGAGTCAAGATTCTGTGGCAAGGATGAAGCTGTAGGTTGCTGACTGGGGTAGAAGACAGGGAATTTTAAAAGCTAGAAGTGAAGAGGCGGAGGGCTAAGGCTGCAAAGACAGCGAGCCCTTTGCAATGGTCTTGGATATGCTGCTGTGACCCTCTATTAATAAGAATCTAAGAAAAGATTTCAAACAGGGATGATAAGTGATCCAATTAATTTTCTAATTAATATTTTATTGTAAAGAAAATAATGCTTGGAATAAAGACAAGTGAAGGGGCTCACAGTCCAGATAAGGGGGAAAAAAAGATGTGAGTCTCAGCCACAAAAGTGGAGGTTGATTGAATTTTGGAGGGCAGTCTCAGTAAGGGTCCATTGTGAACAGACAGAAAGGTTCAGAGTGGGAAGTGGGCTGGATTTAAGATGCCTCCACTGCTCCACATGACGACGACAAGGGAGAAGAAGCATAGCTCTGAGATCTGCAGCCAATGCTCAGGGTGGGGCACCTAGATTTTATGTTCTTCCTTATTCTAACTACATCTGACTTGGGGCTTCCTGATCACGGTGAACTGACTGGATGTTCCAAAAACGGGAAGAAGAGGAAGGAATGCTGGCGGTTCAAGCAAGAAAGGGATCGGGTGCGCTAATCCCAAGCGAGAGGTAGCCAGCAGAGTCGCAGGCACGTTTGAAGGTCCTGCTGGTAAGAATGTGAAAATGGCCCATGAGAACCAGCTCGAACAAGCCATGTTGCAATTACCTTGGGAACCCCTTGATTTCAGGTTTAAGACTTCGGCGTCTTTACATCTGGGGACTCTCTCTGAATGGCTTGCATTGCTTTCACTGAGCCCTCTCAAGATCACAAGATCCCTCTGCTCAGTGGATAAGGTCATTTGATGATTATCTTAGGGAATTTTGCCCAAGTCTGCATCCTGGCTTCCTCTCAAGTTTTGTTACATGAAAGTACTGTGTATATAATTTGAAAATTGCCTCAGATGATTCGAAAGTCCAGCTTTATCACATTCACACCCTCCTTGAATACGTCCATTTTAATATGTGCCTGACCTATGCTGAATGGCAAGAAGGCTTGCACACCAATTTGATACTTCAGTGAATTCATATGGACTGGACTCTCTCTCATTACAGTGTCACATTACAGGAACGTGTTGAAGTCACGGCTCACTGCAAGATCCCTGCATTTTGCAGCCCATTTTCCTGTTTTCCTCAAAGTCAACTCTTCATTATCAGCAGCAATGGGGACAGGCAGGGCATCGAACCCAAAGTGGCAGATCCTGCCCCACTTGACTGTATGCAAGGGGCCAGGTTCCTCCCTCCCCCAGCCCTTGTATATCTATCATGAATCGAATGCTTTGGCTGCTCTCAGTCCTCATTCTTCCCCGATGGTGGAAGTCCTAAGCAGGAAAATGACCCAAATCCAGCAGGAGGCGAAAGAGTGCAAAGCAAGAGACCCAGCAGCCTCCCAAAGTGGATAATAAGTCCTTGAGTGATGAGATGTTGGAAAATCAGGCCCCGGGTTGATGAGCCTTATTCCCCCACCTAAATGCTATGGAGACAAATCAGCAAGCGAAGTTGCTACAAAGATGTAAATTCCCAGTTACCATGAGTTACACAGCCCAGGAGACAGGCAAAGAATGGGAAGAGCCTCAATGTTCACTTTGGAAATCTGCAAGCATAACCTTAAAATCCATCCAATTCAGGAAGCAGCTTGTCTCTAAATGTGATGAAAAAAAAATATAGCTCAGTCTATTGAGTCTATCGGCGTTCCTGACACACTCACAGATGGTGCAATTAGCATCTAGCTGAGCCACATTCTACCCCCGTTTCTATCTTGTCTCCTAGTAACTTAGGGCAATACCTGATCTCATGTCCCCTTCTGTTTTTACCTTTGTTCTCTCTCCTGTGGGTGCTAGGGTTGCTAGAGGGGGAGTCAGCTCCTGTGGCAGTAAGAGCTGCCTGAAGCTGCTTCTTCCTGAAGGTGAGAAACGGGGTGGAGAGACTGGATGGAGTGCCCAGCCTCCTCAATCTTCACCTGTGATTGTTCTAGGATTGTACTTAGGGGCCAGTGTAGCTGGCAAAACTGCCTTTTGAAGAGTTCTGCAGTAACTATAGCCAAAATTAAGAACACTAAGCCTGCGCAGTAGAACTACAATATCTGGTGACTGTTTTCTGCACTTGAGTCAAATTTAAGGAATGTCCTTTTAATAAAGAAAAAAAAAAAACTCTCACTGTAGAAAAGAAAAAGACAGTGGTGTTTCACCAGCTCTCTGACCTCACCATGTAGACAGAGAATAGAAATCTTAAGAGATGCATTTTTTGATAGATGATATGCATGGCTTTGGAAACTCTGCTCCCCTACCCAGCATATCACAGAAGTATGTAAGACTCGGGAAGGCTATGGATGACACCTTTGTATCTCACGTGTAGGATGATAAATAGACCTTTCTCATTCTTCTCCATTAGATAGGTAGCACTCCTAAGGAGGCATTATTCAGATGTGACAGGGCTGCACAAATAGCACACTGCCAACCCCAGCATTCAGCTGCCGTCGTCACCTCCCACATCACTGCTGGGCTTTGCTCCATGGCTTACAAGCCGATGAGCATGTTACACATGCTGCTGAAGCAAGTGCCTGCCTGCCATTCCCTACTGATGGACTGCCGCATGCAGGAGCTGTTTCATATTTAGGGATGTCTCTAAAGCCCTGCAAATTTTCAGCTTGTAGAGATCACAAACCTATCCAAAGAGGAGTCCCCATGGAAAAGCAAGATAGTAAAGAACATCTAAAATGATTTTCTTTTGTGGGAACATGAAAATATTAACCAAAGGTGTTTTTTTCTGAGAGAATAATTTCAGTTCTGTATGTGGTGAAATGATCTCCCTGTGTCTGTGTAAACAAAATATATCTAAACACATTTTCAAAGCCTGGGAGGAAATATTCCAAAATGTAAGAATACTATCTCTGTGTAATAAAACTTTACATATTCTTAAATGTACACCAGACAAATGACATAGTGTGCAACATGTATGCATTAGTTTTACACCTTGAAAAATATCTCAAGAACCAAATATTTGTGTTAATCATTTGTATAGGATATGACCAGCAAATAAAAATTATTATTGTAATATATAGAAAGTTGGGAAAAAGCCTATCCATCAAAATGTTGCCCTTGCTATAGTGGGACTCTGACAGCAGCAGCCAACCACCAGATGCTGGATCTTGAGCCTCCAGAACTAATAAAACTTCTCTCGTTATAAAGTTAACCAGCCTCAAGTGTTTTGTTACAATGAGGCAAAACTAACTTATATAATGAGTGTGTAGTTCTAACAACCTACAAATAACTTATATAACTAGTATGTATACAAGTTGTAACAACACAAAGTAAATCCTCATTGCTGTCATGCTAAAACTTAAGAATTGGAAAATAAAAATGATAGCATAACAAACTGGATGCCTAATGATAGCAGGTATACGTACAAAGCCAAGAGCAAGGGTCAGAGATGAGAGCAGAAGGAGAGCCCAGTGTTAAGGTGGTGAGTGGGAGTTGTTTTCTGCTCAAAACTTGTTGCTGTTACTTTCTGTCCATGGACATTCATTTAAAAACAGCCTCACTATGTAGCCTAGGCTAGAACTGAGCTTCCCACCCTCCATCCTCTTCTTCCTGAGTGCAAGGATAATAGGCACATGCCACACTGTCACACTTGTTTCTAGCTTTTAAAACGGAATCAGTACCATGGCTTTTTGAGTTGGCTTAGTCTGGTCATGGTAAAAGTACCTTCAGCAATGGCAATAAATTGTCCGTGTGATATCACTAGCCAATGAGTTTGCATAAAACAACATGAAGCCAGTACTGATAGAAAGAAATGAGCTTGCACCTTGTGGTGCCCTTGTGTGTATCTGCCATCCCAGCACTTGGGAGATGGAGGCAGGATGATCAGGAGTTCTAGGTCAGCCTTGGCTACACAGCATATTCAAGGTCAGCCTGGGCTACTTCAGATGCTGTTTCAGTAAGAGGGAAAGAGAGGAGAGGGAGGGGGTATGAATGTGAATGAGCTTACGCCTACCAAATAGCAGTGGTAGCAGTTACTATACAGGCTTTGGAGACATTTACCTCTCTCAGTTACCAGGTCTCCGAAAACCCACAGTGCAGACTTATGATGTGGACAAAGTAACACATGGGTACTACCTGCAGTATAAGAAATTCATAACCAAGTACTACTAGAGTGCTCGAGGCTTTTAAATCAAACGGACTGAGGAGGCACTAACAATTCTAGTCCAGGCGGGTCTGAAACCAGCAATCTGCAGGGGACTCGCAAGAGTGAACTCATACAAGGTGTTTAAGTGGGAATCTGAAGCGGGGTGGCAAAGGAAATATGTCTTCTTCAAGTCTACAGAAGAAGGACCAATGTAATAAAAAGTAGCTTCTTCAGCACCACAAAGGAGAAAAACACCCCATCTGATAGAAAGGGAAACTTTTGGGGTCCAAATCAGTATTTGGTAGAAGATACTACACTGGAGGTAGGCGTCCTAGAACAAAGCTAGTGACGTCAGACCCTTACAAGGCAGTCCCCTTTCTTTTCTTTCCTTTTTCTTTTTCTTTTCTTTTCTCTTCTCTTCTCTTCTTTTCTTTTCTTTTCTTTTCTTTTTTTTCCTTCCTTTCGTTTCCTTTCTTTCCTTTTCATTTTTTTGGGGTATGTTTTTAACTTTCAGAGAAATTTCTTCTAATGAGGCAAGCTCCTCCTTTGAATAGCAGAGGAGTAAAAAACAATGCTACATTATGCATGTCAGGAGCATGGGGTGGAAAAGCTAGCACTCTAGAGCTTTTTAACAGTTATTATCATGTGCGTAGTAAGTATGCCGGGTCTCACTTGGATTGTGTTTATTTGCCAGATTTTGAGTGGAAAGCTGATAGCTCTTTTTTTCATTTATTCAGTTTACTTCTTGATCACAGCTGTAACCCCCTCCTTCCTCCCCGCCCCCCAGTCCTACCCTTACATTCCCTTTCCTCCAAGAAGGGGAAGGTACCCCATGAGTAGGAATATTTTAAGAATTTTTTCAGATAGTTCTCACTAGGTAGCCCCAGCTAGCCCGAAACTCACTATGTAGGCTTCCACCTATAGAGAACTGCCTGCCTCTGCCTCACGAGTGCTGGGATTGGAGGTGTGCTCTACCGTGACCAGCAAATGATGGATATTTTAAGGAAGTCAAATGTCATCCTTCTCTTCTGGGCCTGTGTAATCTGCCTGTGGACTCTTTCTACAAGAACCACCATATAATGGGCAATCAACTTGAGCTGATGGATAAATCTTTACAATGGAACTTGTGTCTGAGGGAACCTTCGGAGTTCACTAAATATGACAAATTCTCTCCATTTGTCCCTATCAAGAGTCTTCCATTGCTACTCCCCACTGCCACCCAGACACTCAGATTGGAAGATTCCATTTGATGGTAGACGCTAGCCAACTTCAAGAAGCCTAGCCCCACCAAACTGAGTCGAGTGATGAGGGGTGGCTCAGTGCTGTGATCTGGGCAGGCGCCATTCCCTCCACCGTCGCACAGTCTCATGTTCAGTTCATGCCTCCTGTGCCAGTTCACAGTCTTTGAATGAAAGACAAAGGCAAACCTAAGCAGAGGCTCAGAAGGAAGAGGGAAGAATCCTTGAGAGCTCACTGAAAAATTCTTAAGCAACCCCTTCTATGCAATCCCTCTTCCACGTAAATTGAGTCTTTTCTACAGAGGCTAATGACGGTTGCTTCAAAGTCCAAGAACATTATTTTTTTAAGTTAAATAATCTCGGCAATCATATTACTCTAGTAATCTTCAAATTAATATTCACATTAATTAAAATTTATGTAATGGGTGTTTTATAATTCATGGACCTCTTTCACGGTACATAAGAGTTTTTCCATTATCATTCTTGGGAAATATTTCCCATAAGCCCTTTGTCTAATTTCTCCCCAGATACTGCTGAACATAATAACCACTAAAATGTCTATAATTCTACTAGTTTTAAGGTTAAGGATATTCCCCTACAAGAGATCTCAAGGTGTTGCTTTTATTTGATAATGTGATGTGTGGCTCAGATCCAAGGAGCACTTAGTAACAGAACCAAGAAGCCAGAGCAGACTTGTGGCATCTGTTTGCTCAGAGATCTATTGGTTTCCCGACTGGCTCTTGGGCTCTTCATTTCGGTAAATCGGGAAACGTCACTGCATCCATGATAGATGAAAAGATGCAGGCTTGAAACTATCACAAGTGGCTGTGGACTAATGCAGGAAGCACAGCTGTTCAATGAGCATTATGATTTGAACACAAGAGTAGATCCCATTAATCTGTCCTCCATGGGGGTCCACACACAATTAGTACAAATCTATCCATCCCTGGGAGGCAACTCCATTATAATCATGGATTTAGTTTCTCTTCCAAAGGCCCCATGAGGAGGGAACCCAGAAGAATGAAAGGGCAACTTCGCAGGGAGCTCCTCAGTACAGGGCACCATGGTCGGCATTAAGAACGTGAAATGCTGCTTTGGAATCAGCTTTTTATTGAGTCTCTCTCTTCTTCCTTCCTTTGAAGCGTTAGTGTTGTTTTTGGCAACCCCAAATTCCAGGGGTTCATAGTTCTGTCAGACATCATTGACATCATCTGTTCTCTCCCTACGGTGCAAGTAAGTATGCCGTCAGCAAGACTCCATTCCTAAGCATTAAGGTCTCAGTCCATCTAGAAGGAAAGAGAGTTGCGTATCCCTCATTTGCATGCAGGCTCACAAACCACAATGCAAAGGCCATCATAGGCTTTTCATTACAGTAACTTCCCACACCTGGAAATAAGGTGCTCTGAAGAATCAACACCTTTCTCCTAACGTGTCCAAAGATGCCAAGTGAGCTAAAACATCCTGGGAATCACTGACAACGGTTGTGTTCCCGGGAATGTGTGCTTATTGCCGCAAATAAATTTCTAACTAGACAGAAATTTTAGGAAGATATTTTATTCAATGTGTAGGCTTTACTTTAAGCAACTTTATGTCTATAAAGAAGGAAGAGAGAAAATGGATGATGGACTAGATGTATCACAGAAGCAGAATTGGAAGATGACTAACTGTAGGGAAGAAAGAGACTGCTAACAAGAATGAGACAGAGAAGTGGGAGAGAGAGAAGACGGGGGGATGGAGAGGGCGAGAAGAGTTAGAGCAAAGCGTAATGGTCACCTTGGTTAGTGTTTATTGTCAACTTGACACACCCTAGAGTCATCTGAGTAGAAGGAACCTCAGCTAAAATATCTTGCCCAGGTCATATCTGTGGGCATTGTCTTGATAGCTAATCGATATAGGAGGGCCAAGTCCACAGTGGGTAGTGCCATCTTTAGGCAGTTGGGCTATATATAAAAGCTAGCTGAATTTTACCCAGCGAGCAAGCCAGCATTCTGATTCCTCTGTGGTTTCTGCTTCAGTTCCTGGTTGAGTTCCTTGCCCTAACTGCTCTCAGTGATGGATTGTGACCCAGAAATGTATGATAAAATAAACCCTTTTCTCAGAATGTTTTATCACAGAAACAAGAGAAAACTAAGACAGTATATGTAATATGTCATGTATAGTCTACAAATTAGAAATGCAGTTATAAAATGGAATTCACTCTCCCAGAGATAACCATATTCTTACATTCAACAACATTCCTAGATATTGCCCAAGCACAAATATGTAAGTGAAATAAAATGCATGTCACATAGTATACAATTGTTCTAGCTCATTTTCCTTAATATTGTCATCTGCTCCCTCACACACAGATGGAGGCATATGAAGTGTAGTATTGAAAATCCTAATTTCTTGGTTACCTAAAAATGTAATTGATCCCTTCTTCACAGAAAGTTCAGATTTTTCAACTTACAACATCTGTATAATCACACTGATGTCTCAGTATGCTTTACCCTTACAACATCTGGATAATCACACCAATGTCTCAGTATGCTTTACCCTTTCTTTAAAATTAATGTTGATGAGAGGATCTTTTAGCTTTAATGTATTTGTTCCTACTGCCTTCTTCTACCCAGGGAACCTACATAATGGTCCACAACTGTGGACCTCACATAATTACCTTCATTCACAATGACATTCAGAGTCAAACTCAAAGTCACAAAAAGCCACCCAGTGTGCAGATTCTGCAGTCACTTGTTCTTGTCCTGAAGGAGAGGGAGGGACTGGGATGAGGCAGGGGATAAACAGAGGCGAGCTGTAGAGGAGGAAGAGTTATCATTGAGGGCTGGTGAGAGGTAACACCAAGACAGAGATAGAAAAGCTATGAGGCATTCTTGAGGACGGTGACTCTAGTTATGAGGAAAGAAGGAAGCATAGAAGCCACCGAAGAGAGAAAGTAATGTGAAGACTGATGGTGATGGCGGTGCTTCAAGGTTGTAATACACGGGGGATCTGAGCCAGGGAGGAAGACCTGCTATACTCAGGCAAAGCTGAGGCAAGGAGGAACACCTTTTGAGGGCTTTAGGAGATAGGAAACTTGGTAAGACAAAGAAAGAGAGAAGAAAGCCATAGCTGGAAGAAGGAAGAAGGAAGAAGGATTTGATCCCTATCAAGCATGCTGCTCAAATGGCCACGCAGTTTGCCAACATTTCTCAATGACGTGAACTATGTCCTGCACAACCAGCAATTTCTCTTACTGCACATTCATCTGTTGCCAGGAATCCTCTGAAACAATTCCAGTAGCCTTGTGTCCTTCTCTGTCATCATGATGTCCCCTGCATTCCGTCCTAGCCTTCAAGTGGTACCCATGTGGTCACCTGAACTAGGGTCCTAACTCCTTAAACCCTATTTGTACCCTCTCTACATACACCCTTCTGTGTCCTGCAGACCCACCACTCCATAATTCTCACCATGGTTTTACTTATTCAGTTCTATGACTCTGCTTCTTCCAAATAGAGTATGTGCTTTATAGTATTGTTGTGAAGGTTAAATGAGTCCGTGTGGTATATATGAACTGTTAATCCTCTGACTGAAATACTGTCCAAAGTTCATTTTCACCATGATTACATTTATTTTCTCACTTATAGATAAAGCTATTCTGCTGATAAGTTTCCCCATAACTTATCAAGACTGAAAGTCTGAGGAGCCAGTTTCTTTCTGACTAAAATATCCATACAGATTGAATTCAGAACTGTCCCCATAATGAATGCTTTAGAATGTTCCTTCCCTGATTCTCTGGCGCCATGGAATCCCTTGATTTGACAATCTCAACCACTTTGTTCCTATCTGTCATAATAATAGGCACTGTCTATCCACAGCACTAACATGTACTTTACACAAAGGAGGTTTTAAAGAATGTGGATTGTATTCTCCTTTCTTTCACTTTAATCCCCTTCTTACTATTGTCTGAACTTCCCCACAGAGCACAAATTCATTTCACAGGGAAACAAGTGCTACTTGACTTTATTGTTATTTGCAATAATCACTATATCTGTTATTTCAAAGTCTTTAGGTGCGATATTCCAAAATACACTGGAGAAAATTCCAAAAATTATTGAACAAGAAAGGAGCAGACTGTAGTGAGCACAGTGTGGAGCATTCTTCAGCTTTACATTTGAAAGTCATCTTAAGACAGAAGGCTCCAAACTATGCTCATGAGGATTCCTTCCTTTGGTCACCCCAAATGGCTTGGGGGTCACTGATCTGGTCTCCAAAGCTGTAGTTGCCATACGTCTAAATTCCTGCTCACTGTAACAGATGCTTTGAGACGATGTAGACAGTTGCAGGGATTCAGAGGACTTTTCAGAAGATGGCTAAAGACAAGAAAATTAACCCTTTGAGGAGAATCTGGGGCTGTTTTTCATGACATAGTAGAGAAGCAGAAAGGCTACGATGGTTTGTTTGTTTGTTTGTTTGTTTCCAGGTTCATGAAAGATTGTTATTGGTGATATCATCACCAGCAGCTCCCCATGACCTCAGTGGACAACACAAGAAAGAAATTAATTCCAAGCAACATTTCAATTAGACAAGGAGTTGCCTGCTCAGCTGCTTAAATACTAGAACAAAGGTCACAAGAAATGTTGTCATGCTCTTCCTGTGAAGAGTTTTGAGGAGACAATGAGCTTTAGCAGAGGACACATCTGAAAACAGGTGACATGGCTTCCAGAGGTACTTCAAGTGTTTGACTTGATGCTGTCTTACAGTGTTTACCATTGTGTCTCATTGGTTACAGAAATAAATTGGAACTGGAAAAAGGCAGAGGTTCAATAAGCCTGAGAACTCAGATCAAGGATTAGTGGCAAAGTTAATTCCTCAATAGACATTGGATATGCCGTCCAACAACATGATCATATTCTAGCTCTATTGAGATCAAAGGAAAAATGTTTCAGCTTATACTTTCCCAGTGGGAGACTAAATGCTTAGAAATGAAATCGTTTCTTCCAGTGACTTAAGCAGAACTCAATCAACAGAGAGAATAAAAAGGTCGCAGCAGACTTGCAGTTTAATCAGAGTTTCTAGTACACCAACATGCCTCGCACAGATGGAGAGCCCAGCTAATGCTGTTTGTTTTGTGGAGAATGATGCTCCCTTCTTCAGCCTGAATTTAAAATCCCAACCTTCTCATGCTGGACCATCCTGACTGCCTCTAAAGCTACGAAGGCCCTGGGCATGAAGCTCAGATACTGAGAGCATGAAGCCTGAGGTCCCATAGTTAATACCACATGAAATCATGAATGACAGAGCATGCCATCTATATTCCAAGTACTTGAGAGGTAGGGACAGGAGGATTGGGAGTCCAAGGTCACTCTTCATTACAATATCACATAGAGCTACCTATTGAATTCCAGGCTAGCCTGGGATACATGAGACCCTGTAACAACAACAACAACAACAACAACAACAACAACGAGGGTCTAGAGAGATGACTCAGCTGCTCTTGCAGAAGACTTGAGTTTAGTTCCGAGCACCCACATGTTGGCTTACAACCATCTATTACTGGAACTCCAGTTCCAGGGAATCTTATGCTCTCATCTGGCCTCTTTTGGTACTACACACATGTGGTGCAAAAACAAGCATGTAGGCAAACACACATATACATAAAATAAAAATAAATAAATTCCTTTAAAAAGAATGAAAGAGAGAAAGAAAGAAAAAGAAAGGAAGAAGGAGGAAAAGAAAGGAGGAAAGAAAGAGAGAGAGAGAAAGAAAGAAAGAAAGGAAAGAAAGAAAAACAAACAAACATAAACTCCTGGCTCAGTCCTTCTTTTTTTCCTTCCTGCCGTGAGGATTTAACCCAGGACTTCATATATGTTAGGCAAGTGCTCTGCCAATAAGTTACGCCAGTCAGCCCCAGATACCAGTTTTTAAATGAAGATTGCAAGACTCCCTGGATGGACATGCAAGAGCTATGTGATTCCCCTTCTAGGCCCAAGTAGACTGGACCAGAGGGTCAAAAGTGGCAGAGCTAATAAAATTGCCAATTACTGACCTGGTAATTATAAACTTGATACTCCTGTGAAGACTAGGGACTTGCAAAGTTGGCCACAGTGAGACAGGCTTTGGCTCGCCTCTTCCATGCATTACCTCAAGCTGGTCAGCCCTCCCCCCACACAGGCTTGCTTTCTTCCTCAGAAGCAGGCTCTTCACAGAACACCATCTCCACTGCCTTCCTCAGAATCTACCCCTACCCTTACAACACCTCTTTACCTGAGCCTGGCCATCCAGTGCTAACCAGCTTCTCCAAACCCCCGGAGGGCTAGCATGTAAGCCCTTTATGTCCGAAGGTCTTCCTCTGTGGCTATGGAGGTATGTGGGAATGGATTTTAGAAGCACGAAATCATAATAAGATGAAAATATTCTTAGGGCTTTGGTGTGGCTCCTTGATCTTAATCCGCTTCTGCTGTGGCAAATGGAATCTTGTTTGGCTTTCATTCTTAAAGCGAAAACCTAACAAATGTCAAACCTCAACCACTCCCCATTGTGCCCTTTTCACCCATGAAGGGTCAGTCCAGGAAGAAGAGCCACAGACTTCATAAGGACAGCACCCAAATCAGTATGCATCCTCACATTCATCCTGCCTGAATTCAGCAGCTCAGTCCCAACGAGTTAAAAAATATAGCTGAGATGTCTCGTTGTTCTTTATTTATATAATACCCCCTCCCCCCCAAACTAATACTACCTTTCACGGTCATTAAGATTTTATGAATCTATAGACAAGTTAAATATGCTGTATCAAAGAACAACTCAATCAAGTCATCTAAGGCTTACTTTTTAAAAATTACCAGGTATTTTGTGTAAGTGCGCAGTCCATAAAGTAACATTTCCATACAACGCCTAGTCAGTGTAGAACATGAGGTAGGTAAAGAGTATGAGGCAGAGGGCTCAGTGTATGGTGACTCTGACGGGGAAATAAAGACTCATTTAGATGTTCAGAACTGTTCTTAACCAATTTCTATTCTCTGCCTGAAAACAAAGAATGAAAGGGGTACCCTTTACCTAAGAAGCAGTGTGTTTAGAACCTGTACATGATAGCCAGGCAGGTTACTGCACCCCAGTGGGCAAGGCACAGAGTTCCTTAGAGGATCAAAGCTGAAAGTCTTAGCAGTGCTAGAAACCTGAAGGATGCCCATTGTTGACTGTAGGGTCCAAAGAACGCCTAGGCAACCAGGCAGAGCAGACTGTGACTCAGCAGCCATGGAGCTGTGTTAAACTTAGCCCAGCTAGATTGGACCCGAAGGTCAACAGCAGCAAAGCTAATAAGGTTGCCAATTACTGATCAGGCAATTATAAGACTCTTTGACAGGCTGGGGGAAAGAGAAAAGCAGTTTCTCACTTTCTCCCCTGTCTGTAATATTATTCTGTCACACAAGAATGGGCTCTTTGGGAGTGGGGATTATTGTGCCCATTCTACAGAGAGATGCAGGCTCAACTTGGGTGGGATGAAAACATTTACCTCAGCCACAGAGATTCCAGCACATCTGTAGGTCGTGTAACACCATCCACAATAGCCAAGTTGCAGAACTACCTAAGTGCCCACTGCTAGACAAGTAGATAAATAAAATGAGGGGACACACACAGGGGACTTACATGCAGCTTACATGATGAGAAAGGAAATTAAATAATTTGCAGGAAAATGAATGGATCATGATGTTATGTGGAATGAACAACATTTGGAAAGATAAAGATGACAGTTTATTATGAGAAATGAAAACAGATGGGGTTCCACGGGGGAAGAGAAGGCGTCAGTAGGAGAAGGAAGAAGGAAAAAGAAGGGTGAGGGACGTGTGTGGATATTGGTTAAACTGCAATGTGTAAGCATAACAACAGAACCCATTGTTTTGTATAACAATTGTATGCCAATTAATAGGGGAAAAGGCTAACTAAATGTCCATCTAACTTTAAAATCAGTAACTCCCCCTCCCCACATGAAGAATGTTTTTCTTTATAGAGAAGACAGACTGAAGAAGAAAGTCTCTCGACTTTCATTGTCATATGTCTCTATAAAACCCATTGTCCCATCATAAAAACCTGCCTCTTGGTTTTTTGCCTAGCTTCACCTTTCATTATGTTTACATTCGCAGAGTAATAGAGAGAAAATTTAGAAAATGTGTTTTTGAGCCTGTACTATGTCCTAAATACTTTATTTCGGCCTGTGAAATAAATGCCATTCTATGATTATATAAAAGAAAGATGTCACATAAACACAGAAAGGTTAATCAACTCACCCAAGGTCACCAGGATTGGTTGTGCTAATTACCTTCTTACTGTGGCTAATTGCTCAGTGCACAGCACTCTGTGCTTCCTTATTTATTGGCCTTTTTGTTGTTGTTCATTCAGATGTTCTTATTGAGAGCTTCTGATGTGTATGTGCTCCCAGGTTCTGCTCTGAGAACTCAAGATATTGAGAACAGAGACTCTTCCCCCTGAGGGACTTCGATTCTAACAGTGCTAACCTGGTAAGTAAATACTAACACACTAAGCTATAAGGTGAATAACTGGGTTTTCTTTTATCTTGTAAGTGTGGACATTCAAAATCCAAGCTTCCTGGCTCTGGTTCAAGATAAGGTGAGCTACATGCAGGCCAACTTTTCTCTCCTGCTGAATATAGCCATAAAGCCTGAGTTGACTGCATGACACAGCCCCTTCAGGTCTCTGAAAAGCAAGTATCAACAAACAGATTAGGAAGAACACTGGAATTCAAAATATCACCAAACTACTGACTGTAATCAGGAATCAGAATCACAAAACAGAACATTCAAGCCAACCAGAATACACTTCTAAATTACTCAGCACACAGAGAACCATGGATATTTCAACTTCTATGAAGGGGGAAAAAAATCAACAGGCAAAACCAATGTGATGGCACAGATGCTGGAATTATACGGCAAAAATATGATGTAGCTACTATCTATAAAAATCGTTAAATGGGCAATCAGAAACATGTCTGACAAAGGCATCAGCAAAGACAGAGGAGACATGCAGAAAAACAAGCGGAAATTTTAGAAGCGAAAGTCTAGAGCAGCCAGAATAAAAACGTCCCTGTGGCTGAGGGGGTACCCAGAATGCTGATGACAGAGAAGACTGAGAACTTTAAGGCTGTTTAAGGGGTACCTCCCCCTCTTGAGCCCCAGATTCTGTGCTAGGATCCTAACTAAGAGTGCTTGAGTTCTTGAAGCCACAGCCCTGGGCGCGGAGATAGCTCAGTTGAAGTGCTTGCTTTGCATGCGTGAGGATTTGAGTTTAATCACTAGAACCCAGGAGAAAACATCTGGTCATGGTGGTATACTTGCTTCTGATTCTAGCACTGGAGTCATGGAGACAGGATCCATGCAGACTGATGACCAGCTAGCCCAGCCTATGCAGCAAGCTCCGGGATGATAAGACCATCCTGTCTCAAAAACCTAAAAACTAAAATAAGGTAAGACCGTACCAGAGGAACAACAGTTGAGATTGTTCCCTGAGCTCCATGCACACAGACACAAGGGGAGCGGCGGGGAGGAGCTCATGTGAAGGTCAGAAGACATCTCGTGGGAGTCAGGTCTCTCTAGCTACCACCATTTGTGTCCTGGGGATGAGACTCGGATAATCAGGCTTGGTTGAAGTGTCTTTATCTGGTGAACCACTTCACCAGCCCACCTTCTTACAGTTATATTTTGTATTACCTCTTTTTTGTTTGTTTTTTTCTCCCTCTGATTTCTTTTTTTACCTGTTGGTGGAATATATTTCTGGCAAGGATGTACAGCAGTACAACCACTTTTTAAAAAGTAGGTTGACCATATCTTATAACTTCAACATATTCCATTCTATTTTGGGATATTTGCCCAGGAGAAATATCAATAACAAAATAGCATCAACAAAAATTCTTAGAGCATTTCTATTCATCATAGGTCCTAAAGGAGAAACAACCCAAATGTCCATCAGTAGAAAACAACAGATCTTGATCTATTTATACAATACTATAATGCTTAGCTTTAAGGAGAACATATTGTTGACAAATACGATGGTATGAATGAATTTCAACATTGTGCATTGTACACATGGAGGTCAGAGAACAACCTCAAGTGTTGTTCCTCAGGCCCTGTCGACCTTTTACATTTCTTTTAGTCTTTTAAGTTATGCTGAGTGATAGAAGCCAGATTCAAAAGAACACAAATCTTATAACTGCTTTTATGTAAATACTCCCCCAAAAGCAAAACTGAGCTATAGTAAAATGAGGTTGTGTTGTATGTTGCACATGTAAGTGGTGAGAGTGGACATGAAAGATTCAGCAGTGTCAATGTCCATCTTCTATGCTGGTGATTTTTTATTGTCAGCTTGACATGGCTTAGAGCCACCTAGAGGAAGTAACACTTGAAAAACTGCCTCAATCAATTCTGCCTATGGCCATGTCTGTGAGAGATTGTCTTGATTGGTAATGGATGTGGGAAGACTCAGCCCACTATGGGCGGCTACATCCCTAGGCAGGTGGGTCTTGGGCTAAATAAGAAAGCAAGCTGAGCGTGAGCAAAGGAATGGACCAATGAGCTGTTATTGCTCCATGCTTTCTGCTTCTGTTTCTGCTTCGCTTCCTGCCCCAGCCTGCCTCAATGATGGACTGAAAATGTACGATGAAATAAATCCTTTCCTCCTTTCAATTGCTTTGGATTTGAGTACTTTTTTTCAAAGCCAACAGAAAAGCAACCTAACCCAGCATTTGTATTACATATGGCAATCTATGAAGCCATGTACTAAAACTCATTCATTAAGTGCCCAAGAAGCATGCTGAAATGGCAAGTGGGCTTTGTTTGCACTGGAACATTATCTTTATGAAATATTTTAAGACTCTGATCATCATGAAAAACTAATATTTTCTGTCAACTTTTGATACTATGGAGTATCAATGTATGTTTCCTAACTTCAAAATGATAAGCCCTAAGTTAATATTGTAAACATCTCCCAAGGTTCCAGTCATCTTTACTTCTTCAAATAGTCCCTAGTGAAAACTTTTGTTGTCATTTAATTTATATTCAGAATGCATAGTGGTAAATACATTTCTCCACTGGAATTGCTTCACCTCAATAAATACTAAGAGTGCAACTTTGTATAGAACAAGACAGTAAGTGATGGAGGAACTCTAAGACAGATGATATATAGTCCCTCCTTTCATACCATATAGCATGAGATAAAATACCAAACTACTGTATTATAGATAGAATATATTTGTAAAGGTTATAGGACAGTATCAATGATATTTGAAACCTGTATAGTACATTTGAGAAATATTAGCTGCTTCTTCTAAGAGCCTTGGTGGAAAGCCGTTCCAAGATGATAACATGACTTTCAAACTCCCCTCTTAATCCATTTAATGAGCTACTGAAAAACATAACTAGAAGACATGGGTTAATTTAATTCATCAATCTCCCATTTGACTAATCTTAATAACATTAGCAAGTGGTCTTGAAAATCCTCAGTGTATGAGGCACAAACCTCAGATGCCAAGAAGTCTTGCCTTTGCAAGACCGGCAATGGAGTTCCCCTCCAAGGAGGCACTGGCTTCTTTCTGGAGGAATCAGAGAATTTAATTCTCTCAGCTCTTATCTAAGTAGCGATCAGAACCCAGATGCTACTAAAAGAGCAGCTGCAATACTTCTACCCGAAGAGCAGGAGCATCCTAACAGGCCGCATGCTTAGCAGCACGCTCTCCAAGTGAGGCACCGAGGACATGCCTGTGGGCTTCTTATCTTTTCCTTCTTCACTGCTGTCAGTGCTACCAATGCTTAATAAAGGACAATGGAGAGCGGGTGGAGCACACTTGAGGCCATGCAATAAATACATGAAAAAGTATTCTACAACCTACCCAGAGGGGAAAACAAAGCACAAGGACACTGGAACTCCATTGCACACCACTCAGAACAGCTGTCATTAAAAAATGACAGTGTTGGTGTGGCTGCCATCTTTGTGGACATTTGGTGGGCATATAAGGTAGTCTAGCCCTTACGGAAATCAGTAAGGAGGTTCATCAAAAACTAAAATTAGAACTATCATATATAAAATCCAGGTGTACCACTCCTGAGCATGTGTCTAAAGGGAGCCAAAGTCAGCAAAGCATAGTTATATCTTTACATAACGTTTACTGCAGCAGTATTAGCAACAGCTGAGCCATGGAAGTCTGAAGCACCTGTTGGCAGATGAATGCGGTACACATCTACACATGAGCTTATCTTCATCTCTGCAGAGAGAGCAAAAGGATGTGATTTGCATGAAATGAATGGAACTGAATATTATCATGATAAGTGAAACAAGCCAGACTCAGAGAGACAAAGCCACATATTTTCTTTCATATGGGTATCTAAGATATATATATGTATACATATATATATATGTATACATATATACACACACATACATATAAGATATATATATACACATATGTGTATATATCTTATATACACATATATACATATGTGTACATATGTATATATACATATATGAATATACATACATATATACATGCTTATACATATATACATATATGTATATATATCTTATCATATATATATAATGATATATATCATTAAAGTAGGGGATTATATTTGGGAAGAGGAAGGTACCAGCAGGAAGGGAGGAGGTGGACAAATGAGGTTAATAAGACTTTGTATGATTAAAATATATTTTATATATATATGGATGAAATTATCATAATGAAGCCCATTCTTTTGTACAATTAACAATGTGCTAGTTAAACAGGGGGAAACTTAGGCAAGAAACCCTCTATGTTTAGAAATCTGGTTCCTCTTCTGAACACTATTGCAATCCCATAGAGCTGCCCAGCTGTCCACTGGGGCAAAGAAAAGTGCAATGTGTATGAAGTGTGAGACACCAGTGCTTTTTGAGGGTTGTTCTTCCTCCTACTTCCTCCTATTGCTCCTTTGAGACCAAGAAAGTACCATTTTCAGTTTCTGTTTAGCATCATTAAGGTGAGTATTGTTTTTAGCCCTAGTTTCCAAAAATGAAATCCTCAAGACTCCAAATTAAACAGAGTTCTAAAAATGGATCCTGTATCATTCAACCAAAGACTGTCTCTCAGGAAATGGGTGGGAATAAAATTCTCTCCTTCCTGTTCTCCCCTCCCCCCTCCCTTGAGCCATCACTGTTGATGGATTGGAGATGTCAGCTTGCCAGGTCTTATTGGGTGCTGCCTGATGTAAGTCCACACTGAGGCAGTGAAAATCTGTTTGCAGTCAGCTCTTTTAATAAGTCCCAGAAAACAGGAGGAAAGCAGACCACTCGGCATGATGCTTCCTCTGATATGGCAGGGTGAATAGCCAATGACAGAGGAGAGGAGAAGAAAGAGGAGAGAGGAGAGAGGCGAGGAGAGAGGAGAGTTTGAAACGATGAACAGTTCTTTTAAAGAAAAAAACTGGAAAAAAAAAGTTTCTCCAAGAACTTGGGGATTCTAAGAAACATTACACTTTTATGTTTGTGATTTAAAGTTGACCTAGACTCCACTCTGTTTGTAAAGGAGGTCAGATCTCCTCCACAGAAAGCCCCCATTCCAGTGGGTCCTGTGGGTCCTTGGCATTCTCTGGGTTCTGAACTCTGATGGATAATATTGGTGCTTCCTCTTATTCTCAGTCCAAAGAGAGCTCCTCTAGGAGGTTACCTACCCTCCCCTCTTACCCAGAAGGATAACGATGTCTGATGCTATCAAAGGCACTGGAGATGTATGAGATGACATAAAACACCTAGCATTTCAGAGAACCCAAGCAGAATTCCCTAGAGAGTTCTGAATTCTAAAAGTGTTTCCATTGCACCAGCTCCACATTATTAAGATCAAATTAGGTGCCAGGTTCCTGAAAAGAGCATTCCAGTTTTTTCAAATTTCCCCCGACACAGTGTCAGTGAATTGCCAGAGTCGCTGTGTTGGGAGTCTTATGATGCTAAACGCTGGTGGATGATGGAGATATGAACAGTCACGGTGATGATGCTGATGAAGATGACAATGGTATCCTCTGCTGATAACAAGGCAATTTCCTTAATGACCCAGTTAGGTGAAATAATCTAAGAACAAGTTTTATGTATGTGGTCATTCAACCACATTTCTGGGGTCTCTCAGTTACCATTTGCCATGTTACACTGGAAGAACACAGATCTGACAAAAAGTGAATTTCAGAAGTCTGGCTATCAACATTCCAGCTAAAGTGAGTGCAGGATTAGACTGACAGAAACGTGCTCTCTGTAGGAATTAATAAAGTAATGACTACTAAAGGTCTAAACAGCATGTGGCTTTTCATGATTAATCTCACAGAGAAAGTTAACTATTTCCTTCATTTCTGACCTCCAAGGCAAGTAGCGTGTAATAAGCACCCAGCCTGTGGTTTGCATGAATGTGTGCATGATTGTCTAAAGGAACGTATGAATGGATAAGTTAATGAGTACTTGTTGAGGTACGCTTCTCCACTTTTCATAATAAATAGTACTTGTGCCAGTAAAAAACACATCTTAGCAAATTTTGGCTTTAGGCTCTAATAAAAAATAATCATGGGCTGGGCATGGTAGCTTACATCTGCGTCTCTGCCACCTAGGAATTGGAGCGGGAAGAGCTGAAGTTTGAGGCCAGTCTGGGCTACAGAGTTTAGACTTCTTCATAGCAGATAAGGGATATCTGCTCAGGGGACCTAAACCCTAGTCTTGCAAATAAACATTTAACATTATATGAACTTAAGGGATGTATTAAAAATGTGACAACTCCCACCTCCCCCCACCCCTATGACAAAGCAGAGGAAACTGGCAATGATGATGTCATGAGAGCAAGCCCCTTTTAAGCCATTATAAATGTCTTCTCCATATCCAGAGAATGTTAGAGTACCTGCAGAAGCATGGGGGTTTGCTGCGTTCTTTCTAACACTTACATACCTTCCCTATAATGTCTATTTACAAAACACTATTTTATCCTTAAAGATAGTCCACAATCACTGAGCTAACAGCCATAAAATCTTTTCTGTAGATTAAAAAACACTCAAACCTGACAACCGAAGACTCCAAGGAGAGCTGGTGACCTAAGCCAACACTGGACTGAGAACTCTATGGTGCTATGAATATATCACATTTGCCTCTGTATCTACAGTAAGATACAAGTTCTATATTAAATGTGGTAGATGCCCTGCAGAAAGAACTGCAGTGGACATACGAGCTTCCTAGAGACAGCCTACCATCTTGCTCTGCTGCGATGGGTGTGCCCTGAAGAGGCACTAGACCCAGCAGCTTCCTCCAAGGATCACATCTTGCTACAAGAATGCCTTCTCGAGTTTGTCATTGCCATATTCCTCATATGTCTGGCTTGATGTGATTGGGCATTGGGAGACCCTCACTGCCTATAGCCTGGTGTGATTGTCTCCTCGCTCGCTCTGTTGGGCAAGTTTCCTACAGATCAACATGAACATGCACACTCTTGACATAATGCTCTTTACGTGACCTGATGATTTCATGGAATTCCTGATTTGATTTAAATAGTTTTAGGAAGCTAGGTTGATTTAAATAATTTTGGGAAGCAAGGGTATTTGATAGAGAGTTTAAAGTTAGAGTCAAGAATGGAGCATGCCCCTTCCTCATAAAATAGCAAGAGCTAAATAGGTTAGAGAAAGGAGCACATTTCATACGTTACAAGCATGTAAATTGCAGTAGAAATAAAAATAGGCTTGCGACAAGTTAATGATCAAAGAAAGTATTCATTCTAGGTTGGGCCTGAATTTCTTAATCTACTGAACCAGAGATATGACCACAGGTTTCAGTGTGTATGTGAGTGGAAGGTAATGAACAAAGAGTAGGTAATTTCATTGTAAAGGTAAGAACAGAGAACAGATCATTACCCCCATTTAGTTGACTGAGATTTCAAAAATAAGACCTAAGATAGATGACCTGCTCCTTAGTAAATACAAGTTGTCGTCAGCTAAGGATAGGGAAAATTTTGCTACTATAGACTTGGTTGTTAATCTATGACATGAAAATTATTGCTTTGGGGTTACAATGAACTTGTGGAGAGAAAGAGAGATGAGGAATGTATGGTTTCAAAGAAAGAATATGTAATCATAATCCTGCTGTAATTCTCCTTTCCTGTAATGACTTTAATCTGTTTTTTGAAGAATATGTTTTTGTGGTGATTGTTTTTAGAAAATTTGTAACTTAGGCAATGAGGTAATTTTCTTCTTACATAGAAAACTTAAGGGGTATAAAAGGCTAAGGGGAAAAAATTAAGTTTTGGAAGCCTGCTCGTTGGAACTCGCCTTGTTTCATATACTCTGTATGTGTGTGCATGTGTGTGTGTGTATGATTTTCTCTACTCTTTCTTTTCTCTACCTGCTGGCTGCCATTGGCAGCAGCCTCCATTGGCTGGTATCTGAACTGACCTCCATCAGCTCTACTAGTGCTTGACACCCCCATTGGTCACTATTAGAACTGACCACTATTGTTGATGCCAGACTCAACCCTCACTTGTTAATGCTGTGTTAACTTTGACAAAAATATGTTCTCAACAAATGTATGCGAGTTGTTAAATAGAGGGGTGGAGCTAGAATCCAGACATAGAAGCTTAATAGCATACAAGGTTAGAGACAGACCAGCATCATGTGAGGAGGGAAAGTCAGAGGGGTTCCCTAGAGGAGACGGATGTGAGTTCTGCTGAGTGGTGCCTGTGCTAGGGGTCAGCACGCAACTAAACTTCTCATTTAGAAGGGCACTAAGCACTTAGGGACCTTAGCAACCACATGGCAATCTTATAAGACCTTAGCAACCACACGGCAATCTTATAAGAGGTTGCCTGTCCTTTACATCTTAGTCTTTGAGAAAGACTTATTGCATGGTCACAATGACCCCTGGAAGGTACCAAATGGCATGCTTTGCAAAGAAATGTTGTGAGAAGAATTCCATAGATGAGCTCAATAAATATATATTTTTAAAGACATAAAAGGCAGGGTCAGGCAATGAAGGTGCAAAAAGTAAAGGTAGAAGAAAAAAAATCTCCAGTTAAAAGAAACCCTGCTTTCTCACATTGGAAGCTGAAGAGTTAATTTGTTCTCTGGCCTTGAAAGCACATGGTCGAGATGAATTAGATAGTCCAGGATACTTGTTATTGTACTATTACATTTCTGTCATGCATGTTCACACATGTTGGGCCTACTTGTCCAAGTTTGGATCTTTGAGACTGAGAAAAGTCTATATTCTTCAACTCTCCATATGATGCTGGAACCCTGATGCAACTAATACCAAACTCTAATTAGTCCTGGTACTTCAACTGTAAAATAGATAAAGAATAACTACTAAATGTGCAAACACAGAAAATAAGAAGAGTGGGTTCCTACCAAAGTGGAAGTTAGGGAAGACGAGTTAACATTTCCTGTGTAAAAAGCATGTTTGAATTATATTACACTCTGTCTGTCCCTCTCCTCTTCCTCCTCTCCTCTGTCTGTCTGTCTCTTGCTCTCTCTCCATGTATGTGTCTGTCTCTTTTTGTATGTCCTCTTTCTCTCCCCCTCTCTCTTTTTCTCTGTCTCTCTCTCTCTCTCTCTCTCTCTCTCTCTCTCTCTCTCTCTCTCTGTGTGTGTGTGTAAGTGTGTGTGTGTGCCTTGTTCACTCAACTGTTATATAAAACCTTCATCTAGGAATACCATCCTTTTAGAATTGGCAAAGCTAGAGTGAGCATGATTTTTACATTGAGTTAAATAGCTAGTAAATAGTTATGGATTCCAAGTCTGTCAGAATTTATAGCCAGGTAAGGCTGACTAAAATATATAGTAGCACAGAAAACAGAACATGGCAATCCTTGGAGGTAATAATAATAATAATGATGATGATGATGATGATTATCATTAAATAATAATTTAATAAAAGTATAACTAGAATATACTAAATGTCTAACTAGAATTGAACTTACAAAGGCCCATTTAGAATAATTATCTCTAATTTAGAAACATATTATTTTTCATTAGCCTCAGTTTTCTCAAGAAAAATATAAGGTAGAAAATAAGAATGACCAGAACAACAGGTCAGGTATGATCATCGCTGCGGATGGTCCAGGAGGGCTACTGGCAAAGGTTCTGTCTACCAAAGGCAGTGGGGGATAGTAATGAGGTAGAAGTAGAAGTCATGAGAACATCTTCTCCCACGCTTCCAATAGACAATAAACTACTAGACATTTTAAAGGGTTTCCTATCACGCTGGAACCCCGGGGACCACTCTACCTTTGCCTTCATTTTATAGATGAGGAATGAAAATCACAAACACATTGGCAGTGGAGGTGAGGGCCCAGCTCAGAGGCTGTGGGTCCGAAGTTGGAAACATTCTTTTTTGTTGTTGAAATCTCTTTTTCTCTTTCTCTCTCAAGGGAGACTCCCTGACAACTATGGTTCTTTTTGAGAGGGGAGAAGAAAGGACAAAAAAGAAATCCCAGGGGACAACCATGACATCGTAGTGGTCCCAGCTTCTTACCCTGGGTTATCTGCCTGCCATCATAGATGCCCCAACAAACACAAACATATGTGTGCATGCATCTCCCCAACTCCAACTCCAAACCCTACCAGAGCTTCTGTTCCTACATGATCCACCACCAAGATGCTGGGGAGTTTCTTCTTCCTTCCACTCGGTGAGACAAAGTCTTACAAGTTGATCAATTGAGAAACTTAAGGAAGAACATGAGTGGAGTCACAGCTGTAAATAGTCACAGGCACTTCAAACAGTACTAAGGCAAAAGACGAAAGCCTGGATGAAATGGATGGGCGAACAGAAGATGTACGACGCAGCGGCTGGCATTTTATGATGATAGGAAGCTTCACTGGCAAACTCCCATGGGAATGGAGATACCAAAAACATAACTAAGAAAGCATGGTGTTGCCTTGCACAGTTCAGAGGATCAGCAAGCCCCTCCAGTCAGTCATGTGAAAGCCCATGGAGGCAGAGTCTGCCACGTGAGCTTAAGCTTAGTATAGATGACAAAGTCAATGTTTCACTAGTCTATCACTGATTACGTGGCTTTGTATGTATTGGTTTAAAGCACACAATCACTGGCTTCCTTTGTGATATAAGGGAAGCACAGTTACAGAACACATTCAGTGAGCATCTCTCTCTAACTAACTCCTTGGCTTATTGCATGGTAGTTGCAGAAGCCCTTATAGACCAGCCCACTCCAGTTCTACATACCCTCATACACACACAAAATACACATGAGCATGTACCTGCATACCCTCACCAACCATAGGTGGCCTGTACTACTCAGTGTGCCCTGGAGGCTACTGGCTACTCCATATATAAAGACACACACACACACACACACACACACACACACACACACACACACACATCTTTCCTCATCATCCCACACACCTCCCGTTTGCAGCTGCTCAGATGTTGACTTACACCCAGCCTCCAGCAGATTACCTTTCCCTCCTGTACCCAGGCTTCTTCTGGATCTCAGCCTTGTACACTGATGTGATCCACTCACTGTCTGCATCAATCTACAAGAACGTTCATTCAGCCTCCTACCCTTGTTTGCTCTCACCCAGTTGAGTGAGCACTCAAGTGGAATTCTACTTCTTGATTCACTCATATTATTCAGACAGTTATCAGCAAACAATCACCTATCTGCTATTATAACTCACGAAGCATGTATGAATATGTCTCTTTTCACAGAAAAATTAATTCATTCTCTAATACATTTTAACAAATATTGGTTTTGTATGGAATGCCAACTCAGAGAATCCCTTCCTAACTACTAACATGGCAGTAACCCTGGAGTGCCATCACATTCCTGCCAGACACCTTCATAATAAACGGCACAGGGATTGCAGTCAAGCCATGCCAACATGGTGGTTCACTGTCTGAAGAACCCTTTTCTTCATATAAAACCTGTGGCCAGTTCCAAACACAGACATCAGATTCACATGGCAACTTCGATACATTGCATGTGCTTCAGAAATCTATTCTTATATTAACATGCCCCTTTTGCACCACAGCTATCTGGGCTTTGGGCTCAGGAGGCAAATCCGTTCTTTTACAGAAATGGAAGGCAATCTACCAGGGCAATCAGTCTAATTAATTGGTGCTCTTGTCCAATAAGGTTCTGCTTGCAAGTGCCCAACTGGTTAATCACAATACTACTTCTAGTTCTACAATCGTGTGTACTTTTAAATGGATACAGAAGGCAACTAACACAAACCCTCAGTTCCCGTATAAAGCCAGGGAAGAGTTAGCCCCAGGGACAGGCTCCAGTGAAGTACACTTGCAGCATGACAAAAGTCCTAGCAAAGACCAAGGGATGTACCTGGAGTAATGGAGACACAGGTAAATGTCCAATAAGCCCATTTTTGTCTAATTAAAAAAAAAATAACTTTCTCATACGGACAATCCCTGGCTCGTGTCACCTCCTGGGCACCCATGGCCTGGCATCTGTCAGAGGGTGTCTGACTCTCTACTCTGGTTTGTATCAGCCAAGCAAACTTCCTTTTCTTACATACCAAGTCAAAAATGGTATGTCATTTCTAGCAACTGTGGACAGGACACAGTGAGATGCAAGGCCATCATAGTGATGTACTTCACAAGTCACACGAGCTTGGGTCAAAAGCCATCTGTATGGAAAGCACTTGATTCAGTAGCAGATTTATGTTCCTTGAAGGGTCACCAGCAGTACATGAAGCTAAGGTATACCTTGTTATCGTAAGAAATGTCTGATGTGTTCAAGACACATGGACAAAGGATCTGATTGGCTTTCTTCTGCCAACGTCTTTCATAATTTCATAGCTAGCCTCAGCCCTTAAGCAATTCTATCACAGCTTCTCAAAGGCCCCCTGTTCTTTGAAGCTTATCAAATGGTTAGAGAAACACCTTATTCATGAATGTCCTTTCTAGAGTTTTAGAGAGGAAGGGCAAGCCTGGAGTAGAGGTAAGAAGAAGAACTCTGGAGTGAAGAGGAAGACTACAGACGTTATCTGAAAACTTCCCGGAGTTAGTGAACAATATTTACTAGTTTTTTTTTTCTTAAAAAGCAAATATTGTATATTATATAGTGGGTTAAGTGTTCAGATATCAATATAAGTAAGTTAGACACTGGTCAAGGGGTCAGAATACAGATGTCTAAGTAAGAAGAGAGATAATGCTAAAACTGAAAAATAAAGCTGTTAACTAACTATCTGGAGTTAATGAATTAAGTGAAAGAAGATGCCAAAGAAAGGGAGAAACATTTAAGCATGCAGAGTTAGAGTGAAACAGTACGTTTGAGGGAAAGGAAGAATGTGAAGGAAGTGAGTGGTCCGCAGGAGTGATGGCAGACCACTGAGGGTCTGGGGGAAGAATGCTTGAATGCCCGCATGCTCGTTAGATGTTGATTTGATTCTAGTCTATGTGCCTTTTTGTTTTTTAAGTCATTCTGTTTTTTAAGTCATTAAGTCATTAAGAGACTCTTGTATTCCTGGAGGAGGAAGACGCTGACTTTGAGCATGATGCCTGGCGGATAGGAGAGTTTCCCATGTAAAGAAAAAGCAGCTCCAGTGGTATCTGTGTGAGTCTGGATGTGGTAGTGGAGGAAAAGGATAAATTAAGAAACATTTGGGCAGCTGTGTGACTCCACCCATCCCTTTCCTGGGCATGTAGATTAAAGTGTGAATTTCAGAGTGGAAAAGATGTTCCTATCTGTCACTTTGAGTTTTAGCCGCCTATCACACACTGTGTGGGCGCATCTAGTGGCCAAAATAGCCTCTAGAGTGCAGAAGAGGAGTCCTGGTTGGGCGATCTCTACTTAAGAGTTGCCATATCTAAAGAATATGTAAAGCCATGATTAATTGAACTCGCTTGGCATCTTTTTGTAAACATAGAGAGCCTTCTGACCTTAGCTGTCAGGATTAAGTCTTGTTTTCACTTGTCTAGAATCTTTCTAGTCACTTGGAATAATTCAAGCACTCTGGTAAGGAAATTTGATAATGGAGTATCTGGGTGTACTTCTGGAGTAGATGGCAAAGCTCTTTGATATCTCTTAAATTTTGGTGTGAACCTGGGACAATGCTAAGCAGTGATGTCTATTATGATAATGATTATTCAACTGTTTCAGATTTTAGAATAAATAAATTTTCACCTCATGCATAGCGAGAAAAGAAAGCAAAGGGGACTTTAAGACAAAGTCCTTTGGGTTGTCACATCCATCTCTATTTAGAAGTGGAAAGGGAAAAAAATAAAACTAGCAAAGACTATTGAAAGGAAATGTGTCATAAGACAGGGATAAAATCACAAGAGTATGGCTTCACAAGAAACAAGAGAAAGGAAAAAAGGAGGTATTTAAAGGAGACAGTTGTCAATTGCATCACACCCTGCAAAGAGGACATTTGGTACATACTGACTGTTGGGACCGCTGCTCCATTTATCAGGTATGAGTGGAAATCCATGTGAAATGAACTGGGGAGACACAGTGGCAAGGAAGGAAAAAATGCAGACTAGTCTTTCAGGAGCTTTTGCTACTTAAAAAATAATGACATGAGGAAATAGTCAGTGGAGGATGTGGATGAAGGATCATCTTAATTTCCAGACAGGAGGCATACCAGTGTATCTGTCCTTGGGGGATATGGTACCGGCGGCGGGGGAAGGAGAAAGAGCAAAGTGTTTGGAGAGAAACAATGCTGGGATCTGATATCTGAGAATTTAGAACGAGATTCTAGATCTGCTTCCTCGAGGAATAACTAGGCTCTCTGTACAGGTTGGTCCCTGGTAAAAGCAAGGAACTCCATGGAACCAGACATGAGAACGGAGGTCCTAGCAGGGATGCAGTTGGCTGACAAAAGTGTATGAAAATGAGCAAGTTCCTTGGAGTAGCTCCACTTTCTCAATGACTTGAGAGGCTGATTTTCTCAGCAGAGTGCTAGCAGGAGTTGGAAGAGACAAGGGACTGTGATGTTATTCTGGGATGAGAGTTAGCATAGAAGCTGCAGCGGGCATGCTAGGCAGGACTAAGCCCCAATGGGAAGGCTGTGGCACTGTCCCAGGTGGCTGTGCTTCCCCAGCTTGCAGGAATACAAGGAACTCGTGCAATTGCTTCTCAGAGCATGAAGGAGATATGAAGTTGGTTTAATCAGAGCTAAGTGGCAGGCACTGATGTGCACTCCTCCAAATACCCTGGCTACCTCTGCCACTCTGGCTATGTATGATCATAGTGACCATTTCCACCTGGGACTCAGCCAACTTCACTTAGCATCTCACCTATGGGTGTATGTGTGGTCCTGATGAAGCATCCCGTACCTTTGGTTTCTTGTCCTGAGTGTTCTCTGTCAGGAGGATGTTAGACACTGATAAAGTACTTACTAGATATCTTAGCACATACAACTCAAAAGTATATGAATATAGATGGGAATCTTTGAGCTAACGTCTGTGAGTGAATGTGTCTGTCTTTTGCTTCAATCCTTAGGACTCTTCAGAGCTTTCTGGCAGGATGGAGCACTGCTTTCTCCCACCAGTGCCCAAATCACTAATCCCAACTTTCTCTCTCCCTGAGTGATTCTTCTTGGTTTCTGACTCCTGTGGCCTGTGATTGCTTTTTTTTTTTTTTAAATGTTTTTGTTTGTTTACTTCATGGTCAGTCTCCAAGGGAATTCATAGAAAAGATCATTAGCATCAGGAATCGCTTTAGAAATTAGAGGCTTTGTGGTCAATTTCTGTGCAGCACAAATTGTACTCCATGGCTGATGCAAAGTTGCAGAGGTGTAAGGTAGTGTAAGGTGGTTCTTGGAGGGGTACTGGGAGGAGTGGGGGGGGTGAATATGATCACATTGCATGAATTTCTCAAAAGCATGAGTAAAAGTGGGTTAAAAGAAAAAAATCAACCCCCTAAGATGGGATGGTGGATCTCTGTGAAGACCACACCGTGAGGTAAAGTGAACTACTAGCAATTACTCGCCTATATTCGCAGCACACATTCCAAGACTTTCACCTAGTGGACTGCAATGAGGTGAAGTACAGGTTGATGTATTGGGTTGAGTTAGGTCTTTGGTGTTTTAAAAATGTAGATTCTGGCAATAAAAATATATAGATGCTGGAAGCCTTGGAAATAGAAGCTGGAACAGTTAAGCCAAGCAACTCTCAACTGAAGGAGGACACTGTTAAGTGACACACAGTACGGTATTGAAGCATAAAGGAGAGGACTGCCCTGGATGCCAGAGAGACTCCACGCAAAACCTTGGTACTTATATGTAAAAAACTTATATGACAGAAAAAGAATTGGGTTGTAAGGCCCACGTGGGGACATCCATGTATACCGTGAGAAAAAGATCCTCCTGAAATATCTCAGAAGACAAGAAAAGCATCACTCTGGCCTTGTGTAGACACACTGCAGGAAGCTTACACAACGCACTGTCTCTCAACATAACTCTTTCTTCTGGATTACGTGCCTGGTCCTCCTTACACAATGCAACTGTCTCTCAACATAACTCTTTCTTCTGGATTACGTGCCGGGTCCTACTTTCCAGCTCTCCAGGCAAGTAGAGTCAGGGAGTAGCACAACCAGAGATGCAAAATGCAGTCCCACCAAGACCTATAATCAGGAGGGAGTAGTTTATATGCTAAGAGAATTTCAATAGAAAAGCCTTACTCTTACAGATTATGCTTCAATTGGGAAGGTCGAAGGGGGTGACATTGAACTAGGAGCAGAGCAGAGCATAGGACTTCCTCCGGGCATGTTCTTATGAAATGCTTCAAGTTCCTTGTAAGTGTTCTAACAGGTACTGTCACTATGCTCCTGGGACAACACCCTAGCAAAGGAGGTGATAAGGGATGGGGGATGGGTTTGCTAAAACACTACAGAAGAAGTCCTAAGACTGTGGAGGATATTGTGTAACGACATGAATGCTGTAAGAGTCTGAGAATTGCTTGTCAGAGGTACATGTCATGTTAGAAGGCCCTCCAGAAGCCCTGTTGGGATCCAGCAGCTCTTCCCATTAGGGGTTAGCATCTCAAACCTATGATTGCCTCTCCCTCTTTGCTAGCATCACTCTCATGCCCCTGACTTCCATGCCCTGAGACTGGCTCTCCCCCTCAAAAAAAAAAAAAAAATTGTTCATACACGTGGTTCTGAGAAGTGGGAATTACAGGCAAGTTGGGGTGTCCTAAGATTGTTCTGGATGCCACCACTGACTCCAAAAGTGGCTGCGCAATATATTCTACTGCAGAGACTGGGACATGCTGGACCCTCAAGAAATAATGGCTGTCTCCTCCTTCTTCCTCCTCCTCTTCTTCCCTCTTTGCTTGAACCAGTCAATTCCAATAGGGAAAGGCGAACAGCTCTTGGAGACGGACGAGTAATGCAAATACTGTAGCAGCAGGTGCCTGTGCTCCCTGCCAGTGTGAAGTCCTCCACCCCAGAACCCATTCTTCTAGAGTAGGACTCAGCTGCCTCCTTCCATGGTCATGGTCTGGCCTCAGGAGAGCTGTGCTCCCTGGAGGGATCAAATCCCCTCCTGGAGAAATCAAAGAGGCGATCAGGAATTAGTCACTGGATTGTATCACTTGGAATACAAGGAAGAAAGGAAGAATGAGAGGAAAGAGTGTGGGAGGGGAGGAGGGAAGGGAGGTGGGCAGGTGTGAGAAATGAGGAGGAAGGCAGAAGGGCAGCTCTACTGGATTTGACAGGTTCACATCACATATTTTACTTAACTAGCACAATCCATTTGCAAAGCATTCACCTAGTCATACAGAAGGAAATGCCAAGGCTTATGGGGTGTGGGTCGGGATTGGGGGAGAGAGACAGAGACAGAGACAGAAAGAAACAGGAGGAAGAGGGGGTTATACGTGCAGTACATGCATAGGGACATGCAGGTGTTCATGCCTATGTGCATACTCAGTGCCAGAGGAGAACAGTGGGCATCCTGTTCTATTACTTTCTGTCCCATTCCCTTGAGATGGTGCTTTTCATTGAATCTGGGGGCTCCCTTAAGCCAGGTGATTGTCCTGTCTCTGATCACAGCCCTGGGGTTATAGGTACACCTGGCCATACATGGTTTTGGACCTGAGTGTCAGGGTCTATATTCGGGTCCTGTGCATCAGATACTGTTACCTACTATATTATCTCTATAGCCCTAATTAACCCGTTACATGCCAGAGTGGCAGGTAAGAGTTACAAAGTAAAGCCAAAACGTACCAGCCAAACGTAAAGGCCACACAAGAACAAAGACTCAGATGACAGACATCTCTTGGCTTCTTTCTCTATAGCTTGAACTTAACTTGGAGGTGCCAACAAGTGGGAAGCTGTCAAAGGACTGGAACATAGGCAAGGAGAGTATTTTCAATCTCCTTCTACTTAGTAAATGATGGGAACTGGGCAAGCACATATGAAATCATTTCCATGGATGAGGACCCAAGACTTGGGGGGAGCACTGACTTTTTTAGACTCTGCACTGTATTGCTGCCAGGGTGGAGGAGTTCTAGGTGAGGCCAAGAAGCGGGAACAGAGAAGAATGAGGTGGCTGGTTAATTATAGATGAAGTGACATCGATTAATGATTATATCGGACTGATTTTGTTGAATATCCACAGTCTCCATGGTCTGTTTCTGCAGAGTCCTGGCCACCACTCCTTCCTCGACTCCCTACTGAGTGTTGCCCGTGAATTCCCAATTACACCCAGGGAACAGCTCATTGTTCTTGTATCCCTTCTGAGGTTTTCTCCTTAAGTTGTCACAGCTCTTTGCCTGTTCAGCCCCTTTGTAAGTTTTATATCTTCTCTCTGCTCCCAATACTAACAGGACTTAAAGGCTCATAACATCCTAACGCTAAAAGAACCTTTTTTTTTTAATTTAGGAAGCCAATATATAGTATTGACTCCAAGCTATGCCCTATTTAATCACTTAAAACTATTAACTTGTTTTATTAAATGCACATAGCAGTCTAAAGAGATAGATGCAGTTATTAGCCTCAGTTTTCAGATAAAGACGCTGGGCTTCCAAAAGACACAACAGTGTGCTCATTTTTCAATCTGCATGAAAAGCACAAAGAACTAGAATCTGGAAGAGAAAAGGACTTGCTATTACAGAGAAAGATAAAGAAGGGGGGAAAGCTCAGAGGCAGGATTCAGAGACAGGCAGTCCGGCTCCACTGCTGGTGCTCTTACGCTTGGGAAACATTTTACCCATCCCTTTTATCTTGCAGCCGAAAGAGTAAAACACAACGAAGCCAGGAACTTATAGAGGGATGAGGTAGGGTGTAGGCAATATGGTAGGCACACATGGAAGTCTTCTAATTTTTGGTTCCATACATGGCTTTGTTTCTAAGCAATAGTCTTTCCCCCACTGACCCATAGTCATGGGTTTTGCTCTGTTTTATTTTTATTATGTAAGTATGATGTATGTATGCATGGGAGTGTGTGTACACACGTGCATGGAGGCCAGCAGTTGATGGCCAGCATCTTCCTCTGTGCCTGTCCGCCTAATTTTTTGAGACAGGGTCTCTCACTGAACTCAGAGCTCACTGATAGGCTAGACTGGCTACAGCAAGGTCAGCCTCTTTTCCTCACAGTGCCGGGGTACATATATGAAGCACCACACCCTGACTTATGTATGCTAAGGATCTGAACTCTGGTCTTTGTGCTTGCATAGCAAGCATTTTACAAACTGAGTCATTTCCTCAGGCCTCATCTGTGCTTCTATAATGGTTACCCTTGAGTTCTTCAGCTGATTCATGCATTTATCATCACGCAGTGGCTCTAAACTTTATCCATGCCATGTCAAAGAAGCATTGGGATTGGGATTGTTAAAACTCCCTCCGGTGGCCTGGGGCGTTAGAACAGCATAGTCCAGTCTCTGGCTATTCGCTCATTAGCTGTACAGCCACAGCATGCACATGCAGCTTTAATTCTCTGGAATGCCCAAGTGCTAGATGGATGCAAGGGTGCCTGGCAAACTGTAAGGAGACTGTAAATCTTGTTATTACAGTAATGACGGTGATTAGTTCTGTTAACATCACGGGGCAGTCATTCCTTCAGCAGAGTCTGTGAAACGGTGACGCTAATATAGACTCAGATGGTCATTGTTTCTCAAGGTGGGAGGACCCAGTGCTGCGATTGCTGCTGGGAACAGAGGAGGCCGGGAGTAAAAGGCCTAAGAAATGCAAACTGTGTTCCTGTTTATTAATGGCTCAAGATGAGAGCTTTGTGGCATGAAATGGAAAACTGTTATAACAGAGAATCTAGCAGCCATAGAAGCATATCTCTGCAGGCCTCTCTTCTCCTGACCATGGGAGAATGCTGTCCCCAGCCCTTTCAATAACAGCTACTAATGTAGTGTCGTGGGTGCATGGCCACCTGGAGTATTAGAGACCACGAGCTCTAATGGGCAGGAGCATGTGCATTTTATTCTCTATTTGCAAAGCAAGGAGCATGGCTGACCCCTCCCTGGGAGGCAATGGTTGAGGAATAAATGGATGAACAAATAATTGACCATTAGATCAATTTGAATTATCTCCATTTTCCTTTCACTCAGCAATCCATGGGTGTTGAAGACACTCTAAGAACAGCCCTCCTAAAAGCACATGCAGAGTGGGGCTAACATCAGATAGGCGGAGTTGATGCAATTTTCAGGATGCATAGAATGAGATCTTGGAGACCAGGAATTTCTTTACACTGGTTTTTGAGAACCAACCTTTGGTTTTCTGATGATTTCTCACTTAACCAACCCACAAAGTGTGCCTACCCTTTCCTGGGCAACTGAGTATTCGCCTTACTTATACTAGACAAATAAAGCAAGCAATCAGAGTTTTAGATATCAAGATATTTTATTGTCTTGCAGGTGCTTTAATCCATCCTGAAGTGTAGCTGTTGGTTTCCATGTGTTCTCTTATTGGTAATCTGAGAGCCAACTTGGATAATTCAAACCTGTGTTAGGACTCTGCAGGCCATCATCAGATTCTCAAACAGTCAACATTCTCCAGTTATTTTTGTGAACCCCCAAATTCTGGGCACTGTTCTTTCATATTCACATTTAGAGTATTTACCAAAGGCTTCTCTCTGTGTCTCTATTTCTGTCTGTCTCTCTCACCTGTTTGTCTCTGTCTCTCTCTCTGTTTCTCTGTCTCTCAAAACAACTGAAGAGAACAAATGACTTAGTTTAAAGGCATGATTAGAAGCTGTCTCCTAACTCCACCAGTTTGCTCAGCTGTCCTGACCCACCTCTGAACTGAAGGCCTTTCTTCCTTTGTTCTTTTAATCTTGTTTGTTTAAATGCATTGGAGTAAGGTATCAAGTAGCCTAGAGCAGTTTTGAACTTGCTAGGTATCCAAGGCTGCCTCTGAGCTCCTAGTAGTCCTGCCTCTCTAGACTGAAAGGTGGGATGAGCCACCACATCCAGCTTTGCCCCTCTAATCTTCTGTCAGTCTTGACTGTCCTAGATTTGGATAATGATAAAAATTCCCAAAGCCAGATAACTCAAGGGCCAAGAGTAATTTATTCATGAAGAGAGAACCTTAGAGGAACAAGGAAGGACTTGCTATTATGGAGAAAGAAAGCAGAGAGAGGGAAACTCAGTTTTCAGAGGAAAGTGAAACAGATGTGCAGGGAACAGGTAGAGAAGACCACTTCCCAGTTCCCCTGTGTTTTCATGAACTTCCAGAAAAGAGATGGCTGAAGGAGTGGAGGGTGGATTTGGAAACTGTAATCCTCTGCTCTGTGAGAGGATTCACTTGGCTGCTGAAGGGAAATAACCCACAGGATAAGAGAGAGACAGAGAGAAAGCAGGAGTGGGGTGGGCGAGACAAAGAGGAAGACATATGGGGAGGGGGGTGGGAGGAGGTGAGCGAGGAGTAGAGAACATGCTATGCGAGGCATCAACGCTGTTGGAAACCTAAGAACCACCCCCAGAGACGAAATGCCAGCGTCTCTGGGCAGAAGTGAATTGTCAGCACACACATCTTTGCTCTGAGAAATATTCACTTTTCTTTTCCTTTCAAGATGACTTCCTCTTTCAGCAGCAGTAAAACCTTCTAATAGAAGCTGGTAGAGCATCAGCCCCACCGCTGATGGCCCCTTCCCTGGCATTTCAGCTCCAATTCCATAGCAAGGGAAATTCAAGAACAAGCAAGAGCCTGGATTTCATACAAACTCGCATCTTACAAGACAGTAATGGGAAAAATGCATCTCTCCCAAAAGAACGAGGAAAATATCATCTTTAATGATCATACTTTCTAAATATAATTCCCCACTCACTTCTTAGTTATTAACATCAATAGGAACAGAGGCAGTGCCATAAAACAAGGAAAATTAGATAATAATAGCAAAGCTGACTGTGCTGTGAACACTCTCTTCAAGGGCCTCATCTGTTATCTCATTTAACAGATAAGAAGGGCAGTGAGATACAGGTAGTGCTACTTCTGATGGACAGCTGCAGAAGCAAGCTCACACAGGTTAGGAAACTGGCCACAGCTCTGTGCTAACAGGTGCAGAGCCCAGGATGTGAGGGATCCCTCTGGCTTTAGTCCTGTACAAAAGGCTCTAGATCTTATTTTAGCCAACAATTGAGTGTTAAACTCTTTCGTCACCAACTTTTTCATGTACCTGGTGACTGGGGATTTTTTAAAATCTTTTCAGTTCCTTTAATTTCTCCTTATGCTATGTAAACAAATAAGGTGATCAAAAACTAGGTGCTGCCTAATTTAAAAATCATAAACAATCAACTTCTGGTTAATGATAGCTGCATAAAAGAGAAGAAAAATTAGGAAGGCACATGACCCCATAATGTTTACTTTATGTGCTACATCAGACGCCACTGGCCCCTCCTCCTTTTTCTTAATGTCTTTAAAAGGGTATGCCTCAATTCAGCTGATGACCACAGTCTCCATCAAGCCTGTGACTTTTGCTCAACCCTGTTCGCACCCTCCTGTTCCCACACTTGTGAGTGCTGGGGATTCAGTTCGACTCACACCTTCCTCTTTTCAGCCTGCTCTCCTGAGAGGGCTCATCTCCTCTCAGCTAGGCACCCGACAGTTGTGCCAACTCTATGCTGATGAATCTGGAAGTTCATATTCATAGCTGTAGGCACTGCAAGACAACCTCAGGAGTGTGGACAGCTTCAGCTCAGAGTCAGCTGCACCTTCTGTGGGAAACAGGCTCCAGAGTCAAGAGCTCCCCTCCATGTGTTTCTTAGTTCTCTAAGAAGCAGCTTCGGTTGTTCAAGCTGCTTAGCAGTATATAGGCCGTTACCAGATGCTAAAATAGTCATCATTCTACCTCTGTGACCCCCCAACCAGTCCTTGTTCCTTTACATGCAGGATATTTACCAAAGACTTCTCAATCTGTCTCTGTGTCTGTCTGCCTCTGTAAAAAATAAACCAAGCCCCTAGAGAGAATAAATGACTTGATTTAAAACTACAAAATTTGAACAATTAGAAGCTAACTCCCAAGATGGCTCCTTTCCAGTATATCCTGTTGTCTGTGGAAAGAACAAGGCTCTTCCACTGTGACCCCATCCTTATTTGTCATCTCTTCTCCCCAGTTCTGTTAAGATATATTGATAGCAACATAACCCTCGCTGTCGATTTTTGAGTTTAAATCTTTGGTCATGTGATTATTCCCACTTGGAGAAATATCAGCTTCTTAGCTATTTATATTCTGCATCTTTTAAAGTCTAGGATGGGGACCACTGCCTACATGTTCTCCAAGCTGTTCCAGGGCTTTAATTTCAGCAATCCAGACAGTCCTTTCCTCTATAGCACAGGAGTCATGCCACCCATTGGAAGCACTTCACTGTGATCTGTCTCTCGCACTTTTACTCAATATGTTTGTGTAGGAGGGCTTTGCTTCCTGAACTGAACTTGACTTGTGAAGTAAATTTGATTGTGTCTTCCCTATTGTGCTGTCTTTTACACTGAGGACAGCTCTGGGCTAGAATAGACACTTCACCATTTGTTTAAAATATAAAGAATCTAAGAATAGAACCTGACATCAAGTCTTCAATAATACAGCACCCCAAAAACCCAGAGGAAATCAAGTCCATAGATAATACAAAGCTTAATTTCACAATTAGCTTAAATTAACTCACTCATTCAACAAACATAGAATGAAGGTTTGCTCCAAGCATCTTGCTGATATGGAGCCAACCATTCAGGCACAGAAAAAGTCATGTATGTCAAGGTTAATCAGGGATGTGGGTAAAATGAGAAAAAGTGGACGGATCTGAGATGTAGTCAGTTGGAGACATAGTAAAGTTCAGAAACTAAAAGAGGGGAGTGGAGGAGAAGGAGGAATCAAAAGATGGTGCTGGTATTCCTAACTCAAGCAAAGGAAGGATAATATGCTGTTTCTGGAGGCAAAGAAAAGTAGCAGAGATTCATGAGGTCTTCCATGAAAATTCATTCATTCCGATGGTGAGCAATTCCATGGTTGGAACTGTGTCAGAGGACGCAGCCCCCAGGCCACTGAGTTTGTTTCATGACTGTCACCCTGCTGAACTGAAAATGGTATTTCTCCAAAAGCACCCCCACTAGAGAGGCCCAAGAAGAGGCCAGTGCCGCTCAGGCCCGCACCTGGCCAGTAGACTGAATCACTGCCGGACAGTGCTTGCTCAGGCAGGAAGAGCATAAAATGGACCCTTCAATCACAGAAAATCAGATCTGACCTATTTGTTTTCCTTTATCAAGTGAATCAAAAGCTTAGCTAAGAGAACTCAAGCTAAGTCTAGAAAAGAGTGCAGCCAGTGCCACAGAGCGTAGACTCAAGGCACAAGCTTACTCTGTGGCCCTTAAGCTTCCTTCCCTCCAGGTGTGTGGTCAGCAGCTGTACCATCCTGTGTATGAATCAGCCTGAGCTTCCTGTTCAGGCCTCTTATGGAGCATCGTTCAAGGAAAGGCCCAATCCTCCCTACTATCAGAGAATCAAAGAACTTCAGAATTAGAAGGAAGAGAAGGCCCCAGTCTCCCAGACCCATTCTTTCCTAGCAAACACCTCTCCTATGATACTACGAGGAAATCAGAAAAGGCGAATGACTTGCTGGCCGGGAAGCAACTGCACTTAGCTGGGGAAGTGTCATGCTCTCCTGCCTTCTGAGGAGCCTTTCCACCACAGCACCTTGTTCTGGTGGTGTATGGAAAGGGCTGCGCCTGGGAGAGTGCCTTCTGAGATCTGAGAGCAGGCTGATGGGATGCAGGGAGGGTGGATTTCTAAGTGAAGTCACTATAGGTCCTTTATCACTTGCAAAAAAACGATCCAAGTGAGATGTGAACCATTTAAAGTGGAGAGTGGGTAAGGTGATTCAGTGATGTGTAAGAGAGAACACAGAGAAGCTTGCTACAGAATCTAGGGGCAAGTTAACGAGTTTGGTAAGGATGGAAGTAAAGAGGAGAGAGTGACTTCACTTAGGGTTACTGTGCAGGAATGAGGGGAGTCTGACCAGCTGTACACATGAAAGGAATGAAGGGCAGAGAGGAATTACTACCAAGTACATGACAGTAATGATTAGGTATCAGACCGTGTGAACACTCTCACATAAAACAAATGCTGAAATTCAAAGCCCGATTTTCCTATCAGTGAATCTGCAAAATCACCTTCACACATGAAAGAGAGCACATTTAGTCTTTACAGAGAGTGATAAGCTTTCCACTCCACAGGTACAAATCCTGCCTTTCAATCCTATACTGCTTCATCTGTCCATGGCTCTACCCCTTCCCTGCTGAACTATTGGCTACAGGCAGGTTCCGGGGGTGAGGCAGTCATTGCCTTCACTTACATACCCAACAGTGATACCACCAGACTCCAATATATAGCTTCAAACCTGTAGTCACATACACAGCTCTGGTCAAAATCAGTGGGTCATAGAAGAAAACAAAAAAAGACGGAAATGTGGTTGAGGGCTTCGAAGCAATAAAGGGGAATGAAAGAGGCAAGAGGGAGATTTGAAAGAGAATGCAGTTGGAAGTTCTCAATTCATTATCTACATGTATGAAACTGTCTAAGAATGCAAGTTAATGATAAAAAAAAAAAGGCGGTGCTTACCATGCACTGAGTCCTACTTAAGGAGACTACAAAACATGTATGGGATGTTCTAACCTATCAGTATCCCACATGTATTTTTAGTTTGACCCATGTGCACACCAGCCTGCTAAAATAGAGGGATGGACAAAGGAGTGTGGGAAGGTGAATTCCCATCTGCTGACTGTCAGAGAAGGCTTCATAGAGGAGGAAACACAGGCTACATCTTAGAGGGATAAAAAGAAAGGGACGTGAGTGTCAGTGGTTGCTCTAAGTATGGGGAGCAGGAAGACTATTTGCTTAGAGGGTGGCCAGCCATGTCGCCTGTGCCATGTGATGTTGCTAGATCTAATGTGGTGTGTGTTCCAGAAAGCAGGCCATGTGGAAGGATATGACAGTTAGATAAAAATCGGTCCAATCAACAAGGGCAGGCCCAGGTGTCCCAGAGGCTAGCTTAAGACTCTGGGCCTCATCCTGTTCCTGGAAGGGAACCACCAGAGATTTGGGGAGAAATGAGTTTTCCTCTCAAGATGTCCAAATCTCAATGTGCAGCATATTCAATTGTTATTAGCCAAATGCTATGAAATCTTCCTCCTTCACATTTGGTTTGAGAAGACTACTGTAGCCCTGTCCTGACCTCTGCCTACAAAAGCAAGGTTCCTGAATTGATGGGTTTGCATCATCGGCTTCCTGGATCTGGACCCTCGAGGGTCAGACCATGCCTTTGGACTTGGAATCCTTTGTGAGAGAATGAAAAACATATTTGAGGAAATTTTGAGCACATGACACTTCTGGAAGATTTGAACTCAACTTCCAGGAGCAAGGTTTTCTCTCTCTTATGGCACACTGCTGACAGGTTAAAGCTTGTATGTTCCTGCCATGAGGCTGGTCCCCATGCAGCAACATGTGTGGCTCTTGCAATCTGGACTAAAGGCATGTTCTGGGAGCCTGCCAGCAGAGGCTCTGGACCTGGGCATCGAGGACCATGCGCTGACCTTGTTCATGTCTGCTGTGTTTCCCATCAGTGAGATCCTGTTCCTTTATGTCTCCTGTCAAATTCTTTTCTTTTTTATACCCATATTCCCAGTTGCTTACTAATAGCCGGAATGACTGATTTCGACAGCTGCTTCAGCCAAATAAGTAGGCTCCCTTCTCAGGGCTCAGAAGGGATGGAAAACACAAGGATCTTTTTTTTTTTTTTTAATTTCTGGAAATAAATAACTTTGGTCGGAAGCACATGTCACTTCTGGAATGACAGACCCACAGACTTAGCACATATGACCTTTACACAGGACCCAGGGGATCTGGGAGGCCGACTTAATGCTGTGCTTCCTGCCATTTTTCACTTTAGAATTTTACCTTTGCAGTAGAGACAAAGAACACTCCCCAGTCCACCCAGCACCGAGACACATAACCATCATGGTTCGTGGCATAGAGAGAAAAGATGTCAGGTGAGCACTCTATTGATATTCAAATGCACTGGCCCAGGTTTCCATTGGCATCTCTGAGTTAGCCCCTTTGACTGGACATGCAAACCTAGATAGATGGGGGCAATTTGGAGATGCTCTGGGCAGGTTAACTATCATGTCTTTGCTACTTCCTACATAATTCATACAATACCAGTACCAAGTGGCCAGCATAGCATGAGGCTCAGATCACATCAGGCAGGAGGACAAGAACACCAGCCAGGGAAGGGAAGTATAAAGAGCTAGGGGCATTGGAGAATGGCCACAGGCTCTAAGCTACTAAAATCCATGAGTCTATACCGGTCTGAGAGTATAGTGTGGCTGCTATCTGTCTTTCAACCATCTGTAACCTCCAGTGAAGAATTTGTGTGCCTGTTGGATAGAAAATCCAGAAATGCTTATAATGCTAAATACATAGTTTTGCTTGCAGAGCCTGGCATTAAGTCGTGTGTAAAATAAGAATTCGACTGTCTGCCTGTGTAAGATATTTTTCTATCAAACCTCAAGAAGCCAGCTGAATATTAGAATATGCTACACAAGAAATGCCTGGCTGCTTCCCAAAGGGGAGCAAGCACTGTAAAGCAATTAATAAATGCTATTTACGAGTGGTGATTAGCTCTTTTCTTGTGTTACGTTATTGGTGAGGGGATGTAGGAAAGCTCATATAACCACTCTGTTGGAGTCTCTATTTGGAGGGGAACAAGAACCCTAGATTCCCACCCCTCCTACTCATTTCATAAAGCCCGAATCTGATAAATGTAAGGATTAGATGCAAAACTTGTGCTTGTGGGGGAGATGACTGGGTACGTGGAAGTCTGGTTAAAGCCAATGGCAGCAATCACCTAATGATGCCTCTGTGGTAAGTGTGCCTGAGGCTCTGCTGTGCTTCTCGTACAAATCACAGAGAACTAACGAGAACAACGCAGCACTTTTTCCCTTTGTCTTCTTACTTCTTTGGCGAAACATAACATCTCCTCCAAGTCTTTAATCAGACAGTTGGCACTTGTCTGTTCTGCAAATGCAATATTCCTTAATTGTGTTTCTTAATACAATCACAGAGCTGTGCTTTGGCCTCCCTGGCTCACAGAACCGTGCCAAGATAGAGCCCAGTCAGAACCACAAAAATTTAAATGCCACACATTATAAAAGTACCTACCAGCCCCTGCCACCCTGGGATAGGGACCAATGGGACTCACTGCTCAGAAGGAGAAGGCAGCAGGGAGAGGCAGAAGGTGGACATCTATCTCACTCTCCTCACTGTAGCGCTCACCCGTTGCTCCTCATCTTAAATACTATTTTCACCTTCCTGCACTCCAGTCTGCAATTCCATTAAATAAAATAACAGTGTAGTAATACAAAGAACATCATTTTCCAGCATGAAAAACTTTCATTGTAAAGCCCCCTGTGTGCTCCAAAAATTTAGCAATGCATCCATTTCTCATCAGGGCCAGGACACACATCATACTGGAAGCTTTTAAGTTCAGTGTCTTTTGTCTGTATACAGGTTGAAGTGAAGACCCCCTTAAAGCTGACTCATTTCGATGCTTCTGCTGCCCACCGTGCTGACAGAAAGGCATCTCTCTGCATAAAGTAGACCCACAAATGTCAGCTAAAGGGATGAAGTGCATGAGAGAATCAGGATTTCTTCTCATGAGATAAATGTTCACAGCTTGTACCCTTTCCAGGATTTGAGGTTCCCAACACCAGCAACAATTATAGTTTTTAGATTGATCTTCAGGAGGGAAGAGAAGGAAAGAATTCTCTCATGAACACCAGGTTTCAAATCCATGTGAAATGTCATTCTACCCTATTCCGTTCATCTGGGCCACACAAATGACAACAGGGTGGTTCGAAGCCCCTGGGTGCTGGGATCAACCTCCAAGCCCTGATACACATCGTTTCCGAGCCTGTACCCCTTTGTGGTCCTTCTGAGTTAGACTTTGTGCTAGGTCAGACCCTCTGTACAGTCTCCCTAAGCGCTTCCATGCAACGGGCAACAAGAAGCTGAGGATTCAGAACACAGGGAGGGGAAACCAGCAAAGACAGCAGGCAAGGAAGCCAGCTTGTCAACACTTCCCCGAGCCTGTTGACTCATTACCAGGTGATAACGCAGCGTTCAAAGCCTCCTCTATCTGGAATAAAAAAGAACGCTAGCTGCTGATCACAGCAACTCTCCCTTACTTGGTGTGCAGCAATGCCACCATTCCCTCGACCACCAGCACCTACTGCTACCCTACACTATCCTACACAAAGTCGTGGGCTGCAAATCTCCCATCAGCTGCCCCTTCCCACTTGATAGCATACATCAGGCATCGGCCTGTTACCATGACTATGAGGACAGGGCTGCGAAAAGCTGATCCTCTGGAGAAGGGCTCAAAACGCCCCAGGATTCTACTTGCCCCTGGTGGGTTATTTTGGGGACCGGGCTGAACTGGGGAAGGACGCGCTTCCCTAAGGATTGTGCCGCCGCTAGAGGCCGCTCTGAGCCAGATTCTCGCTTTTATAAATCTGCTCCGAAGGGAAAGCGCAGCCGAGGGAAGAAGCACTGAGTAGCACTGGGAGTCATGGCAACACCATGGCTCCTATTTTTAAACTTGTGGGTGAGTGAACACACCAAGTGTGCGTGTATGTGCGTGGGGGGAGGGATTGGGGTGCATCTCAGAGGAATATTCTCCCATGCTCATTTGAGTTTTCAGGGGTGAATAATCTGACCAGGAGGTCAACTAGTTAAATTGGAACTTGGGATGGAAGAATGTGTTCTCTCCTTAACTTCACTACCCTGGTCTCAATCACAAAAGATCCTTTGGGTCCTAAAGAAGCGCCAGAAAATTCCTGAGAGCTCCAGCCAGTGTCCTCTTTAATGCTGATCTTTGTTCCTTCCGCGTGCTTTGCCAGCCTCTTGGGTGATTCACTTTGTGTTGCCAGAAGAGTGAGTCTAAGACTGCAAATTAAAGGGATCTTTTTGCGGATGCCCCACTCCTCCTGAGGCCAATCACAGTGCATGCTGGGTAGCATTTGCATCTTCCAGAACCTTGGACAAGTCTTAGTATAGAAAAGGGAGTGCAAACACCTACTGCATATGTTACCAAGTAAACCAAGTATAAACATCATTTGTGAAATACAGAAAACTGGCCCCAGTTCAGCCCTGTTTCTTCCCCAGCAGCACTTCCCCACCTCTGTTTCCTTCCAGTCTGGTTTCTGGAAGGATCTATGCCGACTTGAATTAGTCCAAACTTACCTAACCTGTCAAAAATGAACGGTGGCCCTGGAGGACATCTGTAAATCAAGACAGAGGTCAAGGTCTTGCTTTGTCTTAACACATGTCCACGAGAATATTTTCAATGTTCCTCTTACCTCTCTGAGAGCCAACAGACTCTAGAACAAAATGTTTGTCTCCTCCTTTGTAGGAGGGATTTCGGCAGCTACCTCTATGTAAATGCCTAGCCGTAAAGGCATCTCTTATAGGAGGACCTAACTGAAGACTGGAGAGACCAAGGACTGTTGAGGTAGACAATGCCAGTCAACCAGGATCTGTTGTGTAGAAGAGATGCTCTCTTGGGATGGATGGAGCACAGGTGGAGGGTGTGAATGGAGCTTGCAGCAGAGCACAGATGAGCTTGCCACTGCACTTCTTACCTGCTCCCGAGTCTGTGCCATGGACTCTGTGCCACCTCGCCTCAACCCCCAAGGGCGGGGAGGGCCAGCAGTGAGTAGTCCAGGGCACAGGCAGCACTCTTTCATCACAAGATTCTCAGGAGTGGAGTGATTGTGTGGGGGTTTCCATGTCTGAGATAAAGAACTCGGGGACATATGAGGCCAGAGTAAGAAAGATACATCATCCTTCCTTGTGTGAAAAGAAAGGAGCCCACAACATCAATGCAAAGTGAATCCAATGACAAAGTGGCATCCCCTGGGATCAGTGTAGATGCCTTTAATACACATGTACCAGATGTCGCCCCCAGGCTCACTCTGGGTTTCTCATGGTTGAGCAGAGAGTAGTGCACATATATGTCTGCAGGGTGTCTTTATTTGTGTATGTGGCTATGTGTGTGTGTTCATTGTGTGAGTGTATGTATGGGCATGTGTGTGTGGGGGGTGTTCATTTACTGAGTGTGGACACAAACACACAGAAATTAGAGAATATTCTTGGCTGTCAGTTCTCACCACCTTATTTGAGGCATAGTCTCTTGTCTCCTGCTGCATATGTCAAGCTAGCTGGTCTGGGAGTTTCCAGGGGTTCCCCTGTGCCCACCTTTGATCCCAACAAAGGAGTGCTGGAATTATAAACCCACACTACCACTGCATTGTGTGGGTCCTTGGGATTTGAACTCTGTACTGCAAGTACTTTACACAGCAAACCATCTGCCAACCTAAGGAAGAAATTCTTGATTCTGTTCCATTCTGTCCTGTGAGTTAATTGCTATGCTCATCCGAATCAAAGTCCTTCACATTTGACTCAGCATTGTGGGAAAGGAAGCAGTCGAAGGTGGGTCGGCAACCCGGGGCCCACTGCCTCTGAGATTTGTACAGTGTGGGTTGGAAATGGGAACCCATCTGCAAGTCAAATGTAAATGTGGTCCACTCTGTTCGATCCCCATTTTTCTAACCTGAAAAACATGAAGGCAATAATGCTCTGGGCTATCTTCTTCAGATTAAATGATGCTCCACAGAATACTTGGCACATAGTAGTCATTCAACAACCCTTAAAAAAATAATTTTACTAAATTGCTGAAGCTTAGCGTTTTTAAATCCCAAGCCTCCTTTTTGGTCCTGATTACAGGAAGCCTTTTAATGGAAATTTTCTAAAGGTAAGAGATCCTAAAACCAAGGATAATCAATGTGATTTAAGTTTCCATTGATGACTTCACAACGACTATGCTGTTTCGCTACATGGAGACCATTCATACTTCAGGGTGTTTGCGTTTCCCCCAGTAGTCTCCCTCTGGTGCTTCTCAGGGTCTTTTGCTGGGTTTCCCTAATGCTGTCCCATTTCAATCATCCTTTGGTAATGCTGTCAGCTGGTCTACCTGATCCCTACCACTGTTTGTATTATCCCTAAGCTGTTGTGTTCTAGGGAGTCACATAAGCAAGTATGTGAGAGACTATTCATTGCCTACCAAACCATGATGTTCTCAGGATCACAGAACCTTGTTTTCTAATGTAGGCCTGTTTCTGTCCAGGTTAGAAGCTGAACTACTCAGCTGGTCTCAGGATCACAGAACTTCATTTTTCTAATGTAGGCATGTTGCTGGCCAGGTTAGAAGCTGAACCACTCAGCTGGCCCTGCAGCTGTCTGGGAGCATAGGATGACTTCTGGCCAGTAGAGGGTAAGTGTGGCAATTTTAAGAATCCCCTAAAAAGAAAAGAACCTGCCCTCTGCTTTCTCATATTAACTTTATCGCTTGAGTATGGAGTTTTGACAGCCATCTTGGGCAGAGTGAGGTAGACCACACCCAGATGGGAACTAGCAAGAGCCTAGTCCAGGGAGTCGCATCGCTACCATGTGGCTCTGGACAGTGAATGCGGTCACTATTTTGTTGAAATTAGGTTATGGATACTGTTCACAGCTTCCTTCAAAACACAGATAATTTGACTAGGTTGGCTCTGAATTAAAACAGTCCCTACAAATGTGGTGTCAGTAATGTTAGCTCAGAGAGCTTCTTTTCTTTCCTCATTGGTTAAGCAACAGAAGTGCTTGTTGACTATTGCCATCAAATAAAATATCATGTCTATGTGTAAATAATTGTGAGATGTGGCTCCAGAGTGATGCAGATGATGGTCCTGTGTAGCCTGTAGAGTCAGTATTTCACTAGTAGTCTAAATCATACTCATCTACATACACACACACACACACACACACACACACACACACACACAAACAAACAAACATACACACACACTATGTTTTTCCTCTACATAGGCAATAATAAGCAGGAATGTGTCCCACTATTCAAGTCTATGTAATAATTAAGTACATTCTGATAGTCTTCTATTGGGCTATGTTTGCTTAAGCAAAGTTCCTGGCAGACTTGTTCAAAGAGGAGAAGAGAAAGAGAGAGAGGAAGAGAGAGATAGAGAGCTGTGCTGGGAGTGCCCGGACCTGCCTTTGTGTAAGAGAAAAGGAAGCACCTGGGTTCTTCCTGTTGATGGCCATTGCCCATGCACACTGATGACTGCAAGGCCTGGGCAGGCTTGTTGCCATAGTTACATGAGGCGATACACATGTCAATTGCCTGCATGAAAATGCTCACTTTTCTTCTCATGATTCTTAGGCACGATAATGAACAACTTGCAGTTTTTGACCATCGGGTTTTTGACACGGGTCAAATGATGACCCGTGTCTCCTCTTGGACCTTCTACTTGTAATCTCTTGCTGGGGATCGTAAAGATGTCCACTCCACTCAGAATGAACATGCTACTGACCAGCGTGACTTCTGTGGCTATTTTGTTGTTTTGTCCAGGGAGAGTGTAACTTAAGTAAAGTAGGACATCTATGCCTAGTTAGAAATGTACAGTCACTTGACTTCTACACCTCCTTTCTTCCTTCCATTTTTCTTCTAATGGGACTGAACTGAGGTCCTTGCATGTACTAGGCAAATGCTCTATCACTGATTTGTATATCCCCAGCCCAAGTTTCTTCTCTTTTGATCAAACACAAAGGCTTTGGTTAAATAACTGCCATCCTCGTCCCCATCAAGACTTAAAAACTAGAACTCACCAAGGAGCTACCCTGTGAAGATTCAATGGGGTGAGAGCGAATTATAGCTTAAAGGGTTTCTCCAATTCTACCCCATAGTCAATACAGTCTTAGCAATAGGAAAAACTAGGTAAGTAATTCTACCTGTTTTACCTACCTCTCTTGATGATGCTCAACTTTTTTGGCACATGCACACACAGGCACTCGTTGTATATGCAGGATTCACTAGGTGACTCCAGGTAAATGCATTGTAAGAACTGCCCATGAGGTCACTCATGAACATAGAAAACTGTCAAAGCTCTTCAATGAAAACCAGCCGAAAAGAGAAGGCCAGTCAGAGATCAATGAACACAACACCATCCAGGAAAGAAAAGACAGAAGGGGATAAAGGAGGAGATGGGGTGGGCGAGAAACAATAATGAATGGGGAGATGCAGCCTGAGCAGTGAGGGTGCTGTGGGCAGCCCATGGCCAGCTGCTGCCACTGGAAGCTAGACAAGAGAGAACAGACTTCAGCAGCAGGGAGCTCTAATCTGTCAGCAGCAGTTCCTTCATGTGTGACCAGCCTACCCAGCTTGGGGACTGATGCCAGTCTGGGTATGCTCACCTCTCCAGACACTGCCACAAGATAGCATGCCATTGGGAAAACCTTGAAAGCCCAAGAAAGGTTTCTTGTGTGTAGCTGGTACTTTCAACCTACTCCTTCCTTGGTCTCTACTCAAGGGCTATCTACAGTGCCACTTCAGACACCTTAACAGCCATCCTGAATGTCCACTTTTTCCAAATCCATATTGGGCATCTCAGGTACTGGTGAACTGTCTCTAGGATGCAACCACCCATGCCCCACTGTCTGTACCATGAGAGAGAAAGTCCTAAACCACTATTTGTCTAAAACACCAGATCTCACATGGCTGCAAAGGCCATATGCTTATCACTGCTCTCAAGACATCAGTGTTTGCCCAGCTAACCATAACCAGCTGGGATCCAGCCCTTACGCCAGTCTCTAGCTCATGTCTATAGCCATAAATGACAGTCCTCTAGCTTCCTGGAAACCCCCATCCTTTATCCTCTGGTGGAAAAAGAAAGCAGACAGAAAAACAACTCCCACTCAATCTCTAAATAATGCCAGCTTCATTTCTCATTAAATGGGATTTTTGTCTCTTAGTCTGGGTTAAGAAGCAGAGGAACAGCACAAGTTTTATGGATGCAGTCAGATGAGGGCAAAAGTTAACAGCCAGCCCTGGGCTCCCTGGTTAACACTGTGCCAGCCATCAGGACCACTGGGCTTCGGGCCTGCCAGCCTCTAACAGATAAGTAACCTCTGCAAATCTATTCTCAAATTCACAAAATTCCTCTTTGCATCATTCCCGAGGAAGACAAGGGTGGTGAGAGGTTGGGACGATGAGCACCAGCTGCGCAGCACCAGCTGTGCAAAGGGAAAGGGGTCTTTCCCCAGAGCTTCACTCTGTGCCACACAGGTTCACACAGGTGCAACCCAGGTCTGCCAAAGTTCCTGGGATTCAGGTTTCTTAAAAATACAAGATGATTAAAAGTCTCAGCACTCAGGAGGTGGAAGCAGGTGGATCACTGTGAGTTTGAGGCCATTTTGTTCTACACAGTAAGTTCTGGGCCAGCTATTTTGCTATCTGTGCTCTCCCTCTTCCTCTCCTTTTCCCTCTCCCTCCCCACCTCTCCCTCTCCATCTTCCTCTCCATCTTCTCCTCCCTCCATCTCTCCTACCTCTCCCTCTCCCTGTCCCCTCCCTCCATCCCCCCTCTCTTTTTCTCTCTTTCTCTCCCATCCCCTCTCTGTCTCCCCTTCCCTCCATATCTCCCTTTTTCTCATCTCCCTCTCCTTCTCCTTTTCTCTTCCTTTCTGCCTCTCTGCCTCTCTCTCTCTGTGTCTCTCTCTCTCTATCTCTCCATCTCTCTGTCTCTCTGTCTCTCTCTCTCTCTCTCTCCCCTCTCTCTCGTTCCCCTCTCTCTCTACCTCTCTTTAAGTTACACTTACTATCTTTCTTCATGCTCTGACCTAATGTATATTCACCATCTATCTGCTTATCATCTATTGTAGGAGTATAAGCATTCATTAAAGACAAAACATTTGGAGCTTGAAATGGACTGGAAGGAGAGAGTAAGGAAAACCTTTAAAGACGAACTGCAGTTAGCTGTCTGTTGTGTGTCATAGAGGGAAGTAGGGCAGTAGAAAGAGACAGAGATGGTTGGAAGGGTGAGAGGGACAGATTACACTTTTAAATATGGTGACCAGTGGATGTCTCGTGAGAACATTTGCATCAGAACTTTTGCAAATGTTGAATAACATAATTCCTCCTATTGCCTGGCCGGTGAGTACTGCATTTCCCTGTGTACAGGATACCCCCCCCCCTTTTTAACCTATCTCCCTGGTTCCAACCCTATCATTTCAGAGATGGAATCTCTTCTGCCAAGTGAGATCTGCCAATCCTTCTCTGATTCTGGTTTTGACTCTCCAAGAGAATTCTACTCCTTCCCAGTGACAGGGTGCCATGGCATCTTCCTACAGACATGCAATGTCCTTGCATAGTTAACGCTTGTCTTACTTCATTTTAATTCTCTTATATGTCACTTTTTAAAGAAAGAGAAAGGACAGAAGAAAGACAAGAAATGAAGGAGGAAGAGATAAATTCCTTGGGTAAATTTTAAATCTTGCAAATCAGACTTAGAATAAAATAATGATCAAAGAAATAATTATATAACAGTCTCAACATTGAGCATTAGTGAATACCTATGAAGAAAAAAACCAATCACTTGGGGTTGGCGAGACTGCTCAGTGGTTCAGAGCCCTCCTTTCTGCTGCCCAGGACTGAAGTCTGTTCCTCCCATCCATGTCAGATGGCTCCCAGCTTCCTGGAGCTCCAGCTCCAAGGGATCCGATGCCCTCCTTTGGCTTCCCTGGGCACCTGCACGCATGCATATACCCACATATAGACGCACATGCAATCACATAAATAAGGTTTTTTACAAAAAATCAGCTGACTGAAATTAGTCTACACAATATTAGGGACAGTAGACCAGAGCAAATAATAATTTAAACAATCGACTGTTATTCCGAAGGTCCTGAGTTCAAATCCCAGCAGCCACATGGTGGCTCACAACCATCTGTAATGAGATCTGATGTTCTCGTCTTGGTGTGTCTGAAGACAGCTACAGTGTACTTACATATAATAATTTAAACAATCCTCACACCTGATTATTCTTCATATCTGCTTTGTTATGCTTGCAATATATACATTGAATACATCTTATAATATAGTTCATAGATCCTTCAGTCCTGTTCCCAGTTTCCATGCCCTATTAAAACCACTGAGTGGATAGAGTCGCTTCCAGTATACACAGGTGGCTCTTGCTTTTCAAAACCATTCATATGAAAGGCTTTCTTTAGATTCTTTAGTGGCTTTGTCTGACAAGGTAAGGACCACTAGAGCAGCTCCTCCACTTACAGCCACATGTTCACATAACCTTTTACCTGGTTAGCAACTACACTGCATTTAGATATATAAACTGAACACACATGTCTGCCTTACTGCAAACCTGCCTACACTTGCTGCTTAGTGGACATTTGATAGCAAAACAGATGGAAATGACCAATCAGCTCTTCTTCATACAATTTAAATCCAATGCTTTTAATTCTTTGTTTATTTCTTAAGCTCCCAGCATTTTCCAGGCCAAGAGAGTCAAGTGGCCATCCCATGAGAGCAGCCAGCTGACGCAGAGGTTCCAAAACCCGGGCACTGGCCTCAAGGTTGCTGGAAGATTATGTTCATCACAGCTCAGTTAATAAGGACTTAACAATGCACCTTTTTTCATATCTCTATTCCCCATTCCTCCATGGCCAGGCTGGGGTGAGTCCAGTCCTTCACTGAGATGAGATGGAATCATTCACTGAGAAGGAAGAATGTAGGGAAAGTGCAAAACCAGCATAGAATAAGAGAACTGAAGTCACTGGGGGGTAGGGGGGATCGTTAGGCAAGATTCATAAGAGGACAGCTATATTAAGATCCATCTTTCTCAAGTAGCATCTGCTCTTCCTCCAAGTTCCATCCGCCGCTGAGCAGAGACAGCAGAAGCACTAGGTTCTTGGGATTTTTAAAAGAACCCAGAAGTACAAGGCAGATGCGCCATCACCCGAGTGATAGAAAGAACCCAACAGAGTATTAGCCTGCACATTGAAAAAGAAAATAGCCATGAATTCTCCCTGGGAAGGGTAAAGGAAGAAATGTAGACCCATGCTTACTAGTGCCTTACAATTCTTCTCTAGCTATGTGACAATGGAGCTAGTCGTTTCTTCAAAATAGTTCAGATAATCTGGTATCAAAAGATTTGTAGATGTTTCTCAGTAGAGGACCCTTCACTAGCCACAAGAAATTCTCCTGTTCTTTCCATCAAATGAAGTTCCCAGCTGGAGTAAATCCCTCTCTCAGCATGGCCTGCATTGTGGCAGGGCATTGTACTGTATTTATTAATAAGGCATAAATGGATGTGACATGGTTCCAAAGTAAATTAGTTCTTATTAATGTACAAATTAGAGCTCTTAGATTAGCAAGTAAGAAACAGGAGCCTCGTTAAACTTGAATTTCATATGAATAACAAATATTATTTCTGCAGATGTACATCCCGTGCAGTGTGTAAGGTGGACTTACACCAAGCCTTATGTTCCCTGTCTATCCAGAGGTCAGAGTTCACTGAGCTCTGTTCTGTTCCTTAGTTTGAGTCATTTGTAATCTTTGAGACAGGGTCTCACTAGACAGACTCCATTGTCCACAAACAATCCTCCTCTCTCACCCTTCTCACTTCTGGAATTAAAGACATGAACCACTGTACTTTGTATGTGAAGTTAGGCAAGTAGATGGCAGATGGATGGAGAAGGGGAGAGAAAGACAGAGAGAAAGAGAGAGAGAGACAGACAGACAGACAGACAGACAGACAGACAGAGACAGAGAGAATAGTAAAGTTCTCCAATCAACCTAGAGCCTCCCCAGACATAACCACCAGATCTCCAGGTAGTCAAGCTTCAGGTTTAAACTGATCCTTGATATAAACCATTTATATGGTAATGATCTGAGATTATGCAAGGGATCTCTTGGAGGGTCATTTTTTTTAAGAAACATCCTTGGATTGCTAAACAAATAAATCATAAATACGTATCTGTCATTGAGATGCAAGCCCATGAATCCTCCTCCAACCCCCTTCCCTGTGTGTATGTGTGTGGTGTAGTATGCATGTGTACATGTCCATGCATATGTGCTTGTGTGTCCAGGTATGTATGCACATACTTATATGCATGTATGGAGCTCAGAGATCAACATCAGTTGTCTTCCTCTGTCAGTCACTAAGTTCTTGTTTTTTTTAGATAGGGTCTCTCACTGGATCTGGGGCTCAGTGACTTGACATGCCTTGCTGGCCTCTAAGCCATAAGGGTTCTCTGGTCTCTGCCTTCCCAGAGTTAGGATTATAGACACACATCATCATGTCGGGGCTTCTTCCTGCATGCTCGGGATGTAGATTTGCTCTTTACTGAATGAGCCATCTCCCTGGCTCTTCATATAATCTCTTATCCTGGTTCCTGGAGGAACTCACCACACATGAGAAGAAAGCCATGATTCAGTGGATGTAAGTAAGAGCTCAATCTCCTCTTAATATTTCTGGGAGGACAGAACCTGGGGCTAAGAGAAGCCCCCTTCCTGTTCCCCATTCCTAATGTCCTCTAGTGTCTGGGCCACTCTTGGAATTCTCCAGAGGAGCCTACCTTTCTGGGCTGTGATTGAGGAAAGGAACAGCCTGCCAAAGGGACCTTTTTCCTCATTCAACAGCCAACCCTTTGCAGCTATTTTATTTGCAAAGATTTCCTGCTGTGGCTAAATAGTGCAGCTGCTTGGGTTGTTATTTAAAAGAGTGACCCTAATGAGACCAGAGCTCTGGCAAGGGGCGAGTCTTATTTCAGAGGGAGAATCTCTGAGACAAAGAGTGCCTAATTGAATCCCAGGGAGGTCTCCAGAAGTCCAAACCTGGTGATGGTACCTCAGGCCTGGGGAGAGCACATTATGAGTCCCAGCTAGATAACACCAGCCTTTCTGAGCTCGCTTAAAATAATCTACTAAAATATCCCCATCAAAGGCTGCAGATTGGAGCCAAAAAGCCCCAAAAGCTGCACTTGACAGGAGAGGGGAAGGGGAGAGGATGGAGAGGAGGAAAAGATGCAATAGGAGGGAGGAGCAGAGGCCAGGAATTGGTGCCTAGCGGTCAGGTAGACACTTAGGGGGAGGGATAACAGGAACTGAGGTGAAAGAGCATGTCCACCAGGTAGAGAAGTGGAGGGAGCATGCAGAAGCTACTGGGCAACAGGCTGTAGAAATCCAGTGATGGCAGACCCTGCATGCTCTGCTCTCTCCTCTCTAAAGCCTGCAACTGTGCGAACAATCTACATTGTGTAGCCCCTGCCTTGTTGCTTCTGGTCAGCTACACCCAAGACAATGGACTGGGGCATCCATGGCTCAATGTGTTGATTTTCCTATGAGGGTGGGTGGCCTTTTTTTTTTTTGACAGGATCTTCTTATACTGTATACAGGCTGATCTGAAACCCACTGTGTAGCCAAAGTTGACCTCAAACAGGTAGCATGCTCCTAGCTCAGAGTTATCACTCCTGTGTAGTAATATGAGCTCATCTTGACTTAAATGTAAGTAAAGAGAGTATACGAGAGCCAGAGAGAGAAACCTCCTCATGGACCTCATGGGGCCTCTCAGACCCAAGAGATGCTGAACAAAGGTTAAACTAATGGTGGTCTCAGGGATGTGTGGAGAGGGGCCTTGGTTCCAGAGGTGACATTTACACTCTGGTGTAAGATAAGCTAAGCCAGAAATAATATACCTGAAGGTTGCCGTTTACCCTGGGGGAAGGTTTAAGAGAAAAGCGGGCGAGCGGGCAAGCTTGAACTGCTTTTATGGGCTTAACGTTCTGTTCCCTTCCCTTGATTTGTGCTGTTTGACAGATGTTTTGGTCTCAGTAGTCCTTGGCCTTTGGCTTTGGTTTTAATCAGCAAATACTTGGGAAGCTGACATGAATCAGATTTGAATTGAACACTAAAAATAACAGAAAAGTGCATGGGTCTGCGGAACCGACTCTACGGGAAGGGTTCCCACCTCAGAGAGCAAGGCAGGCTGCCCTCCTCTGCAGCCTGGACGAGCACTGGGTCCTGGAGGACCTCACTCGCATCCTTCCCCATGTCACACACTGTGTTAGAATAAGGACAGAGAGACGGGGAAGGACAGAAAGCTGCTGCCTGCTCTGCCAGAGCAATTTTGGAAGGCACCTTAATTAGGAAAGCATTAGATTGAGTGAGCTTCTGTAATGGGGGATGTCAGTCTAAGGCTTACAAGTAACTTCTTCAGAGTGCCAGTCAAGACAAATGGAGAGCCAGCAATGACAAGCACCGGGCGGGCAAAAGAGCATTTGCCTGTGTTTGCTGGTGACAAAGGGCTTGCTAGAGTGTTTAAAGCGAGGAGGGCTAGAGATGTCGCGTTGGGGCAATGTGCTTGCTTAGCACGATTAAAGCCTTGGACTTGATGCCCAGCACACATACACATAAGCTGGATGTGGTGATGTATACCTGTAACCCTAGCAGAGGCTAGGTCGTCGGGAGTTTAAATCATCATCCTGGACTAAGCTGCAAGTTCCAGCCTGGGGCTCCCGATGAGACACGATGACAGAATGCGAGTTGCAAGCAAGAGAGACCCTAGCGAATTTTAAAAAATAAAAAAACCTGAAGTGTGTTCAGTGCTTTGGGAAGGTCATGTTGGAGGGAGAGAAGGCCTGAGACGGTTTTGCAGAGACAGGCAGAGCCCATGCTGTGTAAAACTTTATAAACCATATTAAGGAGACTCTTCCTTATTAGAGCAGCAATAAAAACCGCTACTGGAAAGCATGAACCAGGCGGGCGATGAAATCGAGTTCAACTGTAGATCACTCTGGTTGCTGCACGGATTGCAAAGAGGCAGAGCAACCAAGAGGCCTGCAGCGTAGGGAAGAAGATGGGCAGGGGTGCCGTGGGAAAGAAGAACACAGCAAAGGCATTCCAGAGATGCCCAGAGACTTGAACCCGTGGAGTGCAGCATGCTGGCCATGAGATATAAGGAAAACAAAGGGCTAAGGAGAGCTTGGGGATTTTGATTTCATTACTCCTCTAATAGGACACATCTCAGATGGTATAAATTTCGGTTAGGAATCTGGGGATGGGAAAGGAGTTGGACCAGTTCAGATTTGGAGACATGATTTCCAAGTGTCCACAGTATCAAAAGAAATGCCTTCCCTGTTTGAAGCACACTTTGTAATTCCAGCTACACAGGAGGCTGGTATGGAACAATTACAAGTTCAAGGACTGTCCGGGCTGCAGAGAGAATTCAAAGCCAGTCTAGGCAACTTAGTCAGACCCTGAATCAAAATAAAATGTAAACAAAGGTGTGGAGGGCGGGGGGGGGGGGAGAAGAGGTTACAGCTCGATGGTATAGCACTGGACTAACACACACAGAGGATCCTAAGTTTGATTCCTAGTACCTCAAAAAGGAGAGCGGAGGATGAAATATGAACCCGGGCTAGGGTGTGACTAGAGATGTAAACTCAGAGAATATGGAGATATTGAGTCAGTGGCCATTTGTTCAGAAATAAACAGCCAATAAAGCTGCTTTTCATTTTAACTCTAGATTAAAAGCTTTGCTTAGAGACTATAGATCAACTTCCCTTCAGAGATTAAACACACTGACTCATGTGAACCTTGACCAAACATGTTTTAACTTTCTCAGGCTACATTCTAGCCTTTCGGGAGCTAAATGGTGGGAACCTGAGGATACAGGGTTTCTGGAGAACATTCTTAATGTCCTATTTAAATATTTCAAAATAAATCTTTACATGGGTGTGTTCAAAGCATGCTGTTGTACAAAAGAAAGCCAGCTATTCAACAACAGGCCATAGCTCCACTGTGTAAAGTGTACATTTAAACCCATATAGATACAGATGGATAGCAAGATATTGAGGGTGGTTCCTAACTAACTTAATTAGATATGGTTAATTGAATCATATATACTTCAGGTCATTTTAGTTTTCCTCTTTGTGTTCTGTTTTGTTTGGATCTGTACAGCCTACATACAGGGCCTTTTTACAAAAACACAAAAATCACAAAGGAGTGGTATAAGATCCCCTCATGCTGTCAATCAACTTCCAAAAGGGCATACATAGATCAGTCATGGTTGTCTCAGATGATGTGAGGTCAGGGACACGGCATCACAGCATTCCACAGGGGAAGCTCTGACTGTGAAACATCCTTCACTGGGGCTCATGTGATCCATGGCTGGTGCCCAGTTGACGGAACTATTTTAGGATGTGGTAAGAGCTTTGGAAGGTGGGCCCCTGCTTGAGGAATTGGGGCAAACTTTTGAAGGATGTACCTGGTATCTCCCCGTTTCTCTCTGTTTTGTGCATCCTATGAGGTAAGCTGCCTTCCTTGCCACATTCTCTCCACCTCGGTGTCCTCTCACTCATTATGGGTCAGAAGCCTCAGAGCCTGTCAATCATGACCTGATGCCTCTGAAACCATGGGCCAAGATGTCATTGTTCCTACCTTTAAATTGTTTCCTTCCAGTGTTCTCTCAAAGCAAAGGGGGTACGGGGGCACTGAAACAGTCTTGGCCTTGCAACAAACTGGACTGAAAGGAGCATCTCCTACAGCATGCACGTGAGACATGCATGAAGACAGCTGTGGAGCAATGGTAAGGAGGCCATGTCTATTTCTTTAAGGGATGAACACTTCACAAGCTAATACATCCATGGAGGCTGTTATCCACTTCCTCCAATACAGCAACTTTCCAAAGGAAAGTTGACTCCTCTTGTCCCTTCTTCAAAGCCTAATACTCAGGGATCAGAGAGGCCTGGCCTTGGTCCCAAGTAGACCTACTCACATTTTGATTGAAGACAATCTGTGTCTATAAGCCTTATTCTCATACAGTATAAAATGGAAATGATTTTTTTAAAAAAAAACTTGACTAATAGGATTAAGAGATTAAGTGAGGTGAAATATACAAACTCTTACAGTAACATTTAGCACATAGTAGGTACTCAATAATTGAGACCTGCCTCCTGTATGTGTGTGTGTGTGTGTGTGTGTGTGTGTGTGTGTGTGTGCATGTGTATACTTCTGTGTATGTGTGTATGGGGCTTTGTATGTGTTCATGTGTGCATGTGTGTGAGTTTGTATGTGTGCATATGTGTGTGCATGTATGTATGTGAGTTTGTATATGTTCACATGTGTGCATGTGTATATGTGAGTTCGTATGTATGCATGTGTGTATGCATGTGTACATGTGTGTGGGGTTGGGAGATACAGGGTTTTACATGCCCCAGGCTGCCCTAGCTGCATGCAGATGACAACTTTGAACTTCTGATTCTCCTGCTCTCCCATGAGCTGGGACTGCAAATGTGTACTTCCACTCCAAGTGTGGGGATAGAACCCAGGTTTGGCTTTGTGTGTGCCAGGCGAGCATACCAATTGATTTACTATTTGTTAGAATAAGAACACAAAAGAGCAAGGTTTAAGTAAATGTTCCCCCGACCATGACCAAGCACCATTTCAGCGCCAGCCTTCAGCCTGCTGCCATCCTGAATGCCCTTTCCCTGGTCCCACCTTTGGTCCACCTCCAAGCCCCGCCTTTGAGGCTCTCTCCTCGTCCCCATCATGCGCTCATGCAGTATAGTTCCACACTCACCTATTCAGCATATTAGACTGGTAGATCCTCTTCTCATGGGTGTTGTAGCAACTACTCTTGGGCTCAGGGATGAAACTGTGTTCGGACAGCATGTCCGAGGCAGCAGTGGTGATGATGGCAATCCCATCTCTCACTCTGGCAGGAAGGCCATAGTCCCATTCATCATATGACACAGAGATAAGCCCCGTGGGAAACTCTGAAGGCACCGTGTCCGTATCCCCTGCCACCAGACTGGGCACAATCCATGTGTAACCGTAGCCAGTGAGCCCAACTGAGTTAGCCACTTCGAAGATGTAGGTGGCTTCCTCCTTTGTGCAATAGAGGAGAATGATGGGGCTTTGGAGCTTCTTCAGCTGATTCTGAATCTTAGAGTCGCCGTCATCTAGAGACATGTCTAGCAGGAGGACTTCCTCAAGCTCCCAGCCCACGAAGCTATTCTCGATAGTGCTGCGGATCTTGTTCACAAAGTCCTGGTAGCCGGGGAAGTAGGTGGTGACAATGGAGAAGATGTACCAGTCGTATTCTTCCATGATGTTGAGCATGACAGAAGCTTGCTGTTCAATGGATGGACCAAACTGGAAGAACATGGAGGACTCATCCTAGAGTAGTCAAAATATAAGAGAAAGGGAAGAAATGGAAAAATCAATCAGATAGCCATGGGGATTATGAATCAAATGGATGCATATGTTCATGTTCATATTTTTCTCATAGATTTTTTATTTTCAAAATTTTCAGTAGAAAAAAAATGTTTTGGAATTTTGAATTTTTGGTGTAAGTACATTCATCCACAATGTACCTGATGTTTAGCTATGGAAACCAATAATAACATATACTGTTAGTAACACAGCCCCCATAGTACTGAAGAATGAAGAAGAGGTCTCATATGTTATGCTTTACAATTGAGCCTATATACTCACTGTCCCGCTCACTGTCCATTAAAGAAATGGTGTGGGTTCTCAGTAGGCCTCCCAGGCTGGACTTGAGCTGACTCTACTCACTCTACAGTCTCAGGAGACTTTGTGCTTGAAGTCCTCCTGCTTTGAGCTTCTGAACAATAGAAATGACAGGTGTGTATCCCCGTGCCAGGTTTACTTGCATTCTCTTTTAACATAGCTTATTCTCTAGTGGTTGTTCTGATAATAAGATATACAACTCAGAGTGAGCTTAAACTATGCCTCCAAGCCATACATTAAAATACTCATAGCTAGACTGTTTGTGTGGCTGTGCTTGATTTTAGAGCAGCAACCAATAGAAGAGGGCCTGCTTTCTAACCCATATAGTGCCACGGGTCTTAGATTGATCTCTGTAACACATAGGTACATGCATGCACATGTGCACAAACACATGCATATACACACAGATAATTCTGAACACATTCTTCTCCCTTTCCCTTTAAGGGAGAAGCCATTTTAAATTTCTCTCATTTTAAGCTCCATTTTACCTGCTACTTTGAGATATCAAAGCCTGTATTTTGGCTCTAGTATATAGCTACAAGAATCTGAAACCTCAAAATGAATACCCTCTCAGCCTTGTCCTCTCTCTGTCCATTTCTCCCTGATTTGTTCCCAGTAATGGTGTCACTTCTCTTAATCTATGTCCTCACCTTACATCTGAGAGTCCCTGTCCATTTTGAAATAGTCTAGGCTAACACAACTGTGTCCCTCTTCAGGGAACATTTCCTCCTCCAACCCCCAACAACCCAGGCTTTAAAGTATAGTTACAAGAGACCAAGAAATTGGGCCTGTAAGCAAAATTATATAGCGATTTCTTATCCCAGGAACAAATAGCTAAGAAACAGCCACATATTTCTTGAATGCCAGCTATTGAAAAAAAATACAGGCTGGGAAATATCCTACTTGTATCTCAAGACCCTAGTTGGGCAGTGAGAGCTGCCATCCCCTCAGCTTTGCCAGAGTAATGCATGTTTCTTATGCTTGGACTTGTCACATTGACCCCAGCCTACCCAAAGTGGAAGCTGTGTTTATCCACTGGGCGGTGAGTCTTCCTGCTAATGGAGCCATGCTGCTTTTCATGCCTGTCTCCACTGGGCTTAACAGAGATGAGCCCTCAAAGGCTACAGAAGTCAAAAACGTAGGGAAGATGAAGCAGCAACAATAGATACAAAGAAGAAAGGGAATTACTTCAGAGTAGAATAATTAATGGCAGTATGTGTGCCCATTCCGAACTTAGGCTAGACCCTGCTCCTTGGATTTCCTCTATGACACAAGGAGTATTCTTCAAGCAAAAGTAGCCAGTCTTCCATTGAAGGTTAGAGTTGTGATTTGGACTAAGTGTTTGTTGTCCCTTCCTGTTAATAAATTCTCTAACCTATTGTCTATTGAGCAATGTTAAGTCTTATAGGCGAAGATCTTAGAAATGGGATTAATGTCCTTTTATAGGAGACTCCGGAGAGATGCCTTGCCCTTTCCACCTTGAGTGGATCCACAGAAAAGCTGCCTCTACAAACCAAAGAGGAAGTCTTCACTAGACACCAGATCTGCTAGAGCCAATGATCTTAGACTTGTCAGCCGTCAGAACTATGAAAACTAAACTTGTGTTGTTGATAAGCTGTCTCTTTTATGACATTTTTTATAGCAGCTTAAAATGACTAAGACAAGTGGGTATCTGAGACAATGAAGCTTAATTATTCCAACACTTGTCAGGGACCTGCAGAGAACCACAAGGGAAAAAAGATAGAAAAGAAAGCCCATTGACAGAACAACTCATCTAGAATAGGTGCTGCTTGAAGGAGATATCTGCTTGATTTTCTTGTAAACAGGGTCTTGGTGATTCTCAAATGGGAAATCTCATCCTGTGAGTTTCCACAAGCCCAATGGTTACACAAAGTGAAAATGCTCTCAATATACTTTAAGACGTACAAGACTCAGGGAGAAGGAAATCTCAATTGCAAATGAAATAAATCAACCTGTTCTATGATGGGTGAACAGAGTTTAATCACAAGGAGACTCTTGAATGCACATGAAGCCTCACATATGGTGAGGCCATAATTGGCTCAAATGTACAGCAAGAACCAGCTTTGAGAAAAGTTCATGGTTGTCTATCTCAGAGGTCAAGGCTAATGTGATTGAACTTAAAGAACGAAAAATCTGCTAAACAGCAACTTGACCCTCTCTTCTTTTTGTCTTCTCCTAATGCCTCCCCCACAGTTACAAATGAACTCATAGAGACACTGGCCAACTACTCTGCAAAGAAAACTAAATCTACAATGAGCATGAGAAGAGAAATTTTACATGGTTGTATCACACCCCTACTGCATTCTGAGCACACCTTCAAATGTCATGATCATATACAACACCATTTCTGTACAGACCCCCAGCATGCTCACCTTACCCATTTGGTATCACCAGGCCTCCATTTAATGAGTATGCCTTCTACAGCCATTTTATCTGCCACCAAACCAAGTTTGATAAAGCCAAGTAGAAACCAAGAGACAGTTACAGCTTGGGCAAAGGCTTCCCGTATAATGAGGAGTATAGTGTTGTTTATTTAGTTGACACATCAGTCTGGTGTACAGTGATCAGGATTAGAATAGCTCTTTTTTTCCAACAAAGCTTTGAGCTAACTCTAAGTTGCAAACGGTGACAGGTTTTGCAAAGTATGGCCTCTGCCACAAATCAAAGCATAGTCTTCATATGTGCACAGAGTGGAAAGTACTGGTGGCCACACATCTATCTTTGCAGGCATCCAGCATGAGCTCTGATCACCCACTAGTGATCAAGATGAAGGACAGAGACATAATTCTGTTTGCAGCTCACTGTGATTCCCTGTGAACATTTTTATCTTCTAATGCTATTACAAAATGTTGACACTCAGGGATCCTTGGAGAAGCCACCTCCCTCCAGTGAAAATTTCCAGCCAAATTTATTGCATGAATGCACTTCAACTTGCCTTAAGAGCATCTTGAAAGTCTTCCTGCATAAAAGGCTGCCTTAACTGAGATAGGCAATTAGCACAGGGGAGGTAGCATTGTACATTAGACCCCATCAGTCTACAACCTTTATGTTGTACTTCCATTACATTGATGTTTGCAGTGTTTATTTGCTAATAAGAAGAAATAAAAAGAAGTATATTTTTTCATTCCATTATCTACCTCAGAAAACAGTTGCCTAAAGAATTAGGAGCACAAGATGTTTTTCATCATCCAGATCCCCTACTGATCCAGTTCTGAACTAAAAAAATAAGCATCCCAATGACCACAGTGCCCGAGGCAATAGACCTTGCTCCCAGTTCCCTGTCTCCAACACACAAACCGGATGAAACAAGCCATTCATCTAAGATTGTATCTCTCTTCCTTGGATACAGAGCCCTCCCAGCATGATTGGCTGTCAAGGTGTTATAAAGTCCTGCTCTGTTTGCTCTAAATCCAGGCAGCTCTGAAGGGTCTGTCTAGCTTCTGAATTCCCTACCAGGTTAGTAGAGTATCCATCACAACCAACTCACCTAGACCTCCCCTTCCGCTCAGTCGACTTTCCCCTTCCTTTCCTTTCTTAGTGTTGGTGACAGGATCCTTCCTTCATCAGGCTGCACCCTGCCTTCACACTCAGCCAGCTTTCCATGGTACCTGACTCCACTAACACTCTGTTATAAACATGGAAAAGGGGGTCTTAAAGGTATGAACAGAAGGGCTGGGAAGATGGCTCAGTTGGTAAAATGTCTGCCTTACCAGCATGGTGCGGGGGGGGGGG
>NW_022196903.1:129835475-129881663 GCF_008632895.1 Mastomys coucha
TTTGGGTCTCCAGAACCCATGCCTTAAAAAAAAAATGCTGAGCATAATTGTACTTGCTGTAACCCTAGCTCAGTGATATAAGAGACAGGCAGGTCCCTGAAGTTCACTGGTCAGCCATTTTTGCCAATTTGTAAGCATCATATAGAGTAAAAGACCCTTTCTCAAAAGATAAGGTGAACAGTGATAGAGAAAGACACCAAATGTGGAACTCTAGACTTCATATACACATGTACAAACATGCACACTCATGTGAATACACACACACATAGATAAATAAATAAATAAATAAATAAATAAATAAATATTTAACATAATACTTATGTTCATAGATTATGGTGATTCATGCGGTAGAAAGATAATTCTCTGCTCTTTGGCTAGAGATGTCAGAAGTAGGGTGAAGAGGGGTCAGCTGAATACCAGAAATGCATTGGTAGTAGTTATATTTCTTAATGGAATGAGCGTCAGAAGGCAGTGCTCTCCATCACCCTAGGACACAGGAGCTTCATCCTTATCTGATGAAGGTTTCCTTTCCAGTGCTCTAACTTCATTCTTCCCTCTAAGTCCTGGACCATGGGTTGTTCCTGTGATAGGTGGTATCTTTTTAACTCTCAATGGGAGTTTAACCCTCACCTCCTGTGCCTTTTCATCTGTGCATTTCTGTCTCTAACAGAATGCCTATCACATCATAGCAGGCACATCTATCTCTTCTCTCTACCAATGTGGGTTTTCTGTGTGTGTGCACATAGTATGTGGTGTGTTTAGGTACCTACATACATCATGCAAGTACACATGAATGTATCTTTGCACCTGTGTAGAGGCTAGCTGTGTCTTTCTTGATCATTCTCCTGTGGTAGTGTGAATAAAGAATGGCCAAGTAGGCCAATACCTTTGCATGCTTGGTCACCAAGCCAAGGAGTGGCCTTACTTGAAAGTATTAGAAGGATTAGGAGGTGTGGACTTGTTGGAGTCAATGGGTCACTGAAGACTGGCTTTGAGGTTTCAAAAGCACATGCCAAGCCCAGATTCTATGTGTCTGTCTGCCTGCTTACCTGCCTGTCGTTCCCCCTGCTCCCCCATTTCTCTCTCTGCCTATAGATGAGAATGTAGCTCTCAGCTACTGCCTCACTGTCTGCCTACATGCCGCCTTGCTTCCTGCCTTGATAATGGACTAAACACCTGAAACGGCAAGTAACTGCCAATTAAATGCTGTACAGAGTTGCTTTGGTCATGGTATCTCTTTACAGCAATAGAACAATGCCTAAGACAGAAGTTCCACTTTTTTTTTTCTTTCTAAGACAGTGTCCCCTTGAACCCAAAGCTCACTGACTGTCTAGCCCAGCTAAGCTGCTCCAGGAATCCACCTATCTTCAGCCACATCCCAGTGCCAGGTTCACAGAGGCTTGTGGCTATGCCCAGATATTTACAAGAGTACTGGGTACTCAAACCCAGGTCCTCAGCACAGGTTTCTTACTGACTGGCTCAACTCCCCACCCTCAAATGTCTTTATTTATCTCTAAAACTCTAAACAATACACAGGAAAAAAAAGTTCTGTGTGTTCACTGTTGTTAGAAAGAAATTTGATTTAATGGGTGGAAGGTTGACACAAAAGATCTTTATGACATCATGAGATTTCCTATTTCTATGCTGACGGTGGAAATCATCACCATGAAAATGGGCTGTGCCTACAATGTTCCATGTAACCTGCACTCTAAGAAGAGGAGAGCAGTCGTGGTGGCAGAGTACTACCAGCACTTTGATATACTCCCGTTGCTGAAAATGCTGAACACCTCATCCTTGCACACCTCCTCCAGCCCCTTTCCTCTTGTTCTTTCTAACCCTGACTCCAGGCTGCCAGCACCACTCCACTGAGGAGCCTCCTGCAAAAGGCAGAGGTGACCTTGACATGCCAAGTCCAAGGTCAATGTGTGGTCAATTGTCTCCTACGAACTGGAAATGACCTCCTTCACCCTATCACCATAAAAGCTGCTAAATGGCTCAGCCACTTTTGCTCCACCTGCTTCATAAAGAAGCAGGGTGATTCTTATAGAACATAAATCAATCTTGCCACTCTCGGCCTCAGCCCTTCATGGCTTCCTTATTCACTAAACAAAGCAGCCAATCCACTGGATTTGGGATCTCCTTTATCCATCACATCCTATGTCCTCATGCCCCACCTCCTCGCTCTCCACCTGAAACTCCCCAGCTTCCCAGGTATCTACAGGGTTAACCCATGTGTCTTTCTGTTAAAATCTTTCCTTCTCTGGCCAGGGAGGTGGCTCTGGATAAAGCACTTGTTTGCTGACACATGCATACAACACACACACACACACACACACACACACACACACAAAGAGAGAGAGAGAGAGAGAGAGAGAGAGAAAGAAAATAAACAAAGTCTTGCTTTCTCAGAAGCTGCAAGCACACACTTCTCGAATCTATTGTTAGCTTTCTTTCTTGAGTATTTTTTTAGTATTTTAATATCTTTTGCATTATTCTTAGGACTTTGTAACATCATCAGGAAAATGGTTCTTCTAGGGCATTTGAGTTATTTCATATCAAAACAAACAAAATTATCTTCCTCTCTTCTCGTCATTCTCCTTAAAATTTTAATTAGTGTGTATTAATTGTACCAAGTAATGGGTTTTGTTATGATATTTGCATTCCTGTGCATCATATCCTTGGCTCATGGCCACCTTTCCAAGTCTTACTCTCCACCCCTCCCTGTCCCTTTCCTTATCCAAATCGCCATCCCTCTTTGACTTTCATGGCCCATTATATATTTTCATCCGGTTTCCATAAGGAAGAGGGAGTATATGGTCATTGTCTTTCTGAGTCTGGCTTATCTTGCATCACATGATGGTCTCCGATCCATTTCACTATCAGCAACATCTCATGCTTCTTTCTGGCACACAGGCTAGTTCCAACATCCAACCACTCCAAACAGTGCCACAAAAATCATAGATGTGCAGCTATCTGTTTCTCGCTTGAGATTCCTGTAGCTATGCATTCACAGGGGTAGCAGAGCTGGATCAGAGGACAGTTCTAGTTTTACTTTTCTAAGGAGTCTTCTCATGGGTTTCCACGGGAGGTACACTAATTTACATCCTCACCAATAGTCTTAGGGGGTTTCCTTGGAGAGAATTTCATGTCTCTGAATGTCTAGATCTGGTAGGCTTTCGCCAATAACTCTTTAGCCCACCAGATTTGAAAGAAAGAGTATGATGGTGGGACAAGAATCCAGGCTACGAGAGAATCCTAAGTACCCTCTTGAGTTTCCTCTGCATTTAAGGAAAGTAGAAGTTACATGAGGGATAGAATCATTTCTTCCACGCTAATGGGAAGACTGTCTCTACCTGGACAGAAGAGATCACTAGCTCTGCAGAGGGCCCCCCTCACACCTTGGTGCCATCCCTTTTCAGCTCACCAAGGCTGGAGTTGGCTACCTAAGATGAGTTTGAATGGTGCCAGTTTGGTGTGCAATGCCTTAAAATACAGGTGCATCTGATCTTCTCCGATTTCACCATTAGCTGGAAATGCCACCACCGAAGTATAGAACAGAAGCTGCCAGCTGGAGAATCTGGAGTTTTCCTACCTGTCAAACGCCAGACTCATTTTCTCTAAAGCCCAACACATAAGGGAGAGCACTGAATGTCAAAAGGTCCACAAACATAAATCCCAGCAGCTTGCTTGGGCTCCTTTAAGAGCCACTCTGGGTAATTAAATCCCTTTCACAGAAACCAGCATTTCTTGTTCTTCTAAAGATAAGCTTACTCCTTCCTGGAATTTTGTCCCATCCTTGGTTTTGTGACCCCTAAATGTAAACTAGGAAATACCTTAAAGATATTTACTCTGAGAATGTCTTCCCGGTCCCTCACATCCTAGGTTTGGATAGTGGTATACCAAGAAGGACCCTGGGAGGAGGGGAGATTGCAAATTCTGATCCCCACCCCTATACTGATACTTAACTGAGCTCCTGCCCTGATGTCAGAGCAAGGGGCTGGGAAACAGGAAGAGAACTGCAGAAATGCGTTCCTGCTCTGTGATGTACCAGGGCTGTCAAAATCTTAACAAGCCCACTACATTTCATTGTAAATTAAAATTCCTCTCTATGGCGTACTCCACTCCACAGATCAAAACAGTTCTCTGATGGGCTGTAGTTTTGTTAAGAGGCCTCTTTTCTATAAAAAAGCAAGCTGACGAGCCTCGGCAACAACCAGGCTCTGTGATGGATGAGATGTAGTTTTTTTAATTGAGAGTTTCATACATGCATCTAATGTGTTTTGATCAAATCTACCCTACTCCATCCTCCCTACCGCTCCTCCCCATCTTCCCTGTAGATCCTCTCCACCCTCTGAACCTTTTTTCCCTCCCACCTTCAGCCCACCCCTACCTTAGATGCTTTAGATGCATCTTAGCTTCGTGGCATCAGATGTACTTTTAAATAAGCGAGGGATGGAGAGAGAGTGGTGGAGAAAAGAAGTATTTTAAGAAATGAGGTGGGCAAAAACAGTGTAAATATTAAACTAATATTAATTAGATAGTAAAGTTATCAGTAATCAGATTCAATTTATTTAGACAAATCAATATAAAATCAAATGTGTTCCATGTTTATCTCAGTGTAGATATAGGCATAGACAGGATAAAAAGAAAGTTATCATTAATCCAAAACCTAATTACTAAGAGGGAAAACAACCCCCCCTAATTAAGTATGAAACACCAAACACCAAGCTTATAGGCTATCAAAGTCTCTTTATTTAACTTAAGCCAAACAGGTAGCACCTCTGAATTTGTGATTGCTGCTAAAGAACAGGGTTAAGTACAAGCCAGTGAGATCCCTGACATACAAGTGACATTTTTCAGAGTAAATATGCCTACATTTGTCTCCAACAAATTGCCATTCCCAGCTCCTCATGTGTGTTTGATCAGTACATCACGTTCCCACGTGGAGGAGAGTGGACAGAACAAGGCCCCGAAGAATAGAAAGGTTTTCCACCTTTCTATCTGATTAAGCTGTGAGTGCCCCTGCTTCCTGTGTGGCCAATGAGAAAGAAAGGCCTGGTACTGGATACAGTCACTATATTTGTGCCCATGGGTCTCTTTAAGGATCCCTGGAAAACAAGGCACTCTTTGTCCCCTGGTTGCTCCATATGGAGAGAGCAGAGCCACAAGGCATGGCTGACTCTTGAATGTGGATCAGTCACACTTATTTAGCACCAATTAACAAGCCATTGTCTCCAATGGCTAAATCCAGCAGGAAGTTTACTGAGGTAGTTTTTCTTTTCTTTTTATTTTTCCCCTTCACTGTACATCAGTGATTGATTTCCCTGTGTCTCTGGTTTGGAAAGTAGATTGCTCGTTTATTACAGACAGTGAAGTACAGGTCTTCACAATCAAAATGCCTCAGATTTCATTTACATCATTAAACCCAAGCTGCTCATTTGTCTTAAGAGACACTAGCATTTTGAACTGCTCTAGAAATGAAAATAACACAGCCGGCAGAAAGGGGTTTTAGGTTTATCGGTGGTGGTGTTTTAATGCCAGCAACGCTTGGCAGTACCCGCCTACCTCACTCAGAGGACTTAGAGCAGTGGCCAGCAGGTAGCTGCCTGCTGCTACCTAAACTCAGACTGGCCAAGAACCACCCTCACAACACCTTCTTCTAAACCTGACTACGAGCTTGGCTGGATATTCTCAGCCATCAAGATTGAGCCAGTTTTCCTGTGTGCCTACCATGTGCATACACCCAGCCCAGTGGACTGCATTGCTTCCTGGTGTCCTGGTTTTTAATTCCAGTCTCCTCCAGATGAAGAGCTAGCTCTATTCAGAACCTCCAACTACTTTGCACAGTTGCTGACAGCCTGCAGAGACCCAGCTACCCACGGCTACAGATGTCTCCTATTTCTCTCTCCCCAGTTCCAGGTCCTGCTTTGCAGTGGGGTCACTACTAAGTTACTAATGCCAGCGGTCCTTGCATTCATTTGTGACCTTTAAAGACCCCTGACTGTACACCCACACTAGTCTGAATGACATCGAGGGTCATGGGGTGACAAGAGCTTGGTGAGCTACCCTGTGACAATTCTGTGTCATAGGTGAGTGTAAAAACTCTCTCCGACTCCCCCTGAATCTCTTGTTCAAATCCACAGACATCATGATCTGCAGTGGCTTAAAGATGGCATCCCATGCTTGGCATCTGTGTTGGATTAGCTGCACACAAGTTTCTCTGAATTTTTGGTGTTACTGCTGTTTGCTTTAAATGAGAAGTCCCTTTCCCTTGGCAGAAGTATCCAAAGCCTTTGATGGTTCATTCTTAGCATAAGTTAGCACTGAAAGCCAAATCCTTTAGAGTTCAGAGTTCCTTGCACCAGTGAGATGGCTCAGTAGTATAAAGACACCTGTCAGCTGGGCAGTGGTGGCACATGCCTTTAATCCCAGCACTTGGGAGGCAGAGGCAGGTGGATTTCTGAGTTCGAGGCTAGCCTGGTCTACAGCATGAGTTCCAGGACAGTCAAGGCTACTCAGAGAAACCCTGTCTCCAAAAAAAAAAAAAAGGCTGGTGAGATGGCTTATCGGGTAAGAGCACTGACTGCTATTCTGAAGGTTCTGAAGGTCCTGATTTCAAATCCCAGCAACCACATGGTGGCCCACAACCATCTGTAAGAGATCTGACGACCTCTTCTGGTGCATCAGAAGATGACTCCAGTGTACTTTGGGCCAGAGCGAGCAGAGGTCCTAAAGTCAATTCCCAACAACCAGATGAAGGCTCACAACTATCTGTACAGCTACAGTGTGTACTCATATACATAAAATAAATAAATCAATCTTTAAAAAAAAAAAGACACCTGTCACTAAGCTTGACAGCATGAGTTTGATCCCCGGAACCCGGATAGTGGAGAGAAAAGACCAACTCTGCATATGATCCCCAGAACCCGGATAATGGAGAGAGAAGACCAACTCTGCAAACTTGTTCTCTGACCTTCACAGGTATGCCATGGTATGTGCACACATGCATACACATATACACTGAATGAATGAATGAATGAATGAATGGATGGATGGATGGATGAATCTAATTTTTAAATTTGAAAGAAAAAGTTAAAAAACAAAACAAGCTTGGTATTCTACCAGGAGTAGCAGTTCACACTTATGATCCCAGCACCTGGAAGGCTGAGGCTGTGAGGTCGTGAGTTTGAGGCTAGCCTCAAAAGGAGTAAATATATATCAACAGCATTCCTAACTCTTTACCCTTTATTGTCTGCCCATTTAACTGTAATGGGAATGGCTACCTAGAGTACACAAGCAGGAAGTGTGGGCCAGGGAGATGCCACCTCTTAGCCCTGCACAAGGAGAACATCTTAAAACTCCCTGTTAGTCACACACTCTGCTCCACAGTCTTAGAAAAGTCTTCCCATCTATCTATCCATACAAAGGGCATTCTGATTTCCAATAATGCAGACTTAGCGTCAAATAAAGTCACTCTCTATGGCTTAGTTTGTTCCTTCTGATTTGCTGTTTGTCTTAGTCAGGGTTTCTATTCCTTGCATTTTTATAGAACCCAAGACTACCAGCCCAGAGATGGTACCAGCCACAAGGGACCTTCCCTTCTCAATCACTAATTGAGAAATTGCCTTACAGCTGGATCTCATGGAGACATTTCCTCACCTGAAGCTCCTTTCTCTGTGGTAACTCCAGCTTGTGTCACGTTGACACACAAAACCAGCCAGTACACCATTAAAGAGCCTGCCAGCCTCCCAGTTTCCCCTTTGCTACTGTGACCTTATGCAGTTTGGGTCCCAGACTTCTTCCTTTGCCTCCTTGAAGGGGTTTGCAGCCCCATAGGACAAACAACAATATCAACCAACCAGACCCCCCAAAGTTTCCAGGGACTAAACCACCAACCAAAGAGTACACATGGAGCAACCCATGGCTCCAGCTGCATGTGTAGCCGAGGATGGCCTGGTCGGACATCAATGAAAGGAGAGAACCTTGATCCTGTGAAGGCTCAATGCCCCAGTGTAGGGGAATGACAGGATGAGGAAGTGGGAGTGGGTGGGTGTATGGAGGAACACTATCAAAGAAGCAGGGGGAGAGGGATTGGGATAGGGGGTTTCCAGAGGGGAAACCAGGAAAGGGGATAACATTTGAAATATAAAGAAAATATCTAATAAAAAAATTTTTCAAAAAGAAAGAAAGAAACAAACAAACAAAGAAAGAAAGAAACAAAGAAAGAAAGAAACAAAAAAAGAAAGAAACAAAGAAAGAAAGCCCTCATGTCACATAGCAATTTGTCATTGGAAAACCCTCATTTTTCCAAGGAAGGCAAGCCATGTGTTTACGGTCCCCTTGGGACCTAGAGGAGCTGAAACACTTTCATTTCTCCACTTGAGACCAGGAGACTGACAAGAGATAGGAACAGCGTCAGCAAATCTCTGAAGAAAGATGACAAAGATGGTCTAATCTTTCCTGGAATTAAGAATTCGACAAGTAATAGAATAGCCCATATAGTTCTATTTCAATAAAAATGTTAAAGGCTTATTTTTTTTTTACTTTATTTAACACATACAACACCAACATGGTGTGCAAATACCAGACTTGACAAAGCTGCCTGTGTGTTTGGCCTGTGTGTTTGTATGTGTAACACATGTGTACAGTAACTATGGAGGGCAGAAGAAGGCATTTGGACTCCCTAGAAATAGAGTTAGCCCAGGTTGTGAGGTTCCATGTGAGAGCTAGGAAACAAATCCTGCAAGCGTATTAAGTATTCTTAATTACTGAGCTGGCTCTCCAGGCTCGCTGAAAACTGTTTCTAAACTATCTTCAGTAATATGCAGTACTTCCTCACTTCATAACAATTCACTGAATACTCTTACTAGGGCAAAGAGGTCTTCGCAAGAAAATGGCAGGTGGGGACATAGCCCAGTTGGTAAGAGTCTCACCTTGAATGCCAGAGCATCTGAATCTGATCCCAAATGTTCACATTAAAAAAAAAAAACCCTCTGGGTGTGGTGCTGCACACTTGTAATCCCAGTGCTAAGGAAAAGGCTCAGTAGCCATCCAGTCTAGTCCACTGCATAAACTCCATGCCAGTGAATAAGCTTTAGTATCCAAGGAATGGTACCCAGGATTATCCTTTACCCTCCACTTGCATACAACACAACACACATACATACACACACACACACACACACACACACACACACACACACACATACACACACACACACACAGAAGGGGGAGGGGGAGGGAGATTGTCTCACAAAATCGCTAGTATTCTTCCATTTCAACTTGGGCTCAGCAGAATGGCTCCTACCCCACCCCACCCCCCCAAAAAAAAGATGACAAGAAAATCAAGAGCCATTTTGCCATTCATGGTATCTAATTACAATTAGATACTGTACTGACTGGTGACCTGAGAATGCACCATCATCATTCACAAGCTCATTCTTGGTGTGTACTTCAAGGAATCTGTCCTTCAGCCACTCAAAATATGTAGGAATCTGCTTGGAGGATATGGAGACTCCAGGTGGGTGTGCAAATACCAGACTCAACAAAGCTGCCTGGGCCAAGGGAATAAGAGACGCACTATATCATATCTCTCTGCAAATATCTTTTCAGAAAATGTAATAGGATTCCATAAAGAGTCAGTCAACATGTCCTCCAGTCTGGTAACCTAGAATCTTGTCTCCATGTTACAGAGCTACAGATCTAACTGCTAATGGAGTGAAGTGGAATAAAGGGGAGGATGAGGAGAGAGGGGGAAGAAGAAAAGGAAAGAAAGGGGGAAGGAATAGAAAGGAAGGAAGGAAAAGGAAGAAAGGAAGAGAGGGAGGGAAGGAAGAGAAGGAGGAATAGAAAGGATGGAAGAAACAAAGGGAGAAGAGAGGGAGGGAGAGAGGAAGGGAGGAAGGAATAGAAAGAAAGGAAGGAAGAAGGGAAGTGGGGAGGGAGAGAGGGAGGAGGAGAGGGAGGGAGGAAGAAAAAAAGGAAGGAAAGAAGAAAGGATGGAAAGGAAGAGTGAATGAGAGAAGAGAAAGGAAAATAACAATTGTTATTTCAAACAGAGAAATGTGGAATTGGGTTTTTTTGGTTTTTTTTGTCCACTCCTTTCTAAGCTCCCTTGAGTAGCCAATTGGCATTATAATTAGATACTGACTGGAGTTCACTAATTGCTAATCCGTACCCTCACAGTTGGGTCTCTGACCACAGATGAATCAGCAGACAAGCTTGAGGCTCACATCATATTGCCCCTGGAGACCTGCCACTCCAGCATCTCACCTGGACTCATCAGGGCTTATGCCAACTGACCATGGACACTGGTCTGTGCTGATTAACCAAATGGAAGCGTCCTATGGCTCAGCAATGGCATTTCCGTATAGCTTTAGTATGCTTCGGCCTCTGAGCTGAGACAGTCAAATCACCAAGAACAAATAAGAAGAATGGCCTAAGAAGTCGATGCCCAGCACTGAGTAAGACCACCACTAAACAGATGAGGAAGATGTGTGAGGTGCATCTAGATTGTTTTCTAAATCTTTAAAAAAAATTCCATCATTTCCTCCAGTTGCATGGGCCGGTGAGCTCAGCAGCGATATGTCCTGTGTCTATCTCAGTGCCATCATGCTGAAGATTAACTCCTGTCATCCTTAGAGTCCCTTTTGTGAAGGTGCACACCAGCACTAAAAATATTCATAGATTCATCAGATTGGTGTCCGGATGGGGATGGGTTCTGGTTTGGCATGGCCCATGCACAACGACTACTGTTAAACACACCCTACCCTTCTCTTCCTAGGCACAAGCAACCATTTTTTCTTTTTTCACTTCTTAAGGTTCTGTTTTTTCTCTGAGTCTTTAAATATAGAGTTCTTGGTAGTCCATGGTGGTCTTGAATTCCCTATGTAGCTAAGGCTAGCCTTGAACTCTTGTTACCCCTACCTCCTCTTCTTGGATGGTAGGATTGCAAGAATGTGACCTCGTGCAAGATAAATCCTTACAGTTCTTACAACAATATTTATTGAGCTGCTTGCAGGGTATTCCAGGCTGTCTAAGCATCGTTCTAATTAATTCTCATATCCCTGTGCAATGAGCCCCATTACTTTCTCTTTCTTACCAATTGAGACAATGAGTTTTGAAAAGTTAAATGACTTGTTACAGTGGCTGTCAGGAGAGAATCTAGGCAGATCCGGCTCAGGTTGCTTGGACACCTAACCACTGTGGTACACATGAACTTCCTGTGGTCACTGAGGGAAGCTCTCATCTGAGCCATCTATGTCTTACTTCAGTTGAGAATGGCCCATCACATACTAAGAGCCTAAACCATATGACCATATGAGTTTTACAATCTGCCTATGTTTCACTCCCATGCCCGCCTCTCTCTCCCCGTCCCTCTCTCCTCTGTCAAGTAGCAGTGACCTCGGTAGCATTCTTGTTGCACAGCCATGGAACAGGTTCTTTAAAATGTTACCACTGGCCAGTCAATCACATGTTTATTAAATGCCAACCAGAACTAGCGTTACAGACATATGTAGGCTTTTTATATGGGTTCTAGGGATCCAAATACAGGTTCTCATGGTTCCATGGCAAGACGTTTACCCACTGCCCCTGGACAGCTATCGTTTTAAGTCTTCTATGTACCTTTAACATTTTTTTTTGCCATCTTTCCCACCAGTTGATACACTGAGCAAACAACACCCACACTTGGGTGTGCACTGACACCCAAGTGCCAGGCTGTGATCAGGGGCACAGATAACCCTGGGCCTTGAACTTAGCCTCCCAGCTGTCCTCAGGTAGACAGTGAAACTCAGGGGTCCGCTATCGCACACACAAGGTGGAGGATAACGGACATAGCGCATCGCAACACATCCAAATCGTATCTACAGCCTAAATGAATTACACACAACTCTCCTCCCTTGATCTTCCCAGACTTTCATTTTCATCTCAGAAGATTAGATTAGTATGACAGGACTTGTCCATTATGAAGTCAGGCTCGTGGATAAAAGGCTTCTTCCCTTCAAATGATTGCAAATTGGTTTTGTTAGGATTACATTTCAGTATTCCTTGAGAGAAGCTATGGGTGACCATTTCTAGTTTCATTTTGTCCTTCTAGGGGAACAATCAGGTCTAGTCTTTTCTCCTTCCACATATTGGATTCCTATCTGCTGCCCCATTCCCTCTGGACATACAATACCTTTTAATTAGATACACTGCCCAGCAGATCAATCACTAATTTAAAGGCTGCAGAGAGGTGACTTAAGTTGCAAATTTATAACTAAGCAGCTTGCAAAAGCAGTCTGATGCCAAATTCTCCTCCCGTTCAGTGTATTATTCCCTGGGCTCCAACCACTTAACAATATATAGATGGATACATAAAAACTATCAGTTCTCAAAGCTGTCGGCCTGCTTATCAAAGAAATATAATGGCTACTTCTCTTTTTTTTCTTACTCATTAAGCAAAGATCAATTTTAAAAGAGCTGCTTTTATTCTTGGCCAAAAGAAATTAAATGATCATGTGGTAATGCCAGGTGTGCTGGTGCCTGCCTGGAATCCTGGTACCTTGGTGTGGCTCAGGGAGGATTCTCATGAGTTAAAGGTCAACTTGGGCAATATAGTAAATATTGAGCCAGCCAAGGCTACACAGCAAGGTTGCCTCCAAAACCAATGCTCAACTTGCTACAATAATTATAATAATTAATAATGGCAATAAATATAGTAGTGATCTAGCACAATCTTCTACCCTTTTCATACTAACAGCACAGTCTGAACTAGAGATGCCTCGAAGAACAAAAGAGACAGGGCATGGTATTCTTGTCTACCTGTTGACATACATGATATTCTTGTCTACCTGTTAGCATACATAATGTTTTTGCAATGCAGTTACTAAAACTACAGGTTCAATTTGCAAATTATTCTTCACAGAAAAAAAGGAAAGGTGTCTTTGGCTCTTTAGGAAATGGTTCACTTTATTCATATTTCTGTGTTCCTCAAAGATAGCAAGATTATCAGAATTATCTAGATAAGAATCCCCAAAATAATTCCCACTAAAGAAATGTGAACTATGTATGATGTTGTAGCCACTGTGGAAATACTGTAAATCTTTCCCCCCAAATTAAAATTAGAATCACCCTATGACCCACCTATACCACTTCTGGGTGTCTTCCAGAGGAGTTTAAGCTCACTGATGAACAATTTATATGCCTGTTTACTATTGCACCACTCACAATGGGTAGGAAATGGAGTCACATACAAGTCCGTTAACAGATGATAAACAAAGAAAAGCATAGTACATACAATAGAATTTTATTCAGATATAAAAAAAAATCATGACAGTTGCTTGGATCAATGTATTAAGTAAAATAAACCAGGTTCAGAAAGACAAACACTATGTGGTGGTGTGATATCTAAGCTCGTGTGTATATGTGTGTGTTTATATGTATTTATGTGTATGTGTGTGTTTGTGTATGTATGTGTGCATATGTGTATGTGTGTGTATGTATGTGTGTGTATGTGTGTGTATGTGTGTGTGTGTTTGTGTATGTATGTGTGCATATGTGTATGTGTGTGTATATATGTGTGTGTATGTATGTGTATGTGTATGTGTATGTGTGTGTGTGTATGGGGGCGTGTGTGTGTGTGTATATGTGTGTGTATGTGTGTGTGTATGGGGGCGTGTATGTGTGTGTGTGTATGTGTGTGTATGTGTGTGTGTATGTGTGTATGTGTGTGTGTATGTGTGTGTATGTGTGCGTGTGTGTGTATGTGTGTGTATGTGTGTGTATGTGTGCGTGTGTGTGTATGTGTGTGTGTATGTGTATGTGTGTATGTGTGTGTATGTGTGTGTGTGTATGTGTGTGTGTATATGTGTGTGTATGTGTGTGTGTATGTGTATGTATGTGTGTGTGTATGTGTGTGTGTGTATGTGTATGTGTGTGTGTGTATGTGTATGTGTGTGTGTATGTATGTGTATGTGTGTGTGTGTGTGTATGGGGCGTGTATGGGTGCAGGCAAGTGTGTGCACTGCAGTCCATGTTTGGAGGTCAAGAAGACAACTTCCAGCTTTGTCTCTTCACTGCTGCATAAGCAAGCCTAACTGGCTGTCGGAAGTCTAACATCACTACTGTCTCTGCACCCCGTATCCCTGAAGGAGCACACTGAGATTACAGAATCCACTACTGTCTCTGCATCCTGTATCCCTGAAGGAGCATGCTGAGATTACAGAATCCACTACTGTCTCTGCATCCTGTATCCCTGAAGGAGCACGCTGAGATTACAGACTCCTGTACTACTCCCTCGCCCCCAATTTTGCATGGGTTCTGGGGATCTGAACTCAGGTGGTCAGGCTCACAAGCCATGAAAGTAGAAAGGGAACCCATGAAAGGGAAGAAAGAGCTCTTAAGGGTGGGAAGGAAAGAAGAGAGTGGTAGAATTCTTATGAAATGAAAGAGGGGGGTAGACTATTTGGGGACCATGGAGAAAAGGGATTAACAAGAGAGGAGATGGGAGAAAGAAGGGAGAGCAGTGGGGGAGGCAGAGAGACAAGCCCAAAATGTAATAATTACATTGTACATTAACCTAAAAATATTGATTGCAAATAAGAATTAAATCCCCACCAAGGGACGGCACTGTATCAATCATCTGATTGCACTGAGTTCTCAATGGTCTTCTGTAGCAAAGAACAAGTTCATTTGGTCTTAATTCTGCAAACTTCTTAATTTTGGAAGAACTCCCAGATTCTTCTATGTGTTCTACCATATGAAAGTTTCCCCTGCTCTGGTCATAGTAAGACACTTCAGATGTCGCATTGCCTTTTTATTAAGCATGTTCCAAGAAGGGATCTGAACTTTGTTCAGTGAATAGCTTCTACCATCAGAATGAGATAAGCTTTCTTCCTTTGTATATTAAGCAATGAATCCACTCCACCTTGATCAATCTTCCTTTGCCATGGCCCTGCCTGGTCATCAGTCTCAGCTTCACTTTTTGCAAGACTCAGCCAGAGGTAGATGAGCTGAAGCTGCCCATCTTGGTCTGACCCATGGAGTCCCCTGTCTCCCAGGATTAAGCCCTTAAACTATGAAAAGACAGAAGGTCTTTCACTTAAGACATAAAAGGAGGAAAGTCATGGTAAACCAAGGTCATAGCACAAGAAGCCAAGGCTAAGGATTGCAGAGCAAAGCCGGATTAGGTGACTTGGACCACACAAAAGAACTGGAGAGACTTTAAAATATAGACCTATGGCTGGGAAGATGACTCTGTTGGATAAAAGCACTCCTATGTGAGCCCGACAATCTGCATACAGATCCCCAGAAGCCATGGAGAAGTGGAGGCAGTGGTATATGAGACCATAATCTCAGTGTGCCTCTATATGGGGTAGTGGGAGTGAGAGATAAGGGTGAGAAGCAGAGGCAAAAGTGTTGTTAGCCAGACAGCTAGTTCTCCTTACACAGAAAGAGACCATGTCTCCAACAAAGCTGGAAGTCTGACCTCCAAACATGGACTGTGCTACACACATTCGCCTGCACCCATATATTACACACACACACACACACACACACACACACACACACACACACACCAGACCTCGTGTCTCTGAGAGAGGCCCAGTAGGCAGCCTGTCCTGAAATGAACTTAGACCCCTCAGCTTTCCACCTTCTCCAAAGACAGCCTGATTATAAGTTGCTAGCTACTGTGCTTTGTTTTCATTCTGGCTTTGCCTTCATTCCATTGACAACAGTTCTTGCTAATTTCAAGAGCCTAACAACATGAAAAGACCACTGAGGTAGCCAGTGTTCTGATTTTATTATATTGTACATGCTCTCCATTTTCCGGAGGCAAGCTTTTCCGGAGGCAAGCGTCCGCCTAGATGACTTCCACCTTGCTCAGAATTCAACAGAACAGAGCCACTAAGGTCAGGCTTGGCCCCAGGGCTGAAACTCGTGGAGCAGAAATGGTGGCTTGACAGAGTTCCCTGAGCAACACAGGTCATTCACAGAAGAACCTCCTACCTCCACCCCAAAGCCCTCTCCTCTGTCTACATCCTGCCCTCCTCCACTGGTTGACTATGGCACTCATTCAAGTGTGGCCTTTTGACACATAGGCCTAAAGATAAACGGCTCCTTCACTGTGTTCATACCAGAGCGTGCGCGTGCACATGCCTGTCAGGGCAGGAGCCCACACTGGCAGCATTTCTCCATCTTCTCGTGTACCTCTGCAGCCACTGATGTCTCTTCAGTAAGTAACATGTGGCTGACATAGGGTTGACAATGGCAAGGACAATGTATTTGGTGACAGAGGAAAATTTGTTTAAAAAAAAAAAAGAAAACAAAAAGTCAAGTTTCTGAAAAACAGAAGAATTTTGTTGGGGGGGGCGGCTGGGTGTTAGCGCTGACATGAGGTTGACGGTCAGATCGTAAGTTACGCCTTATATGGACATACCTCAATACGAGCTGCAAAGTCCTCCTGCTTTAACTACACAAAGAAAACAAATGCAGTTTATTTAGAAATGCCGTGGCTTAAGTTATTTTGCAGGGTTTCTATCTATCAAGTACAAGAAGCTGACCCTCCCCCCAAAGACTCCCCTACGGGAATTCCTGCAAACATTTGCCTCCTGTTTTCTGCCCATGGGCATCTATCTGTCTTTTCAATGAACTTTGATACCTAGCATCCTCTGGCCCATACTTCATAATTGCTCCAGAAAAATACCTAAAATCTATGTTTTCTGTACTATAAGCCAGTGTGGATGTAAAAGGATTTTACTGAGCAGGTGAGGCGGGAAAGCAGTAAGCGTAAAATTTTCTTTTAAAGCAGCGATTACTGCTACTAAAAAAGAAAAAAATAAACTAGATCAAAATGGGGAAGTTGGATCTTAGGTGAGTTATTTAATTTATTCAAGCCCCCTATTCACCTGGAAGATGAGAGTACCCGTTCTTAGTTAACAGTCAGTAAATAGGCTGACAGGAAGCCAGAATGTTTTGTATAGCCTCTGGTGCCTGCTTAAGTTTTCTGGTTAGGTGAAATATTTATCTATTGAAGACTGTTGAAGAGCCTTATCTCTGGCAGATTTATAAATTGTTTAATTTGCAAAATTCTTCATTGTCTCTCATCTTCATTATCCTCTCATTTAGGCTGCAGCCATATCTGTTCACACATAACTTCCAACTTTGACTGGCCCTGCAGTGTACTGCTGGGACCATCGACTCCTGAGTGGACAGGCTTTGAGTCATCTGCCACCTTACATTGAGTCTACCTGTGACCTCAGACTATTCCCTCAGTAAGATGACTGCAGTGGTGTCTAAGAAATATACTTTGCCTAAGAAATATACATGTCTACGAAATATACTTTGCCCCTCTCTTGTTTCTTATTGTCCAGAGAGATAGCTAAGGATGAAGCAGTGGCCCAGTGAGGAGCCCCGTTCTGCGTCTCACAAAGGCCCTCTTCTTCCATTATTCTTTGCAGCTGCCACCTGGACTCAGGTGGGACAGCTCCCATCAAGTAGGTTCAGCAGGTACCATTTTGGCAACCATCAGGCTTCCCTGCTGTGCCAAATGTAACAGCTCTTTCCTATCAGATGAGAAATAGCCCTTGTCTTTGCATAGGGAAGCAAGGTTTCCTCGAATTGCCCCGCTCTGAGTCCTTCCAGTTGGAGGAAGGCTATCAGTTTCTATCTCCTTGCAGGTCTGTTTGGTCAACACACACAGCCTGAGCATCTCTTTTCCTCTTCTCATTTGGGACCCTCTTAAGCCACTAGTTCCACTTGCTTCTCTCTGATGACTCATCGGATGGGATATGAGCACCAAAGCAGCTTTCTAAGATCGGCTCATCAGAATCTGACAGTGTGAAGTTCTGTAGGTATGGACACCCCCCCCACACACACACAGACACAAAACAATCTCCACTAACCAAGAAGTGCTCCTTATATCATGACTGTATGGAGTAAATACTTGCTTTGGAAGAGAGGAAGGCAGAAATGAAAACTGAGTTTCTAAATATCTGGTACATTAGTCACACAGTTCTATCACGGGCAACCTGCCATTTTTAAAATGAATCAATTTATTTTATTTTATCCTCTGTTGTTTGAAACCTCCATTTATGTATATTAATGTTTATTTAATCAAATCTATCCCAAATCCTCTCCAATTCCTCCTTTATTTTCCCAACCACTTCCCTCTCACCTCCAGCTTCATGTGCATTCTCTCTCTCTCTCTCTCTCTCTCTCTCTCTCTCTCTCTCTCTCTCTCTCTCTCTCTCTCTCTCTCTCTCTCTCTCTCTCTCTCTCTCTCTCTCTTTTATTTCAAAATCCACCACATTCATTTAGTGCCACTTATATGTGCATGGATCTAGGAGCATCCACTGGAGCATGGGAAGCCTCTCAGGGCCTCATCCTTGAAGGAAACTGCCTCTCTCCCTCATCACCCCCTCCCGCCAGCAGCCTCACCAGCCAATAGCTCCTCAGCTGGAGAAGGGACCTCGTGAGCCCCACCCCTCTCTGTGTACGGATTTTAGTTGGCTTCATCTACCTTAGGAAACTCTTAAGCATTCAGCCCCAGCTGTTGTGGGTTCCTGTGCACAGTGGCCCTGCCATGAATGGGCAAATGTTGTCAGCTTTCCTGCACAGGTCCTCTACCTCGGGCTTTTCTAGTCTTTCTGCTCCCTCTTCTGTGCTGATCCCTCAGCCTGTGAGGGGGAATGGTGTGATATAGATGTCCCATTGCTCAACCTGATATCTGTGTTAACAGATTTTTTTTCTCTTAGATATCAATGAATTTCTAAACTTGTTCACAGGAGGTAATCATCATTTCCAATGCTATACATCATTATCAAATCACTTCTTTCTTGATAGTAAGTGCATTTATTATTTTGTATCCTTATATATGCGCTTGTAAAATTGTATACTACAGGATTCCAGTTGGGTGGATATTTTAATGTGTATAGACCTTGACTGATAAGTTCTCAAGGAGAATTAAGAGAAGTAGGTAGAGGTCAGTGGCCAAACAGAGGGAAGTCACAACTTCTTATATCCATAACTTCAAAAGTAAGACAAGATTGTAAGGTCCAGTCTCTAAGAGGGACCAGTGAGCTCACTGATCCTGGCCATGGGAGAGTCTGACCCTTAAACATTAGGGTACTAGGAAGTGCCTAGTGGGGTAGTCAGGATGGTTAAACTATAGCGGTACCAGTGTACCCATGTTTGCCCAGTGATCACAGTCAAGTTCCTTACAAGCCTCACGGGAACAGCAGAACTCCTTCAAAGAATAACTATTTTTCTCTAAAGACCTACATATTTCTTGTTGTTCTTTTCCAGGATAAATGTTTACATTATCGGAAATGGTCTGTGTATTGTTGTGGGCATGTGCGTGCCATCCTTGCAGTATGTTGTGTGTACTTGTGACGTAGAATTGGGCTGACAGGAACATCTAACATATAGGCATTCCATATACACAAATTAATGTTGCCAGGTAAGAGAACTTGTTGGCCCTTTCTTATTATGGTATACATAGACAATAGGCCTAGAAGGAACCCACATCTTCGTCGAGGTGCTCTAAGACAAATGCCTTTCCCTGGAGTAGAAGTAAAGCACACTTGGCCATCTTCATGCAAGGATCCTTCCTGTTCTGGCTGACATTGACATCAGGATCAAAGGTGAGGAAAAGTCATAAGAGTATACTGTTGGGATAGACAGATTCATACAGCAAATCCCATCAGTTACGGTGAGAAGCAGCAGCACAGCTCAGTGGTAGGACGTTTTCCAGCTTTCCTGATGCCTGCCTTTGATTCTTAGCACCAGAAAAAGAAACACAGAAGAAAGCCATAGGAACTATTCCAGAGAATAATAACCTTCAGATTGGAACTGCTAATCAGAAAGAACCACAGTGGCTGGTGATGTGTTAGAACGGTGGGTTGCGTCAGAACATACCACACACTAGGCCCAAACAGTTCCACGTGTAAGAGGTTTAATTGAGAGGGGGGGGACAGTAGCGGAAAGAGAGGAAGGGGAGAGAGAGAGAGATGGAGGAATGTTACCCATATATATATATATGGGTTCTGACGTAGTGGCTGCAGGTAAAGGTGGGAGGTGAGCCCAATGGATTCTGGGAATATGATGGCTGTTGCCCTGGCAACAGGTCTGTGGACGAGCTCGTGCGATGCTACAGGCTTTGGATGCTCTGATGCTAACAGCTGGCTCTGTTTCAGACATAGGGCTATGCAATGAGCAACCTCAGCCTAAGGTTTAACAGGTTCGCAGAAGAGGACCAGTTACAGTACTGCACAAGTCACAATCTGGACATCCTTTCAGATACAGTCACCACGGAGCAATGGCCTTGACTTGGGAACACTGAGCAAATGAATTGATTAAAGTAATTTGATTAATTAAATTCTTCAATTATTTAATTAAATGAAGCAATTGCAAACCAAAGAGATCTCAGAAAAATAGATCAAGGAGAAAATATAAGTTCTGATACTATGACAAAATTCCCGAGGCTAGCTTGATATTTTAGAAGGAAGTTATTTAGTTCCCATGTTTGGAAGTATTACATCAAGAAGCATGGAGATGACTCTGGTGAGGACTTCAAGGTGCAAGTCAACACAATAGCAGAATGCTTGTCAGATGGGAAATCACCTGGGAAGGCACCACCCATGGTCTTCCACAACAGCCCCATGAAAGAATCAACTTCTCAACCAATCCCATCACTTCCTCGTGAGGTCACACCCCATCAGCATAACCACTTAGAGTCCATCACCTGTACTTCCCACTGTTTCCCAACAGAGTCAGACTGGGAGCCAGTCTTCCACCATAAGACTCTCTGGTGGATAAACAGCTCCCCTGCCTCCATTCCCTCTGCTTGTGCTGTGCCGTTTCCTCCTCGGGTAGGATCTAGAGTCAGGCTGACCTAAGGAAACTCCTGACTGACGTTTTGAAGCAATCTGGTGAGATAATGGAGAGACGTCAGGTTGAATTGTGTTTCCTGCTACCATGGGCAGAAGTGAGGTTTAGGAAGAAATTGGAAAATAAACATGTGACTACTTTTTCTCCCCAAGCCACTGACTTGTCCAAGTGAGTACAAAAATCAGTCACACAGAAAATGAAGTTGGAACCACTTTGGCTCCAATTTACATCAATTTGCTAGTAGATTTTGTGTTTATCTCAAATGGCAAAAAGATAGAAAAGTAATACAGTGAGAGATAAATTTCTAGGTGGTTAATGTGGTTGTGCTGCCCAGTGCTCAGAAACCCATGTGGTAGGGACAGGGGGCAACTCAGGGGGAAAGCGTTTGCCTGGCATCTGTGGGAGAGAGAGAGAAAGAGAAAGATGGGGGGGAGAGGGAGAGGGAGAGAAAGGAAGAGACAGGCAGAGACAGGCAGAGGCAGGCAGAGAGACGGAGGCAGGCAGAGAGAGACAGAGACAGACAGAGACTTTATCAGAGAAAGCTCATTCCAGGAATGAAAATTCAGAGTCAAAAGAATGAGAATACTAAAAAGGTTAAGTACAGAAAATGCATTTAATCTGATTTACAGATTTCATAATAATTTCAATTCAGGATTTTGTAGGAAGGGCTCAAGACCACTGTTGTCCTAATCTTGCAAAATCAGATGAACAAAGAAAGAACAAACACCATTTTTTTGATTGCCTGTATCTGCTTTGTTTCCATTGCATTGGCTTTCATTAATTTATTTATTCATTTTACATCCTGATCACAGTCCACCCCTCCCCCCAGTCCCTGCCTTGCACAGCCTTTATCTGTTTCCCCACTCCACACAAATATTATTTTTAAAGCATGGTATTATACTAGAAGCAGTACTTTGCTAAGGCTGCTCTCTGTAGGGGCTGTAGTGGGGCCATGTCTTACATATGGCCCTATGTGTTTACTTACATGCTTTCAATCACTTCTGAGCACATACTTTACCCAAGGCCTGTCTGAGGCATAATGAGGGTATAACATTCAATGAGGGAACAGATTTTTATTTCATTTTTTGAGAGTAGGTCTTACTGTGTAGCCTCAGGATGGTGATGTGACCTTTGTGCTCCTACTTCCCAACTCTAGGATTACAGACATGCACCACCATGCCTGTTGGAAATGACCTTGTATTGGGGTTCACAGCTCTGACAGCTGTGCAAAATGGAAGACAATTGTCACCAGATGTTACAGGGCTTCAGAAGGGAAGGACCACACATGACCAGAGATCATGACAACTGTCACTTTTTGAGAAGGGGAAGGTAGTCATGATTCAGGTGGAGTGGCAGAGATGATTATACTCTGATACTCTAAGATACTCATAGGGATTTGAACAGAAATGAGGGGCTGATTGATGCCTCCTTGGGTAAAGAAAGTTACTTGTCACCGAGCCTGATTACCGAAGTTCAAAGTCATCCCCTTCCCCAAAATAAGCTGAGCCACAGAGTGGAAGGAGAGAACTGAATCCTGAAAATTGTCCTGTAAATTGTCCTCAGACCTCCATACATGACACATAGACAATTCACAAGTATGTGGAATCAGGACACCCCTCCCTTTGGCAAATATTTTCCAGATGTCCAATAAACTCCCAGCTACAAATTAAGAGAAAAGAGAAAGCACACAGTCAGGAAATGGGGTAACGTAGATTCCCCTGTACAGTGAGCTCAATGAGGAGAGAGAGAGTCTCATCACCATGATAGGCAGGCAGGACCAGGCTTGGAAGTGGGAGAACATTAGGAGCTAGCGAGAGCATCATACCTAGGCAGCATGGTCAGGCCTTACAAGATCAGAGAGGTTTCCCTTCAAATACGGAGAAGAAGAAGGGTCTAATTCACAGTGTTTCGTGATGGGGCACAAACTGTACCATATAATCCTTTGTGTCAAGGCCTATCCTACATATCAAGGGACGCAGAGGCAGGTACTATGTAGGACCATAAACTGATCTTGCAGATGCAAAGCAAAGGGGCTGCAAGCCTACAGCACAGAATGTTTCTGTCCCAGAGAAAGCTATGGTGGGGTGTGGTCTGATTTCTAAGCAGGAGACAAGAAGGCAACTCGAGGGCTGGTCTAATACTCTCAGCACTAGATTAGAAGGCTAAGCGTCAAAGCTGGGGCTTCCCACTTGAGTTTGCATAGTACAATAAGGGAGCAATGACTAATGGAAAAGCCATTTAATAACTAAGTACTATTCGCCATTGGCATTGTGGGACCCAAAAGCAATCAATGCTCTTTGGTGAGTCTGCCTGGTCTGGAACCAGACCCTACCATCTGAGGCTGCTTGCTACCATAAAGCAATCACTTAGCCTGTCTTGCTGTGGCTTCTTAACCTAGAAACAGGATTAGGAAAGTGCCCACCAACCAGGTAAGCAAAACAAAGCCTGTGTGGTGCTGGCTAGAGAGTGACCCATGCATTAGTGCTCAGGAGATGACTCCACAAGGCATGTGTTTGTTTCTGTATCTTTGTCTCTATGGTGCACCATAAAGACAGCTTTTAAGAGATTGCCTAGGGAAGACTCAGGCAAACATACTAATTTTTCAAAAGACAGTAATGGGTTTTCACATACTACTTTATAAACCAGTATGCATAGTATATAATAACTACCATTACTGTATAATCCAGAAATGTTACGTTGTTTCATACTTACATAAGCCGTATATAAAAGTACTCTAATCCTATAGTTAATGTGTTCTTTACACATGCCTGTGACCTCAGGACTCGGGAAGCAGAGGCAGGAGCATCAGGAGTTCAGTGTAATCCTTGGGTACATAGTGAGTCTGAGGCTAGCCTGGTCTGCATGGCATCCTCTCTGCACATGTTATGCACATGTGCTCTTTAATGACTTTGCTAGTTTGTTCGGTTAAAGCAGGGGCTACTCTTTTACTTCCAATGTGTTTGTTTAAAGTGAAGTTGAACATTTTTTTGTGTCATTAGTCACATACACATTTGTTCACAGAACAGTACTCCTGTCTTACCGTAGGGACTCTGTGGTAGAGACTGGTTTTGACAAGGAAAGAAATGTGGTGTTCTCCAAAATAGCTGGGCAAAGACACAAATTAGTGCTCTCTCACACTCCAGTGCACAAGTGCTCTCTCACACTCCAGTGCACAAGTGCTCTCTCACACTCCAGTGCACAAGTGCTCTCTCACACTCCAGTCCACAAGTGCTCTCTCACACTCCAGTGCACAAGGGCTGGGTCACTTCATATGCATTCTGGGGGGAAGGGAAGGCATAAACTAGATAATAAAGGTGAAATTCTGTGAAGGTTTTGAGCAGGGATTACTATGAATGAGGGCAGATAAAAAAAATACAAAGACTATATACTGCTCAGAGAGAACAAAATGAAGGGAGTGGGGAAGAGAAACTGCACTTTAAAATGATTGTCAATGCCAAGCAACGAAAAGAAGGGACACAAAAACAGGAGTCCCCGACTCTTAAAATCAACATATTCAATTAATCCTAACCAATTACCCTCCTGTCCCTAAGCGTGGTCCTGACCACAGTGCCATGATAGATGTTGTGTGCATCAGAGGGGTAATAATAGCTCAGGGGGAGCAAGAGCATGCTAATGGGAGTCCCAGAGGTGCATGGCATCAATGCCAAGATGATCTGGAGCCCTCTTCCATTAACCTGGTGGCCCCGTCTCTGTCCTGACCCCAAGCAAGAACAGCTTCTGAGTATGGATGCCTTGGGCCAAGGCACCTTCGGAATGCCCCCTTTGGGTTCTGAAAAGGGAAGGACAGCTCAGAGAAAGCAGAGTCAGCAGTGGGAGCCGGCACAGCAGTGACTCACAGACTTCTTCCTGCAGGCTTCCTGGAGAACTTTTCTTTCAGAGGACTGGTCACGTGACAAGCTCTGATCTACGTCTGCACCACTCAAACCTAATTGATGCCCCTATTGACTCTCCTTATCCATGCCAATGTCAACCTACTTCAGTTGTGCCAGGGATCCACAGTGAAGCCAAGTCAAGATGGGGAAAGGAGAAAAGGCAGAAGGAAGACCTAAAGAACGTCACTGCTTGGGCCAAAGAAAATTCTCCATGTGAGGACCAGCTGTTAACCAGAGACTCACAACTGGTCAAGTACTGAGCATGAGTGTGAGCACTGAGCCTTGAAGGGCGCTTGTACATCAACTCCCTCCTGAAAGCTCAGGTCACCCCGACAAAGAGAGAGCAGAGAGAATGTAGGAGCCAGAGGGTTTGGAGCAGAGCTGTGAATTGATGTCTCTGGACACACATGTCTACTGCAGTCATGAACTCATGGCAGCTATGGTTACCCTACCCAAGACCCATCCAAGATCAGCTACTGTGCTTGCAGACTTCACTAATTGGACTTAAGGAGTGAGGGAGAAGAGGACATAGAAGTAGAAGGGAGGGGTGATCCAGAGAGAGTAAGAACGCTGGGATGGGTATGATCAAGATCATTGTGGACATGTGTGAAGTTTGCCAAAAAATACAGTATATTATAAAAAAAAACAGTTATGAAAAGGAAAAGGTTACGATCACGTCTCCTACTGTACTGGTGGACACAGAACCCAGAGTAGATCAGGAACTGGGGAGGAGATAGGCCACAGAAGCAGCTGTGAAATAAGGAATGGCTGAGCAGAAAGGCGAAAAGCCAGAAAAGATCCAGCACAGAGGCTCAGGCCTGAAGCCTCAGCCATCAGGACGCCGAGGTAAGAGGACTGTGGAAGATTCAAGGTCCTACAGAGGCAGTGCCAGCCAGCCTGAGGCTTGCTTCCTTGTCCCCTTCCCTGAAGAATGCAGATGTCTCAAGTGTGCATCAGGTATTCTGGGTGCTCTGTGCTTCTTTGAAGCCCACGTGTCAGGTGGTGCCCCTGTTCTAGGGAAGCCTTGCTGACTTGAATCCAAACAGCAACTTTAAGGGCAACACAACCTAAATGTCTCCCTGGATTACTAACTTTGCCACAACTCCTGTGTCTTCCTTCTGGTTATGTCTATGAGCTCTGGAGCCTGATGGCTACTGTTCAACCCGGACCGATGAAAATCTAAGGTCGAACTTTGACTTGTTCTAGCACAGAGGAAATGTCAGCGATGGCATCTATTCTGTGAGTGTAGGAAGTCAACTTCGCAGACTTGACACATCAAGGAGGCCCAGTGTTGCAGGTCGAGTGACCTTCCCCAGCACTGTGGACACACCACTCTTTTCCGTCACGTTCTTCCTCCAGGGTCCTCCTGTTTTTGAACCTTAGATATGTGGACAGAAGTTTCTGGAAAGAAGCTGCAGCTTCCGCTGACCTTTCTGCAAGTCTGATTGCTAGCTTAGAGTTTCATCTATTGTAGAGAGGTTGGGATATTGCAAGTCCAGAGACAAATTATCTTGGGGGCGTTTTTAGCCTCCTTAATAACCGTTGACCACCCTCCTTCTCTACCTGACCTAATTATTTAAATTATTTGGAATATGCAAACACAGAATTAGATTTCAACTAAACAAAAAGCTTAAAATGTCATCAGATAGTATGTGAGGTCCATAGCAGTAACTTTCCTGCTTTACCTAATCTGCTTGCCTTAAAAAAAAAAAAAAGAGAGAGAGAAAAAACTCTGCCCGTGTATTGCAAAAGCACCTTGATTTATGACTTTCTTTGCCCTGTTACTATAAAAACATCATGAAACTGCTTCAATACTGGAACACGTAATTTAGGGTAACCTAAATCTGTGTTCCTGGGCCATGGTCACTCATATATGGTGGCTTCAGAATAAACTGTCCCTTACCCCTTTGAAATGAGCATTGGGTTTTTGCATCAGCAGCCCATTTTATTTTTATCCTGTTCATGTATTTCTTCATTTCAGTCAGAACATTTACTGCTTTGAAGGCCTCTGAGATCTTAGTTTCTACTCCAAGAGGATTTTTGTTTGTATTATTTTTATCCTGTTCCCATTTTCCTGTCTGTCTCTCTGTGTCTCTGTATGTACATGCTGGCTTTTGTACATGTATTAGCACATGTGAGTGCACATACAGATGAGTGCCTGAATGTAGAGATCCAAGACTGACATCAGGCATCATCTCTACCACCTTTCCCACCTCATTCACAGAGGCAAGCCCTCTCAGTCAAACCCAGCTCCCACCAGTCTTGCTAGGTGTCTTGTTCTGGGAATCCCTGTCTCTGTATTCCAAGACTGGAATTACAGGTAGGCTACCCAGTCTTTATGTGGGTGTGGAGTCCTCATGCTTGTGTGGCAAGCACTTTAGCCTCTGAGCCACCTTCCCAGCCTGAATTAACTCCTTTAAAGACTACATTACTCTCTCTAAACAGGATTCCATAGAATATACCTTTCTCCAATCAGATCTCAGGAGGATATAAATTGCATAACACTGGAGAAGTTGCAAGCCAGAGTGTCCCATAAGCATAGGTAATATTCAAAACATAACTGACACAATGCCTTTAATAGTCAGGTGCAGTATGCTCCTGCTAGGTCCTGACTTATGGGAAAATTAGAAGGACTAATTGCCAGTTACTAGCTGGTTTAGAAGTACAGATGTCCCTCTGTGTCCTTGGAGGATTAGGCTCAACAACCCTCTCAGTGGATATCAAACTCCAAGAATACTCAAGTCCCTGATATGAAATGACAGTAGGATTAGCATATGGCCATTCTCTAGCAGGTAGACTTTAAATCATCTCTGCTTTATGCATAACTCCTAGTATAATGTAAATGCTATGCTAATAACTGGGTAGGGAGTGATGGTAGTGAAACTCCTGTATAGATTCAAGTGGGTCCATATTTGCTTGACTCTGGAGACGTGGAACTTGAGGGGAGAGGTCTGGTTGTGCTTCATGGACTGACGTCAGCACGAGCACATAGTTGCTAACCCGGTGAACTCTAGATCATCCCGAATGGGTAGGATGCATCATCTGAGTTAGCGGCTTCTCTGACATCTCACAGGATCCTGTTTCACTTGGCTCAAATATTGCTTCCTGTCTTCCCAGTCCTTCTGCTAAAGAATCACCCGGAAGTCATCAATTGAAGGAACCCTGCCCCTAATTTGAACATGTACTAATGGATTTATTTGGTAGAGGACTGGTGTTCTGAGGTGTTTGAGAAATTCACTCACTTTTGACCAAATATTTTCCTTTAAGTTCACAGGGAAATTCTAAATCACTCCAATGATTCTGACCTTTCCAGCTTCCAGTTTCCCAAGGTCTTTCCAACAGCCTCTTTTTCAGTAGGTCCCAATTCAACTCACCATACCACTCTGTCCTGGGTCTGTCTTCATTCATTTGTAGTTTTATAGATTTTACTAAAACTCAATGTTTCCCTTTGCCTTAAGTTTTTGTCTTGATGCTCATGAACAAAAATATAATATGGACTGTTTTTATAATAAAGTTGTCTCATAGGTACATCGCAAACAAAAATGAATAAGCTAAGGATCTGTAGATAAATGTTAACTAAATGTATAAAAAGGATTCCAATGCAAACTCACTGTATAAATTAATAATGAGCTAACTCATGTTTCTTGAATTACATTATTTATGTATACTGTGCACATCTATTACATCTCGATTTGGAGTAGACATACTTCAAGTGTGCACATGTGCCCCATTGCAGACGCTGGACCTGGAGCCATCTGCCTGCCCAGCCACTGACAGCTCAGCCAGTTCTTAGCTTGGTCTTAAATAGGAACTACTCTGCCTGTGTCCTCATCTTCCAAAGGGTAATGATGATGCAATGCACATCAGACGATTACCTGATAAATCACCCATGAGGCTGAAATTCTGAAGCAGAGAAAGGCTGGATTAAATGCCATTGTTAGCACTAGCAATAAGCATTGCTATGTTCTTCCTTTGCCCAATACTCCTGTTCACCTTTTCAGCTTTCTTCAAAATGCCCAGAAGAACTGGTGTCACCACAGCAAAGCAATTTTCCTGTTAGGAAATTATTTTCCAGCTACTTCTTTCTCTTATCTGAAAAAACTCATACCCTAGAATGATGCTCTGTCTTAAGTTGTTATAGGATGCTGTCCCAGAGGCTGCAGACCGAAGGTCACACAGAGGTGACTTAACTAAGTACAGCACAGGCACAAGGATACCCAGAAGTGCAAATTTTATTTAGCTGGATCCTTATTTATTGTAGAGCCATCTTTTAAACCAGTCTTCTCATTTATGCGAGCAATTTCCATCTCTATGCCTAAATCCTAGACAGTATTTCATGATGACTCTGTAGGAAAAAACTACTCACTGTGATTTACCCTCCCAGATACTGTAGGACATTATTTACGTGGCCTGAAGCAGGTATAGTATCCATCCCCAGCTATGGCTTCCTTTCAACCATAAGAAACAGCAGGTGTTCTGGTTCCCAAAATGTCTTTCAAAAACAATTTTGTAGGTGCCAGGAGTACTGGGAACATTAGCGATGAACATAGACTGCAGACGGGGGATAAACTGAATAAGAATCCAGTTCTAGGAAGAGTCAAGTTCATTGACAGGACAGAGAAAGAGAGTATAGAGAGAAGAAAGCCAAATGTAGGGAGTCAAAATCATTTAATTGCAAGGACATTTGCAGAACTAGATTATATGACAGTATGTATATGGGAAATGACTTCTTTCTATGTCTCATAAAAGGGTTTGAAAGAACTTCAGGGGAAAACATGAGAAGTTTGCATAGGCAAGAATCATGGTTTATGATCTTGCAAAAAAAGAAAAGAAAATCCTCGAGAGAGGCTTATGCAGTGTGTCAACCTATAGTCTATATGGATTTTTCCATGAAGGGAGACTTTTATCATCATGTATATGGCCAAGTAGTTCAACAAGACACTCAATAAGACCCATGTGAAACTCTGACAAAATTGTAGAAATAGCGGAGAAAAAAAACAGTTACTAAGTCCCGTTCCATTCAGAGTTCGATCAATGATTTGGAGAACATTGGATTAATCTACAAAATGCATAGATACCAAGAAGATGAGAAGAACAGAGGTGTCCAGTAGAAGACCCGAACTTGAAAATTACTCAAACTGACTAGGGAGATTGGAACTGTCTGATCAAATGACAATGAGCAGAGTTAGCTCTGAAAACAACTACAACAGAGTATGATAAACTTAAGAAGCCCATCTATCAAAACAGCTACTGTTGTCCCCAGCTACTTTAGTAAGCATATCCTTCTAGAAATGAGGAACAGGACAGACCATCACATTAGCCTGTAGGCAGAACACATTGATAAGCTGATCAATGGTGCCTTGATCAGGTGCCTAGCCCCAAAAAGCTAGAATTTACCTTGAGAACAATCCACAGAAATGTAGGTGGCTTGGGTTATAGAAGAGGAAACCTGGGGCTGCCCTGTGGGATCTAATGTACTCTGTGGTGGTCACATGAACAGAGGTCTTAAAATAACTCCAGAAAGCAAAATGTGATTCCCCCCAAATGTCAATGACAGCAAAGCAGATTTCTCAAAATAAAGAAAAATGTTCTCATTCTGAATAGAACAAATTCTCTTGATTACCCAAGTGACTTTCCTGCTCTGAGGAGCATTCTAAGGAGAATCTACTGGATACCTGTCAGGGATTCCTGAACAGAGTGAGATGTTGAACTAAGTGTTTTTTAATGCTCCTCGTAAGATTCTGTTAATGTGGACCTGATTCTGCCTGACACTGTAATATAAACATGAGGTGGCTGCACACAGAGCATATGTGTTACTGCTACAGACAAACCTTGGCTCTTCATTGTCTGTGGATCAATGACGTCAGCACAGTTATAGGCTGGACTTTGAGCTAATGAGGTTGAATGTCGACCAAGTGCAGAATTTTAGAAAGCATAGGTCAGCCTGTAGCGGAGAGTAGGAAAAGAAAGAGGATTCAGACAAAGATGATTTTTAGTTTACCAGCCTAAATGGGTTCTATAGGGTACAGAAAAGAGAGGGTACAGAGAAAGACATACCTCTCCTGGTGGTATCCATAGACCAGACTTCTTTGACTGTCAGTATTTTTAATAAGCTTGTGAGCCAACATTTTCCTTTGATATCCAGATGTTCTTGACCATTTAGGTTAAGATGTGTTTTACATGTTTGTTTACCACAAAGACTAAATTTGCCAGGTTAAAAAATTCCCCTTCTGTCTTAGGGTTGAAGCTACTGCCAAACACTGAAAAGATTCTAGAGCACATCTCAGCCCTTCTGGTTCTAAGATCCATGATCCAACATGGTCGCCTCTGCTCTGAAACATGAGACTAGTTTCTTGCAAATTTGAGCAAATAATTCTTTAACTCTTCATAGCTCTATGCTGCATTTCTTCTTGTCTTTCATGATATGAACCCAACTCACTTTCCTGCTCTGAGGCACATTCTAAGGAAGAGCTACTGGATACCTGTCAGGGATTCCTGCATAGAGTGAGATCTTTAAGTGTTTTTTTTTAATGTTCCTTGTAAGATTCTGTTAATGTAGTATCTATGTAGAAAAGCATGAACAATACCAGGAGGCTCTTTCCTCAAAATCTATACTGTAAAAGTTTATACTAAAAGTTTATACAGTTTTATCTCATCCTCTACACTCACTTAGCCTTCTCACTAAAGATCATGACTGTTTCCACTAGAAGAAAGCCAAGAATAATAAGGTAGATGGAAGTTATCTTTCTTCTTGTCTGTGAAGACAAGGAATGGATGCACCTAGCATTGTTGTTAATAGTCCCATATCAAGTGGCATCTAGTGCTAATGACCTGAGTTCAGGCTACTCTGTTAAAGACCTGTTAATTTATGTTATATAGGAAGTGCTTGCCTGAATGTATGTATGTGCACCACATGCATGCCTGGTACCTGAGAAGGTCAGAAGAGGGTACCGTAATCTTTGGAATCTCAGTTATAGACACTTGTGAGCTTCCATGTGGGAGCTGATCTTTGCAAGAGCATCTCTTGCCATTAACTACTGAGCCACTTCTTCCGCCCCAATTCGGGATACGTTTACTTCCAAGACAAACATTTTCTCATATAGCAAGTGAAAGAAAATTTAAAGTCTACTATTTGTATGTTCACTATCAAATTTAAATAATGCAAAGATTAAGCAATTTTATTACGTACAACCAAAAATAAAATTGTTTTACTCAATGGTTTTCAGTAATTCAATTGAAAACTCACTCAAGTATTCTCCAGGTGGGTTTCTCTCTCTCTCTCTCTCTCTCTCTCTCTCTCTCTCTCTCTCTCTCTCTCTCTCTCTCTCTCTCTTGCTCTCTCTCTCTCTCATATAACCCAAACATCATGGGGAGAGAAATTGAAAAGACAATAGTATTCATCACCATGGAGAGAGAGAGGAGAAGGGAGGGGGGGAGAGAGAGAGAGAGACAAAGAGACAGAGACCTAGAGAAATACAGAAAGACACAGAGAGAAATACAGAGAGAGACAGTGTTCCGTGCATAAATAGCATCCCCTCTTTATTGTGTTATGACATCTACTGATCTCCAAAATATAGAACAAGAGTGTAGCTAAGAGGAACAAACCTTCAGAGAACCACAGAGAGGATGTGAGATGAAATGCAGGCCACCATTTGTTCCAAGCAACAGGCAGAATTACGTAGATGTTGATAGAGAAATATTTCAAAAGCTAAAAGCCACAGCAACAAGGACACCTTAACCTAGGCACAAAAATCTGGGTTACACAGACAAAGGGAACTGACTGAGGTCTTTGAAACCCCAGAGAAGTTGATTAAGGTCTCCAGGCTCCTCCATGGAGTTAAAATATGTTTCATCATGATGAATGGACAACATCATTCCCATTAAGCAAGCTCATTCCAAATAGTTAAACTCTAGAACCTGCTTACTGGCCAGTCTTAGTATGTACTAGTGCTGGATAAGCCTCATAGAAGATCAGAAGGTAGAAATGAGCAGATGCCTAATACACAGACTGTATCCCTTGGTACTATCGCTAGCTCTTTAAGAGTCTCCATGGCAGAAGCCTTTCAAAGGCAAGAAAAGCTTGGAATGGTGACTAAAATATACAAAGCTCTCAGCAAACATTTGCTGTGTGGATGCGCAAGCTCAGTTTGATCTGTGACCCTGTGACAGACTGAATATCACTGGCTCCCATAGGTGATCTGCTGTAGCCATGCCTCTGTGAGTGTGAGCGTACAGTTTTTCCCACGAAGAAATAGGTTCTATTCGCTCTGCCTTTTGAACGAGTTAGCGTCGGGACTGATTTCTGCCAGGGTGAGGCGGATGAACTGTTGCTGCACTCGTGCCAAGGTTAGGCCAAGAAGCATGTGAACAGGAGAGAACTCGACTGTGATTAACAGAGAAGACTTCCCAGCACACGGCAGACCACAGACCACAGAGGGGAAACCAGAGGAACCATCTACTTGATGACTCACCTCCTGGGAGCAAGATGCGGTCATAGCATTCAACCCTTGTGTCTTGAGTCGTAGTACAAACAACAGCGAGGAACGCAGCTGCTAAGCGTACGTTTGGCGGTCTTATGATTGACCCTGCCCACTCAGGATTGTGATCTATTTTAGTTTTTCCTAATTTAGCTTAAGAGAAAAGGTAAAGAGGCTCTTATTCGGTAGAATCTCGCATCCTCACAAGCTTCAGCTTGCCAGTGCTCATTAATGTCTTCATTTGGTTCTCGGTCTTTCATTTAAACTAGCCTCAAGCTGGTTCCCTGGTGTCCATCTCAGCTCTAACCCTACCCAAAACCAAATGTAAAGAACTTGGGGCATAATTACAATGAACATGTCAGGAAAAGTCCATCTTTTGAAGCCATTTGGTATACAACCTAGTCACATTTCTTGTATTCCCAACTGTGCTCAGTTCTATTTCAAATATATAGTTCCACATTAGGGTTCTAACTACAGGCTGCACAGTTTCACAATCACCTCTGAAAAAAGTTGAACTCCTTTGCACCATGTACATAGTAGGAAAGAATAATGAGCTATTCATGTGGCCAAGCAATGCTAGCGGTTTCGCCCAATATCTGCTTCCATTCTTGTCTGAGGCCTCAGCTCTCACAGCGCTTACACCCCAGATATTCTAGGCTCCATCATCATTCACCAGCATGCCCTCCTTCTCTCCTTTATGTCTTGGTTCAACTTGTCTTGTTCTCTTGAAACCTCCTTTTAAACAAAATCCCACTGGAGGCCAGCCACTCTGAGATGCTATCCCAGTCTTGACCCTCTGTATGTAATGGGAAGGACACACCAACAGCAGCCATATTTACTAAGCACATGTAGATTCAATCTGTATTATTAATCATGAAACCCTGTGACATAGTCACCATCATTATTTTCTATATATATTGGAAAAGAACAAGCTGCCTATATATGCACACCATGTTGTCATATGAACCCTCCAAATTTCTCAGAGTCAATTAAGCTGAGTTAAGTGACTTGCCCAAGGTGACACAGTCACCAGCAGGACTCGACCATGAATCAAAATATTTTTCATCCCCCAGTCTCACACTAATTTTCCACTCCCTAGGAAAGCATAATTGCTCCCCGCCTTCTCCAGCAGAGTCTGAGAGGTTGGCCTTTGCCCATTCTTTTTTTTTTTTTTTTCAGTAAGAATTCCTAAACTGAGCCGGGCGGTGGTGGCGCACGCCTTTAATCCCAGCACTTGGGAGGCAGAGGTAAGTGGATTTCTGAGTTCAAGGCCAGCCTGGTCTACAAAGTGAGTTCCAGGACAGCCAGGGCTACTCAGAGAAACCCTGTCTCGAAAAACCAAAAAAAAAAAAGAATTCCTAAACTGAACGCAGCAGGTAAATTTTTATTTTCTCCTCTGTATCACACCCATTGTTACTCAGTCAGAGTTCCAAGGAAAGAGAGAGTAAATCTAAAGTTGAACTGAAATAATAATTTGAAGGTAATTAGAATTAAAAATGTTAGAAAAAATTCATCCTCTTAACCCATTCATCCATGGCTCAGCCAATATTTTCATAATCTCTACTATGCTCTGTTCTATTCTGAACATGCCTCTGCATGGAGATGTACATACACACGCATGCATACAAGCATGCGCACACGCACACTTGCACGTGACGCGCACGCGCTCGGACACACACATCTCACTAAGCCTTCAACATGCTAATTTCTTTCTTTCACACATTGATCTCTCAAAGAACATTACACAAAAGTGCTTTCTGATCTTCTAGAATGGTTGCTCTCCTTTAAAACTTACATTTATTTATTTGTTTAGAGCAAAGTAGCAAGTCAGAGAATCAGCTCTCTCTAACATGCTCCCAGGCCTGGAACTCGGGCCCTTGGCTGTCAGACTTGGCATTAAGCGTCTCTACCGCCTGAGCCACTGGGCCTGTACTACTTTTAATGACATAGCAAGGCACCCACACAATCCTAGTTCACGAGAGCATGAAGGGACAAGTGTCCAAAGACCAGAGGCCGATACAGGCTTGGAGAACCAGGAATGAATGAATGAAGAATAAATGCTGAATCACAAGTGTCCGGGCTGAAGAGGAAAGTAAAATGCAAAGAGCTGGATATAAACCCAGGTGAGCCGTGTAAGTCTGGAAGTCGCTCTTTTACTAACTCGAAGGGGAATAAAGGAGAGAGACACAGGTTGTTTAATGCGCAGCTTGTCCTCTGCCTTTCTCTGTGGATGAAACTACGCAGCAGGCGGGGACGGCTATGGAGAGCAGCAGGGGCGAAGGAGAGAGCCAGAAAGGGTCTATTCAAGATTGCTTAGTCCTCCCAGTTTGAGACTCTTCACAAAAGAAAAGCAACAAATGCAAACTTCGAAGGAGGGAACATGTGCAGAGGGATCCACCGCCTGCCTCCAAAGGAAACTGACAGGCAATTCTTACCCGCTGCCTTAATGGCCGTCCCTTACCTCTTCCGTACTCATCTAAAAGTATTTAAATTACTTTTTCTCAAGACCTATAAATGGGTTATTGGATGAAGCCCAGGGTCAGGAAAAGCATCTACTGAATATCATAGGAAAAACTTTCTTAAATTTCCGAGGAGCTCTGCACAAAGGAAGGCGACAGCTGGAGCGCATAACTCACTCTCTCTGCTTGTCACACGTGTAATCAGTAAGGGCGAAGATTCTGCAGCTTCTGCAATCTAGGAGCGAGGAAAGAAGCGGCAGGTGAAATCGGCCTTTGTTGCTATAAATGCTCCTAAATAGAGAAGGAGGAACGGAGGCCCTACAGCAGCACATCTGCTCCATTGTATCCTTGAGTCAAAGGTTGGCTTAACTATGCCATCGACTCTCCCAGGCCCCTCTCCTTAGGCAAGGTGATAAATTGTCAGTGCCTGCCCCAAAGGGCAGGCAATATGGAGAAACACACACAAATGACAGCCATCCCAGCAAGGAGAAGATTTTATGAAGGAAAAGAGAACAAAAAAAAAAAGTTCTTAAGATATGCTGATTGTCAAAGGGTTTTATCCGTTCTATGAGTTACACTTGTTTTGATTGATATCTAAGACCACTAATTCCAACACGTGTAAGAGGTCATCAATAATGCAATTCAAACTAAACAGAATGGTAGGTCTCAGCGCTCCAATGTAAAGAGTTCTGTACTGCCAAGTACTTCAAACTAAAAGTTACTGGGGGCAGCATCTCTCGCTTTCTCCTAATCCAGTCCCCATGGATACAGGAAATAAAAACTAGAATCCTCTCCCCCAAAGCCACTTTGCCTGTCTTTCTGTTTACAAGAGCCAGGCATAAAGAAGCCCTCTTGACCTATCTTATCCAACAGGAAATCAAACACCTTCACTCCGTGGAGGTCTTGTCCTGGACCCCGCAAGAGGAAACGCTGTGCAGGAGGCAGCAAGAAAACAAAAAAAGAAGAAGAAGAATCTGATAAACAGGTTCCGGGTAGTTCTCCCTTTGGTCTTCTACAGTAGATCCCACTTTTTAGTCAAATCTCATTGATATGAATTGTCCACTCTTCCAAAAGAGCATAAAAGCACAGTTTCCCGGGGCCCCATGGGTTCACTTTGAAGATTTCCATGTCACATGAACATCAAGTAAATGAATGAGCAAAATTTCCTCTTGTCAAATTGTCTTTTGCTAACGGGATATTGCAGAAGCAAATGTTCATAGGAACCTCATTTTTAAGAAAAAAAAGATTCAGTCCCAGAAAGGCAAATTGCTTGTGTTTTCTCTCATTTCTTCTTAGATTCTGTGTGGATAGATTAAATCATGTATTGTGCTGGTTTGAATAGGTCTGGCCCCCATACACTCATGTGTTTGAATGTTTGGCCCATGGGGAGTGGCAATATTAAGAGGTGTGGCCTTGGAGGAGGTGTGGCCTTGTTGGAGGGGGTGTGGCCTTGTTAGAGGAGGTGTGGCCTTGTTGGAGGAGGTGTGGCCTTGTCAGAGTGTTTTGCTGTCAGGCAGGCTTTAAGATCTCCTTTGCTCAAGCTCCACCAAGCTCCATAATCTCCTCCTGGCCTTTGGATCAAGATGCAGAACTCTTTGCTCCTCCAGCACCACGTCTGTCCACACACTGCCATGTCTCCCGCCATGATGACAATGGACTAGACCTCTGAAACTGTAAGCCAAACCTAATTAAATGTTTGCCTTTATAAGAGTTGCCTTGGTCATGGTGTCTCTTCACAGCAATAAAACCCTAACTAAGACATTTCTGGAGTATGTGTATATAGCATCAAAGAAGCAATGAGACTCTCTGGGGAACAAGGACCCTGGGGCATAGGAAGGAGCAAGACGAATGGGTATGAGTGAGGGGATATGTTCAATGCTCAATATATACTATTCAAAAATCAAAAATAGAAATAAATATCTCCATTTCATTATCTCACAGATGAGGTTGGTAACAAATATACCAGATGTCCCAAGTTTTTTTTAGGCTAGCAACGGAGAAATCTGAATTTACTTAGAAATACCATTGATTTAGTGTAACAGATGGTGATGGCAAGCTCAGACCAGCATTACACCAGGCTATCTCAAATACATGGAAATAAATTTCATAGTAGCCCTGTGCTCGTGAAACCCCACTCCATTAGCGGTCCTTTGGGACTAGTGCCTTTCCATCCAGATCCAAGGGAGAGAAAGAGGAAAAAAGACTATATTAAGATGGATTTTGTTTGGGGGTTCTGGTTTGGTTTGCATTTGGATTTTCATTTTTTGAGACAGGATCTCTATATATAGCTCTGGTGTGCTAGAGCTCACTTTGTAGACCAAGCTTAAATTGTCCAACTCACAGAGATCTGCTTGCCTCCGCCTCCCAAGTGCTGGGATTAATGGTGTACATACACCCCAGTGCATGGCTATATTAAGTTTACCTGGGTAGTTTCTGAGACAGCTGCTGGGAGGCTCAGGGAGGTGAGGAGGAAACTAGAAACATGCCTTATGTCTTTGGAGCCAGTGGATACCCAAAGATGGTAGATTATGTATGACAAAGCATGCTACTGTGTTTCTGAGAAAAGGTACACAATCTAGAGGGTGACACTGGACTCTCAGAACATTGGAAAGGCCACTGTGGTGGCATGTACAATATTTTTTAGCAAACATAGCTGTTAAAATAAGTAACAGCTTTCTCTCGTTTGTACTAACTGGAACCACCGCATGCTGATGGCAGAAAACTAGAATAAAAAACTAATCCACATGCTCAATTCAGACAGAATTGTGGATCTTTTAGGGGTCCTCTACTCAATCACCTTTATTTAAAAAAAAAAAAAGCTACCCAAGGGGAGGGACATGAAATGATTTCCAGTAAGTGAAACACAGAAGTGACCTGGTGCCCACCGGGAACAACGTTTCATGTGCCCCTTCTATGAACTCCGGCTTTTTCCATCCTCAGAACCTTCGATTTCTCTGTATCAATACTCCTGGTGGGTAAGTAGATTCTGCCCCTAGCAGCAGAGTAGGTGAGGGAAGGGATCAACAGCTTCAGCCCGAGCAGGCCTCCCTGAGTGCGGAGAGCTCAGCTGCAGCCATCCCTGCTGCCAGAGAGATGCTCTTGTCCAAGGAAGGCCATTCCCCGCCCAAACCAGAGGCCCTGGGCACTTGCCTCTGAGCAAGCCCAAGCTGACAGCGGAGGCAGCGCAGTAAACATCTTGTGAATGCTGCACTCACTTCATTTACTGACCATCTGATTAATTGCACATCTCCACACTTCAGCTCAGCCCCTGCTAAACCTCTGCAGCTTCTTGCCAAAGGCGTCTTTAAATGTCCTGACTTTTTTTTTCCTTTAGACACTTAAAAACCTCATTAACTAAGAGAGAATGTTTTTAAAGCATCCAGATAGTGTTTTATCCATAGCCTTGAGTGTTGGAGGTTATAAACTCTGATATTCAACAACAGCCTCTATAGGACCCATGCCAGGGCTCTGGAATAACATGCCAGCGGCTCCGTAGTGCTACCCATTAGCGACCCAGATCTTCGGAAGCAACGTCTACAAAAGATGTCATATTAAAAGGAGTCTACATTGCTTCCACGTACAGCAAAATGGTTCCAGGATGAGAGAAGCTTAAAAAACGAGAGAGATAAGGGCCCTCAGCTCACTTGCATTCAATGGGACAAGACCATATAGGTGACAAATCCCCCAGTGTTGTTAGTATTGAGTGTCAGTCCGGGATAAGTTTTCTTAGTGACTGAATATTTGGCAAATTCATGCAACTGTGACTATCCCTAGTTTCAGTCAAGAATAAGGGCCAGCTTTGAGAGCTACAGAAGAGGGAAGAGCCAGGGAAGAGCAGCCCCAGGGTGCTCCCCACTGGGTCTAGGGCAGCAAAGATGTATTATAGATTTTAATAAGTAATAACTCAGGAGTATTGGAGGGGAGGTGTTAGCTACATGAAGGTTTGGGAGTGGCCCCAGCATTGAGCTGCTAAGGACATATTAAATATAAGGCTCTGTATGTGTGTGTGTGTGTGTGTGTATGTGTATGTGTGCATGTGTGTGTATGTGTGTGTGTATGTGTGTGTGTATGTGTGTGTGTGTGTATGTGTGTGTGTGTGTATGTGTCTTTCATTCAGAAATCCAGAACACTGGGGGGTGGGAGTAGAGAGGAACTTTCATCGCTGCTACAGGGGCAATTTGAGCAGGATTAATCACCTACTGCAGCAGGCTGTCAGATGTATTTAATAAAAACAAACACATAGAAGACCTCCACGTCTACATCCACTGTTCCTTAACCATTTCTGCCTAATGTGAGAATATCTGTCTTTCTTCTGAAAGACCCAAACAGATACAGGTGTACTTAAAGACAACACCAAGAGACCTGCAGAGGTCATGCACATTTTCCATAATGTTTACATTACATGGTAATTACATTTTATAGTGGTTTCTACTCATAAATTTTCTGTGGAAAATAATTTCTTAAGGATCATTGCCCATTGGTGCTGTGCATCTTATTAAATACATGGTAAGGCTGGGCATGGTAGCTACTACCTGTAATCTAGCACTCTAAATGTGGGAGCAGGAAGACTACCTGCTGAGAGTTCTAGGTAATCATGTGAGATCCTCTACAACTAGGTAGGTAGATAGATAGAGTAGGTAGATAGATAGAGTAGATAGAGTAGATAGATAGGTAGATAGATAGATAGATAGATAGATAGATAGATAGATAGATAGATAGATAGATAGATAGATAGATTAGCAGATAGATGGATTGTACTGGCTGGTTTGGGGTCAACTTGAAAGTTATCACAGAGAAAGGAGCTTCAGTTGAGGAAGTGCCTCCATGATCTAGCTGTAAGGCATTTTCTCAATTAGTGATCAAGTGGAGAGGGCCTATTGTGGGTGGTCCCATCTCTGGCCTGGTAGTCCTGGGTTCTATAAGAAAGCAAGCTGAGCAAGCCAGGGAAAGCAATCCAGTAAGCAGCATTCCTCCATGGCCTCTGCATCAGCTCCTGCCTTCAAGTTCCTACCCTATGTGAGTTTCAGTCCTGATTTCCTTTGGTGATGAACAGCAATGTGGAAGTATAAGCTGAATATACCGTTTCCTCCCCAGTTTACTTCTTGGTCATGATGTTTTGTGCAGGAATGGGAACCCTGACTAAGACATGGGTAGAAATAGATAGATAGATAGATAGATAGATAGATAGATAGATAGATAGACTGATAGAGAGAGATAGATGATAGATAGGTGATAGATAAGAAGATAGATGATAGATATATAGATAGGCAGATAGACAGATAAATAATTAAATACATGGTAGAAAATTGACTATAAAGATGTTATTCTTGATGTGTCATCTTTAGAATGAAATTAAGATTGTGGTTAAATCCAAGTCAGAGTTGAAACTAGGACCCCTGATGGGCAGCAAGGACTGGGAAAGGCTGGACTGGAAATAAGGACCACGGAGTGAGATGGGAGTGTGGGCAGAACTATGCATGCCAGGGACTGGTGTTCCAGGGGAAGGGACAAGGCTGGCACCTTGCCTTGGGCACAGAACAGCAGGTCCAAAGGGAGGTAGGGATGAGAGCCTGTATTCAGTGTCAGAGCGAGACAGTGACAGCTCAGGGAAGCTCTGTGTGACCCCTTCTTACTTCAAAGCAGGTAACAAAACAACACCAACAGGAAAAAAATGTATGGTAGACACATTTTTTAAATCAAATTACGGGGTTTAAATAGAATCTATACAACACAAAGGATTCCATCTCTTGTAGATTTCTATTGGTTAACAGGATTGACCACAGGCAGTATATGATTCACCTTATTGGTGGACACAGCTTTCTTAGTTAATCTTATGGGTATTGTACTCTTGTTAGATTTTTTCCATTTTTCCAATGTTTCCCAATAACTTTTGAGGTAGTTTTTAACTCAAATATGCACATGAGAAAAAAAATGAGGCTCAGGGATACAGAGGGACTTGTGTGAGGCCATAGAGCTGACAGATGCATGTTAGGAAGTCACTCCATGCACTGACTCCACCTCCAGTCCTGCCTGCCATAATCCTCTGGTGCTCACTATAACTGCTGGCACCATCTCTGGCTTTCTGAAAAGGTAATCCAGTGGCCAGGACCCATGAAGCTCAGGTTCCCATCCCTGCCAGCCTGGCCTTTTCAAGGCTTAGTTGTTAGGAGGATCTTCTTGTGGTTTACTGTCATGGGAAAAGGAATGATGAACTTAAGCAAAGAAGGAATTAAATTTAATACACTAACAGACCTAAGGGTCACATGATGGAGGAGTGGTTATAAGTTAGGATGGTCATCCCAGGAACTCCTCTCTCCTACTCTCTCTCCTGCAGGATTTTCAGGGGATATGAAAGTAGTGGACATAAACTAAAGACAAAACATAACATTTTCAATACAATGTTTATAAAAAAAAATTAAGCCATGATCACGAAGCATGTTAGTGGTGGTATATAGCGTGATTGTATATTAAGGAGCTTTCTCCCTTCCATACCTTGTTGGAGGCCATGTGAAGCTATAGCATCACCAGGTTCAAATGTATTTGAGGGCTATAATCAGCAGGGAACTTTGATATCAGGGAATCTGTGTTCTCAGTGGAAGAAAAAACAGGATCTGATAGAGGCCATGGAGCAAGGTGCGGGCCATGCACACCAATGCATCTCAAGCAAAAAGCAGCAGGCACACCTAACATGGGGAGAAGCACAGGTGCCAGGCATGGTGGCATGTACCTGAATCCTGGCAAGAAAGAAGCCAAGGAGGGAGGACAAAAATTGAGGCCAACCTGGGCTACACAGGGAGATCTTATCTCAGAACCAAAAGAAGTCCAAAAAGTACACACACACACACACACACACACACACACATACACAGGGTGCAAGTTTCCAAATGGTAGTAACAAAGATAAACTAGGGCACACAGGGAAAATGGTGGCCACTCCCAGCTGTTACCATAACTGATTTTGAACCTATATTGTATCTGAGACCACACCAAAGCACCTCATGAATGACGACTTGAGTTATGAACTTGAAGAGGCAGGAGAAAGCAATGATCAACACTATTGGGCCTATTACTGTTCATACACACTCCCGGAGCACTGAGGTCTGGGGAAATCAGGGTGACATGTCATGTGCCTGGTCCATTTCTGATGGCTGTAATTCAGACCAATCTCAAAGCACAGCTGAATCCCTGAAGAGCTGAACATGCAGACATCTCTAGACTTCAAGGTGTTCCTTGTCTTCCAAGCAAGAGCATCCTCAGCCAAGGCCCTCCTTCCTGAAGCTGATGACTGCACCAATGTCTCTGCCTGTTCACTTGAAGCAAGCCCTCATCAGGAATTTGGCCTCAGCCCCTCTCCTCACCACAGACCCTAAGACAGAAAAGCCCTCTCTGGCCTTGGGACTCCAAGCTAGTTTGGCTCCTCTGAATGATGTGGCCACCCTGTCCTGTCCATCAAAGGACAGTTGTCTGGTTCTGTCCACACTCAGACCCTGGGAAAGGGGAGAGCAGGAAGGCAGCTCCTGATGTCTGCGATAGTTGGCTCCTAATGAAAGGTAAAGAAAAGGTAGAGCAGAGGGGAAAGCCGCCTCGTTTATGCACCTCTCTGTTCCCAGGCACTACTTCCACCTCTCTGGCAGTGGCCCAACAGCTGCCTTTTAGCAGAACAGCCATTTTAGCATGTCCACAAAGACACACCTCTCCGCTAAAGTGCTCAGAGACAATGAGCACTCACTAGAACCCACTAGCACCCCTAGGATCTTCCATCTCTACAATACTACAACCTTCCAGTGAACTAACAAAGCCTGCAAGACGTGTCAAAAATCATGTATTTTTGCAACGGTTCACTCTTAGCAAAACCCCTTTTAAGTTGTCTGACAGAGACATCATTTTTCACACACAAAAACTGTTGAAGACAATTGAGTAATCAGGAGAAATGGAACTAAACATGATGTTAGCTGTGGCAGGGAGAACTCAGCAAAAACACTGGCAGGTACCTCTCCAGCCACCAAGCTTCAGGACACACAATGCCCTGTTCCATTCAGTTGTGACAATCTAATTCAGGTCTCGTTCTCCCAGGAGGTGATCGCTGATCCAGATGGACACCAAGCCACCTCGTCTTCCTGGACATTGAAGCCAGACTGCCCTGCAGGTAGACACTAAAATTCATCTCCCTGTGTCTGCTGCCAGCTAGCCTGGCCAGGAGAGGAGCTGTCACATGCCTTGAGCCAACTCCTGGGTTGCAGGGTATGGCCAAGAGCCCCAGGATTCCTCAGGCCATTCTTTTGTCTCAGGACTTAAAGGGACAGTCAAGAGTCCACTTCGGCTTCCTTGGTAGAATCCTGGGGTACTAGAGCCCACAATCATAACGTTAGCCGAAGCAGGCAAAGGTTAGCTTTAACAGATAAGGACTAATAATAGGAAAAAGAATCGCCATCCATAGTAGCAGACAAAAGTAAATGGCGTTCAGTGGACAAGAAGCTACATTAGTGATGCAATGGGATAGGAAAGGCTATCACTACAGGATCCTCAATATCCAGGTAGTATGGCGGAACTAAGATGGGATTTGTGGCCACTGAAACATGTATTGGATCTTGCCTACAGTGAGGCTGGTTATTGTAATGGCAAATTTAAACCAACAAATGTTACTTACTTAGAAAACATGGCCCTGACCTCAGCATGCATTTCCACTGTACTGTTAATGTAAACCCTCCAAACACCTTTTCTCGCCTGTAAATCAGGAATAAGGACAACATACAATCCTGTCCTTGTGCAAATTCTAAGAACCCCGGGAGGTAAAGTATATAAAGCATTTGTAATAATGTGCAGCAGGAGTCCAATACATGCTAGCATTTAACAGAATGTCTACTTATATCTCCCTTCAAAGGTGAGTGGAGGAGTCGTCAGTGAAGGTAGAGGGAAGAGGACCAAACGATGAGCCACAGAACACTGGCAGTCAATACAGCTGGGATCACAAAGTATCGGGTAAGTCCTTCCCCACTTTGGGGTCATTTTTAAGATCATTTCAACCTGGAATGTCCACTAACCCAGAAAGCAAACAGCCAGTCTACTGTGAAGTTACCTCATAAAAGGCACAAGGAAAAGTCAGATAAGCTTAACCCTCTGCGAGACAAACAAGCCTTTGGCAGGACGTTTATTCTCACCATCTGGCTGGCCAAATCTCAGTCCTTCTGTCTATCACTCATCCCCCTGTTCCCGCTTGACTAGCTATGCCCCTGCAGCCATAGGAGGCTGAACTGGAAGACCTTAAATGCCATCCAGCCTAAGCTTGTCCCTTGAACACACAGGGAAGTGAGACTGTAAGAAACGAACATGTTTCCAGGAGACACAGACTTGGAGGCTGGAATCTTAGCAGAGGCTGGTTTTCAGGGTTACCTGATATGACTGCCTTTGTCCTGCCTCAACCCAATATATCCTCAGACAACATCTGTAATTAGCAGAGTATTACTGTGAGTGAGATACATGAAACTTATATGCTTTTATCCTATTTTGAGTAGCTGATGATTTAAATAGAAGAGGGAATAATTACAGCCCATGTCTTAATAAAATTTAAATTCTTAGAAAATGTGAAGTCCCAGCCAAAAACACTAGCAGATGCAGTGTATGGCAAGAACTGACTTCTTGGTTCAGAGATGGAGCCTTCTCTACCTGGTGGAGGAGACTACAAAGTCTTCTTCAGACCTGTGGGCTCTGCCTCTCTAACCTCTGCCTCTCTAACCTACCCAGAGGCTCTGTATCCTAACAGCATCACTTTCAGAGTTAGTACAAAGTCTTCTCCAGGCCTGTGGGCTCTGCCTCTCTAACCTACCCAGAGGCTCCATATCCTCTTTCTCTCTAACCTACCCAGAGGCTCCATGTCCTCTGCCTCTCTAACCTACCCAGAGGCTCCATATCCTCTTTCTCTCTAACCTACCCAGAGGCTCCATATCCTCTGCCTCTCTAACCTACCTGGAGGCTCCATATCCTCTGCCTCTCTAACCTACCTGGAGGCTCCGTATCCTAACAACATCACTTTCAGAGTTAGATTTCATCATAAGAGGTAGGGAAGACCTCAGCAAATGCTACCATTTGAACCTTACTAAACATGATGGCCGAAAAACAGAAAACCCAGTTGCCATTAGAGCAGAGACTGGCATATCCTGTTTGAGTTAAGTCAGACATAATTATGTTCACAATTCTGAAAGATACTATCAATTCACAGAATACAGGTCAACCATTTTCAGGTACATACAGTTGCATCCAAATGAACACAAAACTACATTCTAAGTAAAGTCATAACTGGTTGGAATTTCCTTTAACACAGGATTTAAAGCCATTGAATAAGTGATCTAGGGGGAGGGGGTGCACCTGGAGGCAGAAAGATCAGGAGTTCAAGCCCATAAGGCCATCCTTGGCTAAATAGTGAATATAAGACCAGCCCAGGCTACCTGATTTAGTCATACACACACACACACACACACACACACACACACAC
>NW_022196903.1:129881752-129888602 GCF_008632895.1 Mastomys coucha
AGAGGGAGAGGGAGAGGGAGAGGGAGAGGGAGAGGGAGAGAGAGAGAGAATACAAGGGAAAGAAAACCCTATTAAATCAACTAAGTATAGGAAGAATTTCATGTTCAAGAGGATGGCTCATTGGATAAAGCATTTACCACACAAGTGTAAAGACCAGAGTTCAGGTCTCCCAAACCCACATAAAAGTTGGGCAGGCACAGCAGCTACCTGCAGTCCCAGCACTCCGAATCAGAGACAGGGGAATCCCTGAAGCAACATGCATAGTTAGACAAGCTAGAACTGCAAACTCAGGGTCAGCAAAAGACCCTACCTCAAAAAATAAAGTGGAAAGTAAAGGGGGAAGCTACTTGATACCAATTTCATACACATATGTCCACCTAGACATGTGAAAACACCCACACCCACACACACACATGCTCACAAACCACACCACAAAAAAAGTTCAGAGTTTCATGATCTACAAGACAGAAACAATGCTCTTAATATTGAACAAAGGTTTATGACCAGACTTTGTATGATCCTCATCCCTGGAAATCTTATAAACTAACACTGTCTACATTGACTGGCCTCCCGGGTCCCTGCTGTGTTTTCTCATTTTCCACTATTTAATGGAGTATTTTCCAGCCACAGCTGACTTTCACTGTGTCATACATCCCAGGCCTAACACACTGCAGATTCTACTTGATAGGATGTTCCCACCCAATCAACAGTTCTTGGGGTTCTGTTTAGGAAAGCTAGAGGTGGGGCCCCCAACTCTAACAGTGCCCTGGCAAACACTGATGAATGACATTTGTTGATCATGTCTTGAACACTAGAGTCCTAGGATATATACCCTATGAGCAACTACACTCAACACACCAACACCTTCCCCTTTTCTAAAATGCTTACAATGGTTTAGGTGTGTTTATTTTGAAATGAATATTATGGCAAGATGCCTCAGTGGATAAAAATGCTTACAAGATTGTACAAGATTAACTATTTGAATTATATTCCCAGAACTCACATAAAATAAACAAAGAAACACACATTTGTGGTGTTCATTTATAATCCCAGCAGTCCTATAGGGAGATAGGAGTATAAACAGTGGAACCACTTGGAAGCTCACAAGCCAACGAGCCTGACATTGACAGCATAGCAGAAACAAGAGAGACCCTACCTCAATGAAGAAGAAGGTAAGATCCAATTTCCAAAAGCTACAGTATGCTTGCACATACACAGGCAGGTACGCACACCTACAATAATCATACATTTTTAAAAGATGAACTACGTCTCCAGCAGCATGTGTATAGCAGAGGATGGCCTAGTCGGTCATCAATGGGAGGAGAGGCCCTTGGTCCTGTGAAGGCTCTATGCCCCAATGTAGGGGAATGCCAGGGCCAGGATGCAGGAGAGTGTGGGTTGGTGAGCGGGGGCAGGGTCGGGAGCGGGGGGGGGGGGGGGGGGGGGGGGGGGGGGGGGGGGGGGGGGGGGGGGGGGGAGACAGAGTTTGGGTTTTTTTTCGGAGGGGAAACCAGGAGAGGAGATATCATTTGAACTGTAAACAAAGAAAATATCTAATAACAAAAAAGCATATTAAAAAAAAAAGATGAAATAAGTATTATGATAAATCACATGGTACCATCCATTCAATCAGTAAGGAAGAAAATTGACTTATAATACATTGTGCCAGTCCCTAAAGATAAAAAAAAATGAATACTAGAGTCTTATACTGAATTGACTTCTTCACCTGTCTACTCACCAGCTGAACGACCTAGAAGGAACCATGGAATCCATTGGTGTGAGCTTTCTCTTCTATAAAAGATAACACTGTTCACTTGATGAGGCCGTGAGAACACAGCCAGCATTGTGCATAGTCATACCACTAAGGCGTTGGATGCTTATTGTCCCGGCTTCTTTCGTATTGTAATTGATCATTGTGGTATCAAGAGCTGGTATCATCTACATCCTTTCCACCAAAACTAAGTCCAGCCTATCACTTGCATTCTGTAGTTTCATTCCCAGTCACCTTAGAACATTCCTACAGGATGTTCAATGGAACTTTCAAATCTCATTCTGACTGGCTTCTCAGCCCAATGTTAAAAGACCTTGAATTTAACAGGTGACCTCATTTCCCATGGCCCTTTCTTCCCATTGATTTCAAAACGTTTCCCACAATCACCTTTTTGTTTATAATAAAAAGCCACTGGATGGCTGAATTTTAATATCAAGGTTTGACATTTATAAAGTCTAAATTAAAAAAAAAATTGACAAGTTGGGAGTTGTGTATTAGAATCTGTGGCCTGCTTTCCCTCCACCAAAAAAAAATTCACTGTTCTTTCTCACGGCCACCACTCGTCACATCCCTGGATGCTGATCTGAGGTCTTCATGCTGCCCCTCGATTGATACACCATTTCCTTAAGAATCATGACACTGAAGTAATTGACACTAATTAGCGCTTCTCACTCCAGGCTCCTCCTCGGGGCTAAAGGCTAATGAGACCAGACACATTCTGGCTCTGAAGGCACAGAGGGTGACTGAGGCACGAGAGACCTATGGGGATGGGTATCTGGTTCTCCCTGAAATTCCTTCCTGCCTTTCACTCCAGTATCTGACGACATTTCCAGTTCTGCAGTCTGTCAGTCTGTCAGCAAATCCATTTGGGCTGAGGCACAGCCACTAATGAGGCTTAATCTGAATACTTTCAGCTCACAGGACACCTGAAGGGTTGCTTCATGGTGACCAGGGAGCCTCTTGCCCAAGGCCTTCTTCTCCAGGTGCTGCTCCACAGAGAACATTAAGAAGAAGGTTCTATTTAAATTTCCAAAGAGCCAATGCCCTGCCTTTATGGGTCTATTTAAAATCCTCCCGGCAGCTGCAGTACATAATAACAAGTCAGCAGGAGAAAGGGGGGAGAGGGAAGAGAAGAGAGGAGAAAAGCGGGGGAGGGAGGAGGAGGAGGGAAGGAGGGGGGGTGGTCGGGAACATCCTGGATTGTTTCTTGTGAAAATTTGACTGTCAAAAGATGGCAGGGGGTGAGGACCCCTTGAAGAGCGCCCCCCTCCCCGAGGGGGGCTCTGAGAGTAAGAGAGAGAAGTGCTCAGCGGAGGCAGGGAGGCAATTTAGGATCCTCATGTGAAAAAATCTACAAGACCCAAAATTTTGCTGCCGGCCTGGAATGTATCAGGGACCCACACTGATCATCCCAGGGGACTCTGAACAATAGCCAGGCGGTCAGCAAAGAGTTGGGGTGGGAGGTGGGGGCGGGGATCAGCCTGGGAGCAAGAGCCCTGGTAAGGATGATCAACACCTGCCAGTGTTGCTCCCTGATTTAGCATTCCAGAATTGGCCAGTGGAAGATCCAGAAAGGGAGTGCCTGATTGAATTCTTTTACAAAACAGTCCCCAGAGACAAGGCCTTCCGCCATGGTGGATTTTCCACCACTGGCTTTGATGAGCAGCACCTCCCTCCTTCCTGTCAGCTTACCTCACTAGAGAGATTTCCACATCTTCTTGTGCTCCTGACCATTTTCTTGTGCTTCTTCAAAGTAACATCAAAAAAGTCAGTTTTCTGCAATGGAGTGGCCCAGAGCATATCAGTCACACGCCAGGACAAGCCTCATGACCAGATGAAGCAGGCCAACAGAAAAAGGACTCTCTGTTCTTGTGTGTTTTTTATTTTGTTTTGGTATGGTTGGATTTTTTTTTTTGTCATACTGTTTTTGTTTGGTTGGGTTTTGGTTTTGTTTTTTCTTTTAGAGGGAGAAAGAAACTTGTCTGTGTGCAACTTTAGTTACATTTAATAATTAATCACTATCTAAATCTCCTTTTAGTTTCCAAACTATTATCCTATATTTCTTCCTCAGGGTGTCTTTATAATAAAATGTTAACATCACTGAATTCATAGGCACAGTAGTTACAAAATGAAATGGGCACCATGGCTCTGGGCAGTGTATTATTAAATTAAGAAAAAAAAGTTTGCATTAACTGATTAGCTTGCTTCTAGAGATGACCAAATTGTAAGCCCACGTTAAAAGGGTTAACTCTGAATATAGGTCATGAGACTTGGATGTCCATAATGATTCAATAAACCACCCACATATCAAAAACTCACTTTCTATTGCACATAGTTTAAATGTTATATGTTTATACGAGATATGTTTATAAATTGTAGGTTACATAAGGTGTAATATATATGTACACATCATACATAGAAATTATATGCATACACATTTCATTTACTTCAAAGAGAATATTCTAGTAGATCAGCAAATGTTAAAGGGTTTATACAAATTAAGAATAAATTCCAAGAGACTCTATCTACATTTTCTTTTGTTTCTGGTTAGATGCGCTCTAAATGGGAGATTTATAAAGCTGTCCCTACCAAAGACACAGTAAGCAAATGATGCATACAATTTATAATCAACCAGATGCTGCTATATCAATATATACTTCCTGATTATAAATATGGATTTAGAATTAAGTTTGATATGATAAGGACAGTAAATATTCACAGACCACATTATGCAGAATGTACTAAATGAATATCATCTGCATACATTGACATCATAAAACACCCTGCCATGTGTTCAGATCATTATCTCTGACCCTTTTCCAAAACTAATTTATAAAAAATTACCATCTCCTGTTAGTCTCTGTTCTTCTTTTTCATTCCTGGATGTTTTCCTAGAATCATTACTGAAGAATTCCACAGAGAGGGAGCACAGAGTAATGGAGGCCTTCCAAGATGGACAGTAAGTACCCTGACACCATCCACAAGATGGGCAGTAAGTACCCTGACACCATCCACAAGATGGGCAGTAAGTACCCTGACACCATCCACAAATGGCCAAGGGAACAGGCGACCTCGTGCTGACATCCCAGGCAGGTGGAGAGAAAAGGAATCTATCCTCTGTTAAGAAAGCAAATGTCATTGGCCAAATAAAATGGATCAATAATAATAAAGAAGACTACAAGAATTCCTTTTTCATGAAGTCATGGATGAGGAAGTCAACATGTTGATTTCAAGTTATCCTTTGGAAGAACATTTCAGAAAGAAAGAAAAAAAGAAAGAAAGAAAAGAAAGGAAGGAAGGAAGGAAGGAAGGAAGGAAGGAAGGAAGGAAGGAAGGGAGAAAGGATGAAAGGAAGGAAGAAAGAAAGGAAGAAGAAAGAAAGAAAAGAAAAGAAATTCAGCCATGCTGAGCTGCCCCTCATTTAGCCTTCACTGGGAGTTTTAGCATGAGGCCCATTCCCAAAATTCCTGTCCCCTTTGGTCACTAAGGCATGTTGTGAGACTTTTGTAAACTGACTTTGCTCTAGTCTTAGAAACTCTGTACACACAGCTTAGACAAAGAGTCGTTACTCTGCTGTATAGACTTCTGTAAGTCTGACGGAGTAGACAGAGATCCTCTCTCACCTTGGTTCATCTCTTCTTCCATCTCCTTGGTACCCAGGCATGCATTGCTCCATCACATGCTGATGGAGTCCTTACTGTGTGGTAGTTGCCCACAACATAAGTACAATATATGAAGAAGTCTGAAATCCAGATGAAGAAACAAATATGCCAATGAAGAATAGCATTAAACAAACCCAGGAAGACAAGAGTGAATGATATCTTCAACTTGAAAGTGACAGCTGAAATGACAGACAACTCATAAAAGCAAAAAAGAATCATGTAGCTGATAAGTGTATTTTAAAAGCTCAACTTAAGTAAAATTTAAACAGTAGAATTTTACCTTCTTAACTACGCAAAGATATTTTTTCTCATTATTACAAAGGTAGATGAAGTGAATATTGTCACATATTTTTGGTAAGTATGGGTGCTACCTTAAGATTTCTGAAGGCCAATTTGAGAAATGCTTCCAAAGCAGCTGACACTATTAATGAAACAAATCCAGTTATATAGATCTAGGATAAGGAAATAATTAAGGTAGACAAACAATTTATTTACAATGATGTTAACCATCATATTTTTTATAAAAACAGAGTTTTAAACTAATATGTTAAGATTTGAAAAGATGACTCAGAGTTTAAGAGCACTGACCAGTCTTCCAGATGACCTGAGTTCAATTCCCAGTACCCACATGGTGACTCACAACCATTTGAAACTCCATGTTCCAAGGATCCAACACCCTCTCTTCTTCTCTCCAGAGGTACCAGGCACAAACGTGATACAGAGATATATATGTAGGCAAAATGCCCATATAAATTAAATTAAGTTTATAACAATATACTAACAACAGTGAATTATTTAAATTACAGAATTCTGTGAAGTATGACAAATGGTGCAAAGTTTTATTAGAAGAATAACATTATTAATGAGAAAATTAAAAAGGATGTATACAAAATAATGTGTGTCATATAGCTTGGGTTTGTTTTATACCAAGCACAATGAAGGTACTTGGACTGCTAACTGCTACCCAGGGGGAAAATGGCTGGTGAACTTTCTCCTTCTCTTCTACTTTCCTCCCTCGTGTATACATTATTTTGACAAGAAAAATAAGGTCGGACTTAGCAACACTCTTTCAATATGTGCCTGCGCGTTTGTGGAAATCAGGGGACAGCTGCCAGCATAGGTCCTCACCCCTGCCTTGCTTCAGACAGGCTGTGTCTTCCCTGCTGCTGCATACACCAGGCTAGCCAGCCTGCAACTCTAGGGGACTCTCCTGTCTCCCACCTTCTGTCTCACCAAAGGAGTAGTGGAATTATAGATGAACACTGCTGCATCAGGTGGGTTCATGGAACTCAAACTCAGGTCCTCACACAAGCACAAGCACTTTACCCCCTGAGCCGTGCATCCTCCAGCCCATCCTTAGCTGGAGGAGGAGGAGGAGGAGCAGGAGCAGGAGCAGGACGAGGAGGACGAGGAGGAG